>NC_092139.1:12979141-13279141 GCF_043159975.1 Macaca nemestrina | reverse complement strand
TGAACTTAATATGATCCCATTTTTGCACAAGACTTTTCTGCATTTTTCACCCCAATATTACTTCGCTGAAAGCCCTGGTCCAGCCCCAGACCACCCTTGTTCAATCCCTGCAAACAAGGCCACATTTGGATACTCATGGCTTATTCCACGCCTCCCCCAGTGATGGACGGTCGCCTGAGTCCAGCCTCTGCAGCCACCGCCTTCCACCAAAGCAGATCCGCCCTCTCCTTTGCTCACAGAGGAGCGAGGGGGAACTGCTGAGAGGAGGGGCAGATTGGCCAGGGAGGGGGCGATTCAGAACAGGAAGAAGATGGGGTGAGATCTGAGAGGCACGCTTTGGACACAATAAACAAGCCTGCTGCCTTGTTCAGAAAGGGACCCGGGACCCCCGATCCCACCAGGGCCCTAAAAGCGTTAGTTCAAAGTTAAAGTTAGATACACGCAAAGCTGCAGCCCCCGGGGGAACTCAAAGCTCAAAAACAATACTCTCTTTGACTCAAAAACCACAAGGGAACACCCACGGCATACTTCTTGATTAAAAAAGGAAAGTGAAAAATAAGGTTTTCTTTTTTTCCTTCTTAATCATCATAAAACTAACGTGTGCCCATTCCATCAAGTCACGACTTCTGTTGGCCTCAAGCAAGCCCAACTCATGTTGGCCACAGACACGAGGGGCCGGGAAGCTTGGGCATGTCCTAGTGAACTGAACCGGTCCTTCTGAATGGTTGTCATTTCCTTCCTCTGCTTCCTTTAGCACAGGAAAGCCACCAAGGAGCCGCCTACGCCAGCACATCCATCACCCAGACTCCCAGGGCTCTGTTCATCCGAGAGGCCAGACACAGCGGGGCTCACCAATGCCTCAAAGCAGCAGGGTAGCAACATCTCTCAACCGCTGTTCTTGAGATAGATGAAGTACCCACTATGTGACAGACACTGTGCTTGGGATTGGGGATGGAGCAATGATGAAGGAATGAAGGACGGATGTGTGGCAAGGGGGTCAAGGGGTTGGAGGAGAGGAAGGAGGAGAGGAGGAAAGGAAGAGAGAACATATATCAGGCTATGGAAAAAAGAAAAAACAGAGGCGAGGCACAGTGGCTCACGCCTGTAATCCCAGCACTTTGGGAGACTGAGGCAGGCAGATCACTTGAGGCCAAGAATTTGAGACCAGCCTGGCCAACAGCGCGAAACCCCATCTCTACTAAAAATACAAAAATTAGCCAGGCGTGGTGGCATGCACCTGTAGTCCCAGCTGCTCAGGAGGCTGAGGCATGAGAACTGTTTGAACCCAGGGGGTGGAGGTTGCAGTGAGCCGAGATTAACCCACTGCATTCCAGCCTAGGCGACAGAGTGAGACTTCATCTCAAAACAAACAAACACCCAAGTAGAAAGACAGATGATGGCAGGAGAGAAAGGGGATCTATTTTGGTAGAAGAATCAGGGGAAGCTGCTTTGAGGAGGTGACAACTGAGATGACAGCTGAATGAAGCAGAGAAAGGACCACGTGGATGGCTGGGAGGAGTGAAAGGCACATGCAAAGGCCCTGAGGCAGGAGCCTACCTGGAGTGTTTGAGGAATAGCACGGAGGCCATTAGCAGGTGGGAATGGAGTGAGTGAGTGAGAAGAGAGGCAGGCAGGGACCGGGTGACACGGCCTGGTCCACAGTGAGGAGCACAGCATCTATACTCAGGGAGGGGACACAGGACGGCTCAGAATGGGGGTGGTGTGGACCAAGGTACACTCTGAACAGATCCTCTGGCAGCTATGTGGGAAGCAGATGAATGAAGGGTGCAAGTGGAGGCAGGGAAACCAGTTAGGAGGCTGTCACCCAGACAAGAGATGATGATAGCTTGGCCCCAGGTGACAGAGGGGAGGAGGTAAGAAATGATTGAGCACCTACCGCGAGCCCAGCTCCCACGCAGGTGCACAGAACCATGAGGAAGGCCAGCAGGCCAACTGTATGCCCATAAAAGATCACAAGGCAAAGAGAAGCAAATAAGAAGGAGAAAGAGATTCAAAATCTAAAACGCAGCTGGGCACGGTGGCTCATGCCTATAATCCCAGCATTTTCGGAGGCCGAGGCGGGTGGATCACTTGAGGCCAGGAGTTCAAGACCAGCCTGGCCAACATGGTGAAACCCCGTCTCTGCCAAAAATACAAAAATTAGCCAGGCATGGTGGCTAATACCAGCTGCTTTGGAGGCTGAGGCAGAAGAATCACTTGAACCAAGGAGGCAGGGGCTGCAGTGAGCCGAGATCGCACCACTGCACTCCAGCCTGGGTGACAGAGCAAGACTCCGTCTCAAAAAAAAAAAAAAAAAAAAAAAGAAAATAGAAAAATAAATCTAATACACTTCTGCTTCCTACCTGCATAAGCCTTACCTCAGGCAAGTCACATTTCTTTGGGGCTCGGTTTTCATTAGTAAGATAATAGAACCCAATTCATGGGGTTACAATGGGTAATGCAAGTCTTCACTTAATGTCTGGCCTCTTGTACATGCCCAATAAGTAATACTTTTCTAAGCTCTGCCTTTAATGATCTGAGTCATGGCCCTGCCAATTTAGTTGCTGTATTATCTTTATATTAAAATTTCATATCATCTCTCTGAACCTCTATTTGGTCACTTGAAAACTGATCATGACAGTAGCTACCCTCAAATACTCAGTATGAGATTGAATGAGGACAACTTTAGTTTAGCAAAAGGTCTGGCACGTAGGAATCCCTCAATAAAATAACCAAAGCCTTCAGTAAAATGGTAGCTGAAACCCTCAGTAAAATGATACATGAATCAGACATACCAGTCATCCAACTAGATGATTTCTAAGTCTCCTTCTAGCTCAATTATCCCCAAACTCTTTAAAAAAAATTTTTTTTAATCAAAAAAATAACAGCTTAACAGCTTCAAGCCCCTGAATGAATCAACCCTGGAGTGAAGGCAACCCAAGTTGAAGAGCAGTTGGAACTCCCACCTCAAAGTGAACAAAGCTAAACATAGGCACTTCTACTTGGGTGATACCCATTACTCTGAGTCATAGAATTAAGTAAGTTCAGAGGCAGGAGAGAACTTACAGAGCCCTACCCACTCGTTTTAGAGCAGAGGCTCCTACAGCTCAGTGAGAAATATGTGGGCTGAGGTTGCACAGCAAGGCTCAGGCAGAGGAGGAAGCCAAGAATGCTCCCACCCCTCCACCCCCACCCTCACTCTCACCCCCCATCCCCACCCTCAACGCCCCCCCACCCTCACTCCCACCCCCACCCTCACCCCCAACCCCATCCCCACCACCCCCACCCTCACTCTCACCCCCACCCCACCCTCACATCCACCCTCAATGTCCCCCCCACCCTCACTCCCACCCTCACCCTCACCCCCACCCCGTCCCCACCACCCCCACACTCACATCCACCCCCATCTCCACCCTCACCCCACCCCACCCCACCACCCCTACCCTCACCCTCACCACTCCCCTACCCTCACCCCCACCCCCAACACCCCCACCCTCACCCCCACCCCACCACCCCCACCCCACCACCCCTACCCTCACCCCCACCCCCCCACCCCCACCCTCACCCTCCCAGGCAGTCTTGTCCATTAGAGGGCGAGAAAGAGGAGGCAACAAAAGCCTACATCCAAAAAATGGGAAAATAATGGAGTGGGAAGTGTTTTAGAACAGCAGAAACACCTTTCTTGCTATCAGAGTTCAACACAAACACCTTAAGGGGCCAGGCAAGTAATGTAAATGGGCTGGGCAACCAGTGCAAAGACTGAGGAACCAAGTGCCCAACCTAAAGACACTCAAACACTTTTAAACAATTATACCACCAGGGCCACTCGCTGCTAGCTTGCCTGGCACTTTCATGCAGATTCACAGCAGACAACTCTTCCTCTATACCTTTGGCAGGTATGTGTCAGAACACTGTCTTAATAAACCCGCAAATGTGAATGGCAACCTCATGATATGCAGAGCTGTTGTGCAGTGCACAGCCTGTGCAACTGTATCCAGTGACACACAGAAGACTTCCCTGAGTTATGAGTTGGGGACCTCTATCTACATTCCATGGTCTTATAAAAGGCACTGAAATGCCGCAGTGAAGCTGACGTGGAAACCAAAATCCTCGTTCACCATCAACACTTAACTCCTGAATCAGACTCAGCTGGCTCCAATATCTGTACTGATGTGCAAGGTGGATACCATGCAACCTTCTGCCTCAGGCCTTTAGCACTGGCTGCTCCCTCTCCTACCACACTGTCTCCCAAGATAGCAGCACAGCTTATTTCCTCACTACACTCAAAATTCCATTCAAACAGCACCCCTTCAGGAAGTTCTTCTCTAAATAGCATCCTCACCACTTCCCAGTCACTTTCTATCCCCCATTCCTGCCTTATTTTTCTTCTTATAGCTTTTTTACAACCTGACAGATTGTGAAATTACTGATTTGTTATATGTCTCCCTCCACCAGAAGCCCATCTCCATGAGAGCCCGGGATTTTATCTGTTCTGTTCATTATTCTATCTCCATCTCCAGTCCGTAAACTTTTTCTGTAAAGGACAAGATAGGAAACATTTTAGGCTCTGCAGGCCATACAGTCTCTGTTGCAAGTACTCACTTCTGCTGCAGTGGTACAAAAGCAACGAAAGACAATATGCAAATACGTAGGTGTGGCTGTGAACCAATAAAACTTGATTTCAAAAAGCAGGTGATACGCCAGATTTGGCTGGCATAGTTTGATGACTCTTTTTCTAGAACAATGTGTCTCAAACTCGAATGTGCACACAGATTAAGTTGCAGCGGGGCCTGAGATTCTGCATTCTTCACGAGCTCCCAGAGAATATCCAGGCCACCAATCCAAGGACCAAACTGAGCAGGGAGCACCTAGCACAATGTCTGGCATGTGGCAAAAGCCCAATCAATGTTTGTTGAATAAATACAAGATAAGAGGAACACCGCTCAGAATCCCACTCAACCCTTTTATGGCTGCGTCTTGGCCATGGCACCATGCCCTTGCTAAACTACTGCTCAGATTTTATCTTTACTGTTTGGGGTTTGTCTTTGTTTTGAAACAGGATCTCACTCTGTTGCCCAGGCTGGAGTATGGTAGCATGATCACAGCTCACTGCAGCCTCCATCTCCAGATTCAAGCAATCCCTCTACTGTAGCCCTCCCAAGTAGCCAAAACTATAGGCATGTTCCATCGCGCCCAGCTAGTTTTTTGGTTTTTTGGTAGAGACAAGGGTCTCGTAATGTTGCCCAAGCTTGTTTCGAACTCCTGGCCTCAAGTGATCTCTGTGCCTCAGCCTCCCAAAGTACTAGGATTACAGGTGTGAGCCACCACGCCTGGCCCTGCTATATCATTTTCTGGTGGGTAGAGGAAGGAGAGATGGATAGATACATGACAAGGCAAGTGTGTGTCATGATCAGTTATTTGATATCACTAAGCCAGGTTTCGAGTAAAGGCAAGGTTTAATCAATATTCACCTGATACAGGTTCTAAAAACTGTATTCCTAGAACAGCATTTACAGTTTTATAATAAATGTCAAATAGGAACATGGGATTCACTTAGCAGAAATCTAAGTTTCATGGGAAGGGCCTACTTGGTTAAATAAATGATGCCAAGAAGATCAATTCAGCTTCCCTTCTTATTCAGAAAAATGAAAATGCAATGGCTTCCTCAGTTCAACAGTAACAACTGCCTTGATCATTTATTAGGAATGTAAAATGTACTGGGCAGTATGCCAAGTCCTTCATACATTATAATTCTGATAATGTGACAACCAAGACCATGAATACGACCTCAAGCACAAACACAGACTATCTCTGGCAGGATGTTCAGAGAACCAATGGCACTGGGGTTCAGGAGGATGAGGCAGTCACCCAGGTATGAGGGAAGACCTTGCCCTGAACACAACTTGTATTAATACCTTTCAAATTTTGCACCATGTGAATGCATTGCCCCAAAATCAATTTATGAAAGAAACTAGAGCAGTTTGCACTTGGTACTGTGCTAAGTGGTGTTTTACACACATTCTCATTTACTCCTGTAAAAATCCTAAAAGATAAGTAACATTCTGTCCAATTTGCTTCTTGGGGAAACTGAGGCCCCAGAAGGTCAGATTATCCTTGCTCAAAGTCATGCCACTAGTATGGTGAGAACAACTCAGGCTGGGGGGCAAGGGTTAGGTAGATCCCACGACCACCTCAATGCACCACCATTTGCACTGGGAGCTCATCCTCCTGGAGGAGGTGGGCATCTCAGAGCCCAAGCATAGGCCACCGGGCTCCCCAGGTTCTACTCAGATGCCTCTTGGCCCAGCTGCCTTGGCTCAGGCCACTCACACAAGTACATGCCTGGGGGTGTCAACAGCAGCCCACAGCGAAGCTGCACCTGCCCCACAAGCCGCTGTTGTTCTGCCCCTTCCTGAGAGGAGCCTTCAGACTGCTGCAGTCAAACAGAGAGGGAGGAGGCTGGGGCAGGGTAGATACCAATGCATGACATGAGCCTGAACAAGCTGACAAGGAAACAATCTAACTTGATGCTTGACCAGACTGGATTTATTTCCCGAATGTTTGAGACAGAGTCTTGCTGTCACCCAGGCTGGAGTGCAGTGGCGTGATCTTGACTAACTGCAGCCTCTGCCTCTCGGATCCAAGCAATTCTCCTGCCTCAGCCTGCTGAGTAGCTGGGATTACAGATGTGCACCACCACACCCAGCTCATTTTTGGGGGGGTTTTTTGTTTGTTAGTTTTGAGATGGAGTCTCGCTCTTGTTGCCCAGGCTGGAGTGCAATGGCGCGATACTGGCTTACTGCAACCTCTGCCTCCCGGGTTCAAGCGATTCTCCTGCCTCAGCCTCCTGAGTAGCTGGGATTACAGGAATGCACCACCACACCCAGCTAATTTTGTATTTTTAGTAGAGACGGGGTTTCTCCACGTTGGTCAGGCTGGTCTCGAACTCCCGACCACAGGTGATCTGCGCCTCAGCCTTCCAAAGTGCTGGGATTACAGGAATTTTTGTATTTTTAGTAGAGATGGGGTTTCATCATGTTGGCCAGGTCGGTCTTGAACCCCTGGCCTCAAGTGATCCACTAGCCTCGGCCTCCCAAAGTGCTGGGATTATAGGCATGACTCAAAGTGCCCGGCCTGTTTCCTGAATTTTTCAAAATACTAGAGTAACAATGAGAGCCCCCAGGAGCAACCTGGAAAATTATCTCAAGGTCATTAAAGGTTTCCATATCTTCACCACCAAAGAACTTATTCATGCAACCAAATACCACCTGTTTCCCAAAAACCTATTGAAATAGACAAAAACAAACAAAAAACAAACAAACAAAATGATTTTCGTTTCTTCTTTGTGGCCTAAGCAGTTCAGAGAGTGGGCTTTTGAGCTGGACCACCTAGGTTTAATTCATGGTTCACCCAATTCCTGTGTAACCTTAGACAAGTTACATAGCCTCTCTGTGTCTCCAAGTACTGCCTAGAACTATTAGGAGGATTACATCCATCTATGTATGGAATGTACTTAAACTTAGTAAATGCTGTCTCCTCCCCCGTAGTCATCAAAATAACCTGATATAGACTCAACTATGTGAGGACGGCAGGAGCAGAGTTCTGTGAGCTCGTTTGCAGGCGCAGGGAAAAAAAAGACTAAAAAGAAACACGCCAGCAATAACAGTAGTTCACTCCAGGTAATGAAGAGTGCTGTCTAGTTCCTTTTTTGTTCGTTTGTTTTTGAGACAAAGTCTCGCTCTGTCACCCAGGCTGGAGTGCAGTGGTACCATCTCGGCTCACTGCAAGCTCTGCCTTCCAGGTTCACACCATTCTCCTGCCTCAGCCTCCCGAGTAGCTGAGACTACAGGTGCCCGCCACCTCGCCTGGCTAATTTTTTTGTATTTTTTTAGTAGAGACAGGGTTTCACCGTGTTAGCCAGGATGGTCTCGATCACCTGACCTCGTGATCTGCCCACCTTGGCGTCCCAAAGTGCTGAGATTACAGGCGTGAGGCACCGTGCCCGGCCTGTGTAGTTTCTTTTTAATAATTTCCTGGATTTTTTTTTTTTTTTTTTTTTTTTTTTGAGACAGAGTGTCTCTCTGTCACCCAGGCTGGAGTGCAGCAGCACAATCTCAGCTCACTGCAACCTCTGCCTCCCAGGTTCAAGAGATTCTCATGCCTCAGCCTCCCGAGTAGCTGGGATTACAGGTGCCCACCATCATGCCCGGCTAATTTTTGTATTTTTAGTAGAGACGGGGTTTCACCATGTAGGCCAAGCTGGTCTCGAACTCCTGACCTCAGGTGATCTGCCCACCTCGGCCTCCCAAAGTGCTGAGATTACAGGCGTGAGCCACCGCGTCCGGCCATTTCCTGTACTTTTAAAACAACGAATACATATTAAAGAGCTAAAAATAAAGTAAAATAATTGAATATAAATTCAGGGGCACAGACACAGAAATACACTGGTATATATACACATTGTATATATACGTGTGTATATATATGAATAATATGTGTGTTTGTGTCTCTGTGTGTACATATACACATGCATACGAATGAAAGTTTCCAAACCTGTGCCATTACTCAGAATAGGCCCCTGCTAAACTGTGGGCTTGAGAACCATACAGTGCAATGGAAATGGCTTGGCCAAGGTGCCCAACAGAAGAATGCTTTTACATTCAGCTCTCCCACATCCCAGATGCTTGGCCTTGAGGAAGTCCTTTGACCTCAAGAGTGTCAGTGTCCCAGGCTGCAGGCTGGGCGTTGTTGTCATGGCATCGTTTGAGGACAAGAGCCGCACACAGGACACATAAGAAATGGTGACAGGGATCGCCCTCCACATTGTCTGCCCCTAACTCACACCCATGCTGGCTCAGGGGTCGTGGCACGAAACCGAAGCCTCCACGTGAGAACACATGCTCCTTTTTAAAATCCTAACATGATGGTTCAGAGGACAAATTAATAAGAAAAACAATCAGCACATCGCCAATATTAACCCATTTAACCTTTGCAATCACCCTGGGAGGCAGGCATTCGTCTCAGCCTCCTAAAGAGCAATGCAACCTTGAAAAAGCCACTCGGCTTCTCTGAGCCTCAGTTTCCTCAGCTGTAAATGGGGTTAATGGCAGCACCACTATCTCTCCAAGCAGGCACACAGGAAAAGCTGGGCCAGGGTCAGCCTGCTCATCGCCCGTGAGGATGTGCTCGTTGGGGAAGTCCCTCCATGCCTCCAAACCCTTGGTTTCCTCATTCGCAGAGCAGAGGCTGCATGCCTGCCCGAGCCATTCCACATTCTGTGCTTGTCAGATAGTAAGTGCTCAATAAACAGGCATGACTATTGCTAGAGTCGGCCCATAGTCTTCTAGGAGGTTCAGAATGAATGACTTTGACATTCACAATGTCTCCCGGGATCCAGAGGAAACAGGGCCCCGTGAGAAGCCATCACCTCCCTGTGTTCCTCCCCACCCACCCACCCCCACCTCCCTGCATGCTCCAGTTCATGACTTTATTGTCAATGGAGCTAGCGCCTTCCAAGGCCATTAGAGGTCTCATTCATGGGACCAAATTAGAAAATGCTCAATGTTCAATAAAGAGATCTTGGCCCCCACACCCACTAAACCCATGGGGCATCCGGAAGGGTGGCAGGGCCAGCTGGTGACACAGACGCTCCTATGAGCATCAGCCTCGGCCTGCAGACGGGTTGCAGCGAGATGGCTCGGGGCCTGCGAAGTGGTCCCAGGTGTGGTCATGGTCCCCTCTTGTGGCATGTTGCAGCTGACAGGTGCTTAGAAACCCACCTAAAGCAGATGCCTCCTTTCCCATATAATCAGAGCAAATCAACTTCACCTAAGGTCCTTCAGTGGCGAGGGCAGAGGGGAAGGCAGAACCTGAACGCCTGACCCTGGGTCCAGGACTCAGGTCACATGGCCAGCCGGGCACTGCGCTGAGCTGCCGCAGAGGACCCTTTCCAAAGCCTGTCCCATCTCACTCTCACATCCAGCCCTGGCTGGAGTGCTCCACAGGCACCTGGGATCAGCCCATGTGCTCACTGTACCCCATGCCTGGGGCGTGACGCTGCTGCCAGCAGGCCGACGAATGAGTGAGCGGGTGAAAGACCGATAAGAACCCAGAAGTTCAAATCCAAGGCCAGGGCTTCCTTGCTGACCAGCTGCCTGACTTTAGGTGCGTGAGCTTCACTTCCCTGTGCCTCTCACCCCTCATTGAATGGGAATAATAGCAGCCCCGACTCACCCTGTGGTTGCAAGGATGAGCTAAGATCACGTCTGTAACAAACAGCGTGTAAATAAACAACTCTCAGAGCCCCTCCATATCATAGCCTGGTCTCAGACGTGGTTAATTCAACCAGAAAAAGCTGGAGCAGGCTCAGGAATCTAAGGCTCGTAGAACTCAAAAGTGATCTATGTCTAGATGGCCTTCTCTCTCAACAAAAGAACAACAGATGAAACGCCTTCTCTGCGCCAAAGATCACTCTGGGCACTTGTGTTTAGCATCCTAACTATGCTCAACAAACACCAAACAAATAGCCTGACAGACACAAGTCCACATCACTTTATCGTTGAAGAAACTGCTGCCCAGTGAGTCTCCCAGAGTCCCAAAGCTACCAAACCCTAGAGCTGCCTCCGTCCAAATGACCCACTTCGTCTACTTCCAAGAAGCAGGACGGGCCAGTGGTCAACAGCGTGGGCTGTGGCTGCAGACGTCCTGGGCCCCAATCAAGCAGCACCATGCACCAGCTGGGGGTGACCCCAGGCAAGCTGTTACCCGCACTGTGTCCCAGTTTCCTTGCCTGTAAAATGAGCATAGTAACCCTACCACCTGCACTCCATAGTATCGCTGCAGAGACTAACTAGGTCACTCTACGGAAAGCACGCGCTAAAGGGTAGCTCCGGCCATGAACATCACACTGCCCAGCACATACCAGGGCCCCAACATTTATTTGTGACACAAAGTTTCTTCTGTATTGTTCCTCTTGGTTGCCAGAAATACTGCAAATTTCAGTCTTAATCTCCCTTTTGGGAACAGCTATTTCTCCAAGATTCTGGAAGCTTTCTGTTTTCTACCTAAGTTTGGGGACAACGCTTTACTGAGCTCATTCATGACCATTTCTCTTCTACTGTGGACTGAAAGCACCCCTCAGTGAACCTCTGCGTCTTCGGTTAGAAGATGAGTTACCATGCGGGCCCGTCTCGCCACGCCACCTCTCTGCCTGCACCAGCCCCGGCCCTGGCTCGCCCTCCCCGCTCTCTACCTCTCACCTCAGAGGCCAGCATGCCGGTCTCAATCCTTTCACAAGTCCATCCCTGACCGCTGCAGGCATCCCTCAGCCAGGGACACATGCGGCAGGGCAGAGAGCAGTGCCACAACTGGCCCACGGGTGTACCTGGTTTGGACTGTAGTCTTCTTCAAATTTTAATGAAATCACCAGTGTTATCATCAAAAGATCGGTATAGACAAGGAGGAGGTGGTGAGGACGGCTCCCCAAAAGTCGGCCTCAGAACCCCCACATCGCACACTCCGCTCTGCTACTCCCCACCCCATCCCCACCTCCATCTTGAAGTGAAAAGGCTACATCAAGTCACCTGTAAAAGATGCCTTCCCTCGGAAAATAGCAGGAGTCTCGGCAGGGATGAACAGGGTTCCTAGAGACTCTGGCCTTTCCCAAGGCTACAGCCCCAGACAGACGGATGCCACCCGTCTTGCAGCCAGTCTCAAAAAAATCCAGCTAGTCTGACTTTCAAAACATGCTCTGAATCCAACCCCTTCTCCTGCCTCCCCATGCCCCCATCCTAGTCCAGCCACCAGCCCCTCTGGCCTGGGCCTCTGCAGCAGCTTCTCCCTGTCCACCCCCCATCTATTCTCCTCTACTCGGTAGCCAGAGGGATCCTGCTGATACCTAGGTCAAGCCAGGCCCTCCCAGCTCCCGCCCCACTCAGAGTCCAAGTCCTCGAACTAAACATGTGCGAGGCCCACGATCCGCCCCCTCCATCCTTCCCCTTCCCCTGCCCTTCCCACACAGGCCTCCTCTCTGTTCAAGATGTCACCCAACTCAGCCCTGCTGTCCCCTCAGCCTGGAGAAGTCCCTGCAGCTTCCACATGGGCACCTCCTTCTTTGCCCAAATGTGGCCTTCCCAGAGAGGTCCATGAAACCACTCCCAATTCCCCTTGGCCTGATAGTTTTCCCCACAGGACTTACCACCTCCCGACATACTATTTCATTTTTCTATTTAACATACTATTAAATTTTCCTATTTATAAGTTATATTGCTATCTCCCCCTACAGAGCACATCAGCTCCACGGGATCAGGGATTTTTGCCTGTGTGGTTCACTGCCATATTACCAGTGCCAAGCACACAGTAGGTGCTTGGTAAGTATTTTTAATAAATGAGCAAATGAACCCCAATGATCTCAGAACACTCTCCTCCTCCAATTTTTTTGAAGCCTGAGTGACCTGGCCACCACCTCTTTCCCTTCCCCTCCCCAGGAGGCCCAATGGAAGCTTCTGGAGATGCCAACACACCAGCCCTGATCAAGACAAATTAACATCTGCAACAACTGCTTCCTGTCTCACGTCCCCAAGCACAACATTTTAATAGACAAATAGAAGCCAACACACCCAGCCAATTGCTGAAGGAGCACTGCTTACTGTCACGAGTGCAGCTTTCACCTAGAAAGGAAAAAATCCCATCTGGCTTGCTTCTTCCCTTCCTTAGATATCATTTCAAGTAAGTAAGTTGCAGTTAGCATAAAAGCTGAAATCCAACAGAATAAGCATCCACGTCCCATAATCCATTTTATGAGCTTTTGAAAGACTGGAGACTTTACCAGCTCCTCTAGCCCAGGAGGCAGTAGCCTAGACAGGTGGGCCCAGGCCCTCACTTACCTCCCTGCAAAGCTCATTACTGTTACCTGGAATGAAATGGCGATCGGTTTCAGCATCTGCAAGGAATTTCCCCTGACAGAGCTACCCATGTTTTTTCCACATGTCTGAACATCTGCTTGAAAGAACCAAGAGGACTTTTTGGAGGTGAGTGCAACGCTTCCACGTTCTCATATTTTGATCACTCCCTAAAAGGATGACTGATTATTCTTTCCATTAAACATGCATCCCAGGGAGTGATAAGAATAACGTTTCTTGAAACCCCAGCACAAGGATGGATAAGGAACATAGCAAAGTATCCCCTCCAGGGAATTCCTGTGCAGAATATGGCTAAAGGGTTTGGAAGCCTCCAGGAAAGGATTAAATGACAATGGCGTTATACAGGCCACTCTCAGCTGGGGTATTATGAGATCCCATAAGCTGAAGAGCTATGGAAACACTTAAAGCCCAACCTTGCAAAACCGCTCTGAATGGCTGTTTTGTCCACCGGAGGACCACTGCATCCTGTCCTGAAATAGGGCGAGGAATGATGGCAGGGCTCCACCACAAAGCGTGTGGCTCTTTTGAGATGAATCAAATGGTTCCCCTTCTCATCTGATACCTGCAGACCAAAGTCAGGCTTGTGAATTAAGATTCCTTGGTTCCTCTGAAAGAACCCTAGACTTGTTCTATTTCAATAAGATTTAGAACTTTTGTACTTATTTATTTATTTGGGTTTTTTTTTTTTTTTTTTTTTTTAGCGACGTGGTCTCACTCTGTCACCCAGGCTGGAGTGGAGTGGTGCGATCACAGCTGACTGCAGCCCTGAACTCCTGGTCTCAAGCCTCCCAAGTAGTTGGGATTATAGGTGTGAGCCACCACACTCACCTGAGATTTAGGGCTTTATAAGAGAAACTACCTGGATCCAGCTAACAGGGCTCCTTCCTTAACTGGACAATTCTTAGAAATCATATAAACATAACCTCTCTCTTATCTCCCTTTCTATTTGATAAACCTTGAAGTAGCACCATTCTTATTTACTCCAGATGATGTGAATTGAAGCATATCTACCATGAGCCAAATTCAACCCAAAGTTTGATTTAGTGGCCAAAACTTAAAAATCAGAAATTTCACACAAAAACTCCAGCTCCTAGCTCTTGGAGGAAAAAAAAAAAAAAAAAAAAAAAACCTATAAAACCTGGCAACATTCTACCCACATTCCCACACATCACAACCTACAAACAGCAACTGCTTCCTGAGGCAAGACTCACATGCTGCTCTGCCCTACTCCCCACCACTCCCTATTGCTCCCTGACATTTAGCCAGTTCGGTCATTTCCTTTCTTTGCCTGGCCCTCTTGAACTTGTCTGTTTGTGATCTCTGTTTATACAATCTCTTCTTTGATTCTCTCCTTAGTCCACTGCTTCTAGAGAGAGGTGTGTTGTTATTGAGGGTGTGGTCAGTCAGTCCTTGCAAGTGGGTGCTTGCTGAGGCCTCTGGTGATGGAGCATGTGGCCCTGAGGTATCCCACAGTCCTGAGAGCAAGTTTAGGACTTTGCTTCTGAGCTCCAAGCTCATATATCCAACTGCCTACTTGACATCTTTGCTTGGGTGCCTTGGAAGCCCTTTGTACCTTCTATGCCCCAAACAGAACTTGCAACCTTCCCCCAAGAAAACACCTTCTTTCCCAAGTCCTTCTCCACCATCCATCCAACTGAACCATCCACTCAGTTGCTCCTTTACCTCCCATACCTAAGTCCTGAAGATCACACCATAGAATTCGTATCTTCCGCTGCCACTGCCACCTTCTAGTCCTCACCACCTTGATCTTTCCCTTGGCACTGCCACAGGCTAACAATCTCATCTCCCTTCTTCCTCCGTAACTTCTTCTAATCTAGTCCCCAGAGAGAAGCCTGAGTGATCTTTAAAATGTTAAATCAGAATCAAGTTCCTCCTCTACTCAAAACCTATCACGTCTTCCCCTTGCCCTGGAATAAGCAAAATTTCATCTCCTCACCTTGGCTTTTAAGCTCTGCACAGTTTGGGCCTGGCAACCATCACCCTGCAAGCTAAACTTGAATGACACTGGCCTTCCTTCAGCTCTTCAGACACACACAGTCCTTTCCTGCCTCAGGGTCTTTGCATGTGCTGTGCTCTGTGTGTAGAACACACCACCACCGAGACAGACAGCGTGGAGGAGGAGGAGGACATCATTTGTCTCTTTGCTGTTTCTGTGACCTGTTCCAGGTCCCAGCTGGTAAGTCACCTCCTCGACGAGACCCTCTTTCTAAAGTAGGTCTTCCAAGTACTGTCTCTTGTTATGGTTTGTTCTGTTGAAGCAGTTACTCCCAAGTGGTGAATACAATAGACAAGCTTCTAATCAGTCATCGCGTCCCACCCTGAGTCCCAGCATCAGCCCACAGACCCTCTCCAAGTGGCCGCCATCTGGACTCTCAGGCCTCCCTGACCAACTCAAACCATCCTAGTTCACTTTTCCGCAGCCCCTGAGCTCCCTCAGGGCATGAGCTGTGCTGATCTCACCAACGTTGTATCACCCAGGATCAGCACAGCACCCGGCACATGGCAGGTCCCCAGTGACACATTCTCCATACAAATGAGTCATGAGATCTGAAAAGCACTTAAGACTTGGGAAGAAACTTTCCTCCAAGACCAAGTACCGTTCAAAAAAAGCAATGAAGAGAACAGCTGAGCATGGCATATGTTTAAGATTTTTAATTGTATACTTAAGGATAAAAAATGAAATGATCTTATACTCATTTTCTTTTTATATAAAGAGGAGCTTAAAACCATTAGGCATGAAAAAAGAATGAAGTTCTATAGTGTGACAAATAAAAGAAAGAAGGGTGGGGACTAAGTAACTGAGAAGGGAACAGAGGCTGTGGTTCAGAAATAGAAACGGATACAGAGATAAAGAGTGAGACACAGATCAACAGAGAAGCCGGCGGAAGCATTCAGGCAAGGTACAAAGCAGGCTACACTGCTCTTCTGGGTATGAAGGGGGCGGTGCTCCAGATTCCAGAAGCAGTTTTCACACTCCCTTGAAGGTGAAAAGCAGCAATCCTCTGAAAGTCCACTCTTTTCTTCATTTTTCAAAGAAGTTTTTTTTTTTTTTTAAACTGACTTCCCATGCTAAAAATCAGGAATTAGCATGACTTATTTTGAAAAACATAATCTATTCAAATGACTTTTTTAAAAGATTCCACTTTTTGTCTTTTAAGGAGACTTGTCTACAAGTTTTAAAATCACATATTAGAGCTTCCAAGTTACAAGCACTTGGGCCAGTTGTGGTGGCTCACACTGTAATCCTAACACTTTGGGAGGATGAGGTGATAGGATCACTTGAGCCCAGGAGTTCAAGACCAGCCTAAGCAATGCGGGGAGACCATGTGTCTACAAAAAAGGAAAAAATTAGCTGGGCATGGTGGTACATGCCTGTAGTCCCAACTACTCAGGAGGCTGAAGTGGGAGGATCACTTGAGCTCAGAAATTCAAGGCAGCAGTGAGCAATGATCATGCCACTGTACTCCAGCCTGGGTAACAAAGCGAGATCATATCTCTAAAATAAATAAACAAACAAAGTCACAGGCATGAAGAGGGAAGAGTCCTTGGGAGCTATCAGAGGGAGAGGCACAAACTTCAGGGACAGCCTAGCAGGTGTCTCCTGGACTGTACACTCAGCCCATTCCCTTCTCTGGAAATTTCCAGGGCCCCAGCCCCTGATGAATGGGTGAGCTGAGCCTCACTCCTCATGCAGCCCAACCTCCAGGCCACAGCCAACTGGACCAATAGGCAGCACCCTCCCAAGCCAGGGTCAATCAGCGTCTCCCTGAGAATCAAGATTTAGGCTCCCGTGAGGCGATGACAAGGTTCGTACTGGAACAGCACATAAAACTAGGGGGGAAGGGAGTGGTCTGCAAGAGGCACGGGCATTTTCCCATCAGGCTTTTTCTGCACAAGTGAGAAGGCAGGAAAAGCTGGTCTGCAAAGAGACGTGGATGATCAGACCTACTGATCTGATAGAGCTTGCAGTATCCAAATCTCAGCTCCACCATTTAATACCCATGACCTTGAACAAGTCCTTGACAGCTCCTTGACCTGTTACCTTTGTCATAAGGCTCTTTTGAGGATTAAATAAGTTAACACATATACAGCACTTGGAACAGGGTCTCACAGGCAGCAAATGTTTTCCAAGTGTTTATCATTACAATCATCTTCCCAAAATGTAAGCTCATGACAGTGAGAATTTCCAGCTGTTTTGTTCATATCATAACCCAGAATCAAGCACCGTGCCTGGTACATAGTAGGTACTCAATAAACATCTTTCGAATAATCAGTGAATGAAGATACCACATAGCCGGAAATGGATACAGATTCTCTCTCCTTAAGACTTAAGATTGTTCGGCCAATGCATTTAATGAGTATATTCATTCTCCAAGTATTTGTCGAATGCCTGCTATGTTTGTAGTGACAAACTATGCTTGGTGCTGATATACAATGAAGAATAAGAAGGAAGTTGTGGTCTCTTTTAAACAAAGCTCATGGTCTAAGAGAGAGAGACATTGACAAAATAATTACGCAAATGTTAGAATTACAAGCAGTGGCAGGTGGCATAAAGGAAATGTGCATGGAGCTCTGGACACATAAAACAGCACTTGGCCAGGCACAGTGGCTCACGCCTGTAATCCCAGCACTTTGGGAGGCCGAGGCGGGTGGATCACTTGAGATAAAGAGTTCAAGACCAGCCAGAACAATATAGTGAAACCCTGTCTCTACTAAAAATACAAAAATTAGCCAGGCATGGTGGTGCACACCTGTAATCCCAGCTACTCAGGAGGCTGAGGCAGGGGAATCACCTGAACCCAGGAGGCAGAGGTTGCAGTGAGCCAAGATTGTACCACTGCACTCCAGCCTGGGTGACAGAGTGAGAGACTCTGCCTAAAAAATAAAAAATAAAAAATAAAAAAAAATTACATAAGGCGATTGCTCTCAGGATTGGACGGCAGGAAGGAGAAGACTGTGGTCCCCAAGGGAGAGGAAGTGCACAGGCAAGCCCACCTCCACTTCAGCTCTCTGCCTGGGGACAGCTCCCCTGCCACGTGCAGGAAGTAGCATCTGAGCAGAGCACGGTGGTCGCACTGTGCTGAGGATTTCCTAAAATAATCCTGGATTTCTGGCACCACTCAGAGTGCCAGGCTGTGGAAACTGCTAGAATCGGTGGCATCAGAGAGGAGGAAGCTGCTGGGGGAGCCCTCAAGTCTTTGGCCAAGGGCTGGGCTGTGTAAGCACAGGGAGAGGTGGCACAAGGTTTACCAGAGAGGGGCTGCTACGGGGTGGAGAGAACAGAGAGACTAAGAGTGCAGCAGAGCTGGCGTATGGGAATTCCAGCCCACCAGATTAAAGAGACCTCCCCACCAGGCATCCAAAAAGGCCATGCCTGCAGAACAGGCACATGCCTCAGAGGAAGGGCTACTCCAGGCCTGCCCTAACGGGGCCTAAAACCAATCCTCAAATGAAATACAGAGAAGACAGTTTAAAAGCTAAGCCCCATCAAGTTAAATACAACTGGAGCTTTCCACAGATCCACGCTGATGAAATGTGAAATGAAGTTCAGAATATCTACCATATCCAGTATATGTCATCACGATGTCAGAATGCAGTCGACAACTACTAGACACGCAACACAACAGGAAAATGGGACTCATGGTCAAGAAACAAAAACTCAATGAATATAGACAGATTCCAAGATCGCTGTGATGTCTGATTTAGAAAAAGCAATTGTCAGGACTTGTAAGTTCTTATTATTATCATAGATGTCCTTAATCAGAGGTACACATCCAAAGTATCTGTGGAGGTTTGGGGGGTTTGTGGTTTTTCATTTGTTTGTTTGTTTACCTGGGTTTTACTCATGTTATATAATTTCTAATTAAGTAGTTTCAGAATGCCCAACAATCTGAATTTTTAAGAACCACCCCAGAGGTTCTGATGCACACTACAGATTAAGAACCAGGTTTTATCATATTAATAGGATACTTCCACTTTAAGGCAAATACAAAAAAATGTTAATTTAAATGTATTAAAAGTTCTGGTTAATTGACTTGTTAGTGGGCACCGGTCAGTTGTTCCTGGTCAACCAGATTATACAATTAAGAATATTTCAACTCCAATTATTTTGGCAGAAAATAGGCACACTTCTCTACTTCTTTTGAAAAAAAAAAAATCTGAGGTTAAATCAAAAGCCACAGACACACAAAAAAGATACTGATTAAGAAAAACAAAAGGAAATGCTCATGGCAAAATGTAAACTTAAAAAATCAGAGTACAATCTACATGTTCACTATAGAATTAAGCATAGAAATATATGGTAACAGAGGCTGCCGTGTTTGTGAATAGAAAAAAGAAAGGCAATATATCAAAATACTAATATAGCTATTTTAGGTAGTTTGATAATGTATAGTTTTAATTTTTCTTACTTTTCTGTATTTTACAAACATTACTATTTTTTCATAATGAGCTCTTCATCTAAAACTTAAGATGATGGCTTCAGAAATCTTCTGTCAATACACAAACCTCTGCAAAACTCTAGCAGTTTCTCCACAGAAAGAGAAGGGAAGAAGCGTCCAGGCACACGAGTATCATTTCTATCCTTATCCAGCTCAAGAAAACTTTCTCCTCTGGTTTATGAGCAGCTGGATTAGCTTCTAATGTCAACTTAATCTCAGATTTCTCATTCCTCAAAGGAGTTAAGAGGCTGAGACACATACCTCAACTTAACAAGCAACAAACAGTGGGTCAGCAGAAGTGAATCTCTCAGTGACAAACACCACACACAAAAGGAAGAGTATTCAAGTCCATACCTGAACCACAGGGTGGCCTCCAGTTGGAGCTTTGACGGCTCCTCGGCTGCCTTCTGTCTCATAGTGGGCCCGGTGATGTGGCTTGGGCTGCACCTCGATCCGCAGCTCATAAGATCCTGACTGACTGGACAGCGGCCACTCAAGTGGAGGGAGGGATGCCGTCACTGGGATGCTGAAGGAGAAAATAAAATCAGCCATGTGTGCAATAAACCAGAATTAGTCAACTTGTACAATAATTGTAAATGGCCCATTTTCTGAAAATCATGGATACAGTCATGTATTGCTCAACAATGAAGATACGTTCTGGGAAATGCACCATTAAGTGAACATCAGAGTGCACTTACACAAACCAAGATGGCACAGCCTACTACATACCTACACTATATGGTATAGTGGTTCCTAGGCTACCAACCTGTACAGCATGTGACTGTACTGAATACTGTAGGCAATGGTAACACAATGGGAAGTATTTGCGTATCTAAAGATATCTAAACACAGAAAAGGTACAGTAAAAATACAGTATTATGGCTGGGTGTGGTGGCTCATGACTTAATCCCAGCACTTTGGGGGGACAACATGGGTGGATCACTTAAGCCCAAGGATTTGAGGACAGCCTGGGCAACATGGAGAGACCCTCTCTACTAAAAATACAAAAATAAAAATAAAAATCAGCCAAGCATGGTGGTCCATGCCTATAGTCCCAGCTACCTGGGACACTGAGGTGGGAAGATCATCCAAGCTCAGGAGGTCAAGGTTGCAGTGAGCTGTGATTGCACCACTGCACTCCAGCCTGAGGGACCAGAGTGAGACCTTGTCTCAAAAAAAAAAAAAAACAAAAACAAAAACAAAAACGAAACAAAACAAAACACAAGGCTGGGTGCAGTGGCTCATGCCTGTAATCCCAACACTATGGGAGGCTGAGGTGGGCAGATCACTCAAGGCCAGGAGTTCAAGACCAGCCTGGCCAACATGGCGAAGCCCTGTCTCTACTAAAAATACAAAAATTAGCTGGGCTTGGTGGCGCATGTCTGTAATCCCAGCTACTCAGGTGGCTGAGGCACGAGAATCGCTTGAATTTGGGAGGTGGCGGTTGCAGTCAGCCAAGATCGCACCACTGCACTTTAGCCTGGGTGACAGAGACTCTGTCTCAAAAAAACAAAAACATAAACAAAACAGTATTATAATCTTATGGGACCACCCCCATATATGGGGGATCCATCATTAACCAAAATGTGATCATGGGGGCATGATTGTATGTGAACAAAATGCTGAGGCAGCACATATTTCTTAGACATGACAGGTAGAACTGTTCACAGGGTAGAGATCTTTCTCTTTGCCTTCTCTTCCACCTTGATGAAGACAGTGTGAGCAACTTCTCAATTAATGAATCTTATGTTAGTTCTAGCATGTTTCTAACTGCTGTCACTTTTTTTCCCCTAGGAATTTTGAAAAGCATCACTATGGATTTATGTCACCATGTCCTGAGTTTTCACATATGGCAGAAATCATTAATCAGAGTATTCTTTCCCAGTTAGCTCAGGGCTGCTAGGAGCTGACACTATCAACTGGGCTTGGTTAAGCACTTGCAATAAAGCCAATTCTGTCTTCTCTATCACAGCAGTACCAAGGGGAGCCCAAGGGGTAGCACCTCCATAAACTTCATCTGTGCCAGAGTCCAACTTAAACATTTCATCCAACTTATAACCATATCCTCCCTATGCAAGCAAATCTCTTCCTCTTCTTTCCAACCACATTGCCTCCTGAAATCCCTTTTACCCTGCAGTCTTAGGGTTTCCAAAGTACGCCTGCTTTACCTTAGTTATAGTGCCAAGATGCTTTCAAGCTTCTGCCTGCAACCAACGAGCCACACGTGACAACCACTTTTACCCATATCATTTAAACAAGTGAACAGTTTTTAAAGGTTTACAAACTATGACTCATTAAAAAACCACTTTAGCCCTGTATTAATATGCTTTAAAGCACCAAAAATTTTGTCAGAAGAAAATTCAGCAGCATATCCCCAGGTTTCTGTTTATACTTTTGCTTGGTTCTGAAATAGGTATTTGATGCTGAAATACAATCTGAAGAAGTAGAGCATCCCTGTAATCCCAGCATTTTGGGAGGCTGAGGCAGGTGGATCACGAGGTCAGGAGATCAAGACCAGCCTGGCCTGTAACGTGGTGAAACCCTGTCTCTACTAAAAATACAAAAAAAAATAGCCAGGCATAGTGGTATGCGCCTATAGTCCCAGCTACTCGGGAGGCTGAAGCAGGAGAATCGCTTGAAGCCAGGAGGCAGAGGTTGCAGTGAGCTGAGATCACGCTACTGTACTCTGGCCTCAGCAACAGAGCAACACTCCATCTCAAAAAAAAAAAAAAAAAAAAAAAAAGCCATTGCAGTGGCTGACACCTGTAATCCTAGCACTTTGGGAGGCCAAGGCGGGCAGATCATGAGGTCAGCAGTTTGAGACCAGCCTGACCAACATAGTGAAACCCCATCTCTACTAACAACAACAACAACAAATTAGCTGGGCATGGTGGCACATTCCTGTAATCCCAGCTACTCAGGAGGCTGAGGCAGGAGAATGGCTTGAACCTGGGAGGCGGAGGTTGCAGTGAGCTGAGATCGCGCCACTGCACTCCAGCCTGGGCGACAGAGCGAGACTCCATCTCAAAAAAAAAAAAAAAAAAAAGAAGTAGAGCATCAGAACCAGCCTGAAATTCTGATTTGAATTCCAGCCCTCTGCTGAGATGCCCATATACCCTGAGGTCAATGTTATCAGGAGACTTCCCTGATGCCCCATCCTCTCAACTTTATAGAAGATTCTTGCAAAAGACCACATTGGCTGGCACAGATTGGTACTTGTGAGGAACCAAAGGACTCTGACACTCAAAACTTCTCTGATCAAGATGCCTCACGGAGAGGAAAGGCTTTTATAAACAAAGTCTCCAATAAATATGTCATAATCATATTTCACAGCAGTGTCCCTCCCTACTCTCAACCATTAAATAAAATCATGGTTTGGAGACTGACCTGTCTACGTAGCACAAAGAACAAGGAGCCCAGACTGGAGTACAATAGCGCCATCTTGGCTCACTGCAACCTCTGTCTCCCGGGTTCAAGTGATTCTCCTGCCTCAGCCTCCCAAGTAGCTGGGATTACAGGCATGCGCTACCACACCCGGCTAATTACGTATTTTTAGTAGAGACGGGGTTTCTCCATGTTGGTCAGGATGGTCTCGAACTCCCCACCTCAGGTGATCCACCTGCCTCAGCCTCCCAAAGTGCTGGGATTACAGGCATGAGCCACTGTGGCTGGCAGCATTTTCTAAGATAGCCCTGTGAAACTTTAGTCACTGAACTCAGAGCTCTGTAGCCAAATGGCCTTTGAAATCACCGCATATTCTGTCCACATTAAAGTCTCTGAGAAGGCCTGCACAAAGGCACCTACTTAACTCTGTTAAACCCATAAACTCCTTTTTTTAAAGATACAACAACTGACATACTGAAGCCTTGGTGTTCTCAGAACCTGCTTTGAAGGAAATGCCAGGCTGGATGCTCCATGCAGTACATTTTCGTCTGGTATGGGGGTGAACAAGGCCCAGTGGGCAGGGCCCGAGGCCACCCTCAACCCCACACCAATCAAGAGCTCCACCTTTATCTATTTATCTATTTGAGGACTCAATTTTTTTTTTTTTTTTTTTTTGAGGTGGAGTCTTGCTCTGTCGCCAGGCTGGAGTGCAGTGGCATGATCTTGGCTCACTGCAACCTCCGCCAATTCTCCCTACTCCGCCTCCCGAGTAGCTGGGATTACAGGCATGCGCCACCATACCTGGCTATTTTTTGAATTTTTAGTGGAGATACGGTATTGCCATATTGGCCAGGCTGGTCTTGAACTTGCTACCACAGGTGATCCACCCACCCTGACCTCCCAAAGTGCTGGGATTACAGGCGTAAGCCACTGCACCTGGCCTATGTGGGGACTCAGTTTAATATTTGGGATAAAAGACTTCCATTTGCTAAAATAAAAAATAATTTGAAAACCACAGGGATCGTGGTAATAACATGAGTCTTCCAATTCCTCATCTACGAGAACAGATAGGATAATCTCTAGCCTTAGCCTTCATATACCTCCTTTGTCATTTCATCAAAACAAAGATAAAAAAATAACACAAACCAAGTTTCTGTGAGAATCAAATGAAATAATATACATAGAGAGTGCAATTCGCCCTCTATATCCAGGGGTTCTGTGTCCTCAGATTGAAAATATTCACAAAAAAACAAATCCACGAAGTTCCAAAAAGCAAAATTTGAATTTTCCATGCCCATTGAGTCCATATGAATGACGTGGTGTGCAGGCATTGTATTAGGTATTCTAAGGTATTATCATCTAGAGATGATGTAATGGATATGGGAGGATGTACATAGGTTATATGCAAATACTATACCATTTTACATATGGGACCTGAGCATCCTCAGATTTTGGTATCCGAGGATACCACTGCACAGGCTCTATACTAAGAGTTTGACTTATATCGTCTCATCTAATCCATTTTTTAAAAAAACACACACACAAGGTAGGTTCTATTGTCTTCTCACAGGGGATAAACCAAGACCAGAAAGGTGCTCAGTACAAATGCAGTGGGGGGAGGAAGCTCTTGATTGATTAGTGATGTCTGCCCTAGGCACGGCTTCAGAAAGGAGCTCAAGGAGAAAGAGGGTGCTGACTGATTAGCAATGTCTTTCACAAGCACAGCAGCAGAAAGGCAGCAGCAGAGATGCCCACGTTCACTCAGGTAGTGAGTGGCGGAGGCAGGACTCAAAGTGAGCCTTAAGAGACTCCAAAGCCTACATGCTATGCTGCTATCTACATACATCTCTTCAGCTTTCCAAGATTTTAAGCTCCTTGGCTCACACATTTTTTTTACGGCCTCCATATAACTGGGGCACATAGCAGATGCTAACAAACATCAGTTCCTCTTGTGCCTACTAGAATGTCCATGAAGGCAGAAATTTTTGCCTGTTTAGTTCACCACTATCTCTCCATTACTTATGTAACAGAATCTGCCACCTAGATGTTTGATAAACACTTTTTGAATAAACCAGGTGACATATGAGCAATTACATTTATCTCATAACCACCTGGTGAGTCAGGTACACTAATTACACCCATTTTACAGATGAGAAAAACCTGGCCCAGGGAATGTACCTTCCTTCTCAGGGTCTCGCAACCAGCAAGGGACCAAGCCAAGATTTAAATCCATTTCAAGTCAGACTTAAACCTGACTCTGAATCCCATGCTCATAAACAGAAAACCATCTCTTAAAACTAAACCACAGAAGAAATCATTTTCAAAGCCCTGCTCACCTGCAGATGGGAATGGCAGGCACCAGCGGCTTGGGCCAAGTGGGCGGAACCAGCAGGATGGATTCGGGAGCCGAGTTTCTCCTCTCCCCCTGCTCGCAGGGCCCCAGGAACTCCACGGCCGGGTAGATGTGACGAGGCAGGCCGGCCTTGGATGGGGCCGCAGACACCGGCGAGGGGTCAGGGCTGGTCTTCCACATCTTGGGGGGGATCCCACAAGGCGAGTCCGTGGCGAGGCTGTTCAGGGCATCCATGATCACGGCAGAGCCAGCCACAGGGGGGTACCCAGCGGGAGCGCCGTGGTCCTGGGGTGCCACGTGAGATGAGGGCTGCGGCGAGGGGCTCCGGGAGCGCTGGGGTGAGGCTCCGGGCGGCAGGGCAACCAAGGCCTCGGCGCACGAATGCCTCCGCTTGGCACCAGGCGACGAGGAGCGGGAGGCCGGACGGGGCACGGGCGAGTGGCGGCCCAGGCAGCTGTCCTCGGCGAGGCTGGTTCGAGGTGACATTATTGGCGAGGTTCTGGGGGAATAATGAGCAGGGATGTTTTGAAACTGCGGACACAGGTCGTCGGGCCCGCCGTTATTGGGCGAGACGCAGGGCGAGGTGTAGGGGGAGAAGGTGTCAGAAATGAAGCTGGCAGAGGAGCCGCTGCTAGCGGGGCTCAAGCAAAGCGGCTCGCGGTAGCCCTCGAAGCCGGGCACGGGCAGGGTGAACCTCGGGCTGGCGGCCACCCCGGCCAGGGGCGGCTGCTCCACCAGGAGGCCCGCGTCTCTCATGCGGAGGGGGCCCACTGCCTGGATCAGTTCGTGGGACGGAGTGATCTCGATCCGAGGGCTCAGGCCCGAGGCCCCTGCTGGCTTGGCCGCGCTCAGAAAGTTCTGCGGCCCTACCCTATCCGGCTCTCCGAATCGGCCGGGGGGCTCGCCAGAGAGACTAGCAAGGGGGCTGTATGGCTTGAGGCCATAGTCCAGGACATCATCGGGGTATGCGGGTCCGGAGGGTGGGCTGGCGACCTTATGTGCATTCGGCTCTTCTGGAAAGAGAAGGGGGAAGGGGGGTCTTTTTAAGCCTCAAAAACAGAACTCCCGGTGCAGAGCAATCACAGGCTGGGTTTTGTCTCATGTCGTTTATTTTTTTCAAATTCCCACCATGCCAAACCCCAAGCTAGAAGCTCCGTTCCTCACCAGAAGGAAACTGAGGCCACTTTGTCCCAGGTCCCTGGAGAAGAGAGGTCGAAGCAAAACGAGTTCTGGAAGATCCCCGGGCTAAGGGCCTCCAAACTTGGGTTTAAATGAAACCCTTCGGAGAAGTGTACTTTATCTCACAACCCCATTCACACCACCGTGTACACCCACAACTGCAACAAAAGCCTCCCAAGTCCATACTTACCCCTGCTACATGACACCCTCCGACCCTCCCTCCTGCCTGATTGATTTTGCTTCAACGCTGGTCACGACCCATTAGACGGATTTCCTAACCCGCTGGTGCGGTGGGTCATGACCCATAGTTTGAAAAGCACCAATCCAGGGCCTATGGCAGCACTCTACACACGTGACATGGACGCAGGACACAGAGGGAGGCTGCACAGGCTCTGCAGCCCATGGTCCCCTGGGCTTGAATCCCAGATTTCACACCAAGTACAAGAAGTGGCTTCATTCAGATCCAGGGCTCCTGACTCATGTCTCGTCTGTGTCATTTTACAAATGAGGAAACTGAGGCCCAGAGCGGGGAAAAGGCCCAGCGAAAGATATGGAATTAGGAGGCTTAAAAATACCACAGGCAAGCCACTTGCCCCCCAACAGGCAGGGTCACTGCTACAGAGGTTACCTGACACCCAAACTATTAAAACCAATGGATGCAGGCTGGGCGTGGCAGCTCACACCTGTAATCCCAGCACTTTGGGAGGCTGAGGCGGGCAGATCACTTGCGGTCAGGAGTTTGAGACCAGCCTGGCCAACATGGTAAAACCCCATCTCTACTAAAAATACAAAAATTAGCCAGGTGTGGTGGCGCAGACCTGTAATCCCAGCTACTCAGGAGGCTGAGGCATGAGAATCGCTTAAAACCAGGAGGCGGAGGTTTCAATGAGCCAAGATTGTGCTGCTGCATGCCAGCCTGGGTGATAGAGTGAGACTCTGTCTCAAAAATAAAATAAAATAAAATAAAGATAAAACCAATGACTGCAAAATGACCTAACTTCCTTTATTAGTGGCTGCCTACCCCAGGCTCCTGCTGCCATCTCGAAAGGCCCTACCGCTGGAGAATGCTGTTCAAGTAGAATGTTCTACGACAGCCACCCAAGGACACTGCCACCCATCACCTCACACTGTCATTTAATTCTCAGTCTGACCCTCTTCTAGCAGACACCCTGCCTCACTGCATCCTGTACAGGTCCAGGTACATGGGGCTGCCTGGGAAATTCCCATGGAGTTAGTTCCCCCCCACCCACCCCTCACTGCAACTCTACCTCCAAGGCCCCCAATCTCATCAGAGGCCCCTCCACCCTCCCCGTCAGCTCACGGGGCGGCCTGGACTCCTTACTCTGATGCCTCACATCTGATCCATCATCAGCCCTGACTGTTCCACCGTCAGGACAGAAACCAGATTTCCAGGTCTCCCCACTCCATCGCATCCACCCTGGTCCAAGCCGCCGTCCTCTCGCACGGGGACTACTGCAGTCACCTCCTCCCTGGCCTCCCCACTTTGTGGCTCTGTCAGTCTGTTTGTCACGCAGCAGCCTTTAAGATGTCCATTCTCAAAACCTACTATTAAGGCTTCTGGACACTTTAGATGGAACCAAAAGTCACTAATACAGCCTGTGCCCCGGCCTGCCACCCACCCCCACCACTCCCCACTTCTCCCCAAGCTGGGTCAGCAACAACCCCTCCAACATCCTCGCTGTACTGAAGCAGCTCCTGCCTCAGAGGCCTGGGGTTCCCTCTGCTTGGAAACCCTCCCCACAAGATCCTCCCACTTCCCCTGGTTCCTTCCTGCATCTGCTCAGCCAGCACCTCCTGAGATCGGCCCATCAAAAAGCTCACCTCCACCCCTTTTCCCAGCCATCTTTTCTCCACTGACACCTGCTAACAGCTCCCTTCGCACCAGGTATCTGTTTAGGCAATCTCATTCTGCCAAACCAGGAGCAGGCAAACCAGTCCACGGGCCAAATGCGGCCCATGGGTTGTGTCTGTAAATAGTTTTAGGACAACACAGCCACACCTATTTATTTACACAGGGTGAACAAAGCAAGCTACAGCTTACTCCTATACTACAACAGCAGAGTTGGTAGTTTGGGAACCGAATGGCCCCCAAAGACTGAAATATTTACTCCTTGGCCCTTTAGAGAATTTTACAACCCCACACTCGACCCAGAGCTCCATCAGTGTTGGGCCTGTGTCACTGTGGCCCAGCATTGTCTGCCAAGCACCTACCACAGGGCCTGGCACTTGCAAGCCCCCACAAACATTTGCCGAGTGGCTGAGAGAATAATACAAGAACCATGTCCAGGGGCCTGCCAGCCAGAAACAAGACCTTTTCCTGCCTTGGGGAAGCCTGAGTGACCACCCCAGTGAGCCTCAGCCTCCTTGTTCCCTTTCTGGGCTGTCGTAGAGGAAATACTGTCCAGTTTAGCTGAGCTGATCTCTCGGGGTCCACATGGTACCCCCACTTCCAAAATGGCTCCCCACAGCTCTAGGTAAAAATAAATGAGCCCCGCCAGGCAGCCTGGCTGGGCCCTGCCTGCCCATCGACCCTCGCCGGCATTCACTCCCCCTCCCGCCCTGTCTGAACTCCAGCCAGAGGGGCGTGTGGTGATTTTTGTTTTCGGTTTGATTTTGAGGTCATACTCAGCTGCCCAGTTTGGAGTGCCGTGGCACAATAATAGCTCACTGCAGCCTCCACCTCCCAGGCTCAAGCGATCCTCCCACCTCAGCCTCCCAAGTAGCTGGGACTACCAGCGCACACCACCGGGCTCAGTTAATTTTTTTTTTTTTTTTTTTTTTTTTTTTTAGTAGAGACGGGGTTTCACTATGTTGCCCAGGCTGGTCTCAAACTCCTGAGCTCAAGTGATCCTCCTACCTCAGCCTCCCAAAGTGTTGTGATTATAGGCGAGAGCCACCGTGCCTGGCAAAGGGGAGTTTTTTAAAAGGAGTTTTTTAAAAAAGCTCCTTCCTGCCCTGGCATACTTGCTGCTGCCCCTGCCTCAACAGCTCCTCCCCTGCCCACTGCCAGGCCCCCTTCTCCACATGACTAAAGCCCGCCCGTGCCCATGGGCGTGGCTTAAGTATTGCATGCTTCTAGAAGGACCCCCGACCACTTGACTAGCTCAGGCCCTGCTCACAGGTCCCTGCTGTGTTCTGTGCACATCTCGCCATAACGACTGAGGAACTGTGAAATTCTCCATTTCCCTCAACCTCCAGTCTGCCCCTCCCTCAACCTCGAGATGCACCTCCACCAATCAGCAAATGCTATGAGGACTCTTGCTCTGCCATGCCCCTAGCACTTGGATGGGTCCTGCCACTAAACAGGCCCTCAAAAAGGATGTGTTGGCTGAATGAATGATGCAAGTTCAGAAAAGTCGACCTGGAATAAACTATTAATCAAAGATGCCACTATCCAAACCAAAAGATAGAAGGCGATAACTCTAGAGAGGGTCATTTGGTAATATCCATGAAAATTCCAAACACACATGCCCTTGGAACTACATGTGCCCTCGGAACCAAGCAATGCTACTTTTAGAAATTCATCCTGGGCCAGTCATGGTAGCTCACGCCTGGAATCCCAACCCTTTGGGAGACAGAGGTAGGAAGATTGCTTGAGCTCAGGAGTTTGAGACCAGACTGGGCAACATAGAGAACCCATCTCCAAAACAAAAAAAAATTTTTTTCATTAGCTGGACATGGTAACACCTGCCTGTAGTCCCAGCTACTGGAGAAGCTGAGGTGGGAGGATCAAGGCTGCAGTGACCCATGATTGTGCCACCACTTCCCAGCCTAGGTGACAGGATGTGACCCTGTCTCAAAAAAAAAAAAAAAATTCTTCCTGCAGATATACTCTCATCTGTGCAAAATGACCTGTGTATCCTTAAGATTAGTTACTACGACCCTGACTGTAATCCCAAAAGACTGGAAGCAACACAAAACCCATCTACTGGGGATGAATTAATTCTGGCTCATGCATATGAAGGGATACAATATAGCTACAAAAAAGGCCTGAAGAAGTTCTTTATGCATTGACATAGAATGACCAGTGAGATTTAGTATTAAATGAGAAAAGCAAGCTGTATAGTGTGCACAGCATAAAAAGGATGAGAGGATGTACACACACAGAGATGTACAGTGTACAGATGTACAGATGTATACAGATTACACATATGTACACAGATGTACAAAGACATACGCGCACAGATGTACACGCACAGATGTACACACACAGACAGATGTACAGGCACAGATGTACACGCACAGATGTACACGCACAGATGTACACGCACAGATGTACACGCACAGATGTACACACACAGACAGATGTACAGGCACAGCTGAAGGATGCACAGGCTTTCTCTGGAAGTCACAAGGAACAGTGACATCCTCCGGGGAGGAGAACTAAGGAATAAGAGGACAGTGGCATGGCAGAAAGGAGACTTCCTTTGATTCATGTAATTATGTAAGAAAATAAATGTAACTCCCAAAAGAAACATTTTTATTTCATAGGTGGTAGATGACATAACACGATCTATAGTAATGAAACCCTGTTTTATGAAACAGGAAATGGAGAGTGCGGTCCTGCCCTGCCACTAAGCAGCAGCATGATTTTGGAAAAGTCCCCCACCCACTGGAGGCCTCAACACCTTCTCGTTTATAACTGAACAGCATTACATTGAATCCGTTTCCTTGGTGGCTTCTGGCTCTGAAATCCTTTGATTTTTCTAGCTAGCATCTGTAAGGCCTGGAGTTCTTGAGAGGCTGCAGTTTAATGTAAACGTGTATTTGAATTCGCACATACGTGTGCACACACACGCCTTCCTGGAAGGTAACAGAGCATAGATTTTTAATCTAGGAAAAGAGGAATGTCAAGTCCATGGCCAACAACATTCTGAGAATTCGAACCAGAAAAACAAAACACAAAAAGTCTCTTAGCAAAAATTCCGGCCGTATCAGAAAAACTGCACTGCATCTTATCAGAAACACACGGTTGGGGCTGATGTGGACAGTCCACAGAAACGCAGTCCTGAAAACGCCGATGGCTCACACTCCCTGGGAGCCCTGAAAAACAGAAAGCTCGAGTGTGCTGAGCAAAAGTATGTAAAGCATTTACATTGGTTTTCATTAATCCAAGCGGCAGAGTTTTTCTTTTTTTTTTTCCTCTTGACAAGACTTTAAATGTTTACCAGCAAGCGGGGAATAGGAAGATAATTAATAATCATTGAATTCTCAGTCCCCTGGGTATTTGACAGTAAATTTCACAAATAGCACATCATTAAAATATTCCTCTAAGTTACTGGCTGAGATTTCTCGCTATTTCTCCTTAAACAACTGCCATGCTCGCAGGCGGCTTTCTCACAGTCATCACGATGCCTGCACGGCACCGGCTGAAGTTAGTTTCATCTGAGAACCACCAAATTTTCTCAGGAGGGTTTCCAAAAAGCTTGCTTTTTTTTAACCACTTGCACGATCTTTGCTCTATTCATGTGCCGCCAAAAAATATTTACTTAATATTTCTAGTATTTAAATTCACTCACTTATTTTTTTTATTATTTTAAAAGGAAACTTTATACCACTACTGTAGATGGAAAATCAATGTCACCTCCATAAATAGAAGGTAGGGTAAAAATACAATAAAAATAAAACTTACTAAATTCAAGCAAGACACAGTGGCTGGGCAAAGACTCTGAGACTGAGGTTTCATACACCCCCACCCCCGCCAATGCTCCTGTGGTATAACTCATATACACAGATGTCAGTGTTTTGAGTATAGGGTTTGATGAGTTTTGCCAAATGTCATACATTCTTGCTACCACCAACATAATCAAAATATGGAACATTTCCAGGACCCCAGAAAGTCAAGACCTAGAAACAGGGAGAGGGAGGAGTCAGTGTTAGAAAGAAAAGTGTGAACGATACAGCAGTACCTCACTAAAGCGTTACTCCTTTTTTTTGTTTGTTTTGCTTTGTTTTTTGTTTTCTGAGACAGATTTCTCACTCTGTTGCCAGGCTGGAGTACAGTGGTGTGATCTCGACTCACTGCAACCTCCGCCTCCTGGGTTCAAGCGATTCTCCTGCCTCAGCCTCCTGCGTAGCTGGGATTACAGGTGCCCACTACCACGCCCGGCTAATTTTTTTGTATTTTCAGTAAAGACGGGGTTTCACCATGTTAACCAGGCTGGTCTCGAACTCCTGACCTCAGGTAATCCACCTGCCTCGGCCTCCCAAAGTGCTGGGATTACAGTCTTGAGTCACCACGCCCAGCCTGAAATTCCACTCCTTCCGACTAGTTCGAAGAGAAAATAGCACTGAAAAATAGTTCTTAGCAAATACAATGTCCTCACTGGTGGACCACCTAAAATCCATTTCGCCTACCATGGGAGGTACCTGGCCTAAATACGAGGCATCAGTACCAAAGGGAGGAAGAAGATAGAAGCAGTGATGGGGGATTTAGAGGTTGCTGCTTGAGGGCCTCTGTGCCTCCATGTCATGCACATACTGTTCCCCTGACCCAGAACTCCCTTCCATACCTCCCGACCTTACGTCTCCTAACAAGCCACTATTTATCCATCATGATTTGACCTGAACCACCCCCTCCTGGAGGCCCTCCCTGTTTCCCCAGGCTGGATCAGGCAGCTCTTCTACACTCCCAGGTCCCACAGAAGTCTGTCTATGGATTCACTCATTTGTCTACCCTCTAGACTCTGAGCTTCTTAGAGGCAGACATCAATAATTATTATGAAGATAATTATAATGCAGAAAAAGCAGCTAAAATGTTTTGGGAACTTACACGCAAGGCACTGTTGTAAATTACATCACATGTAGTAAATTACTCGACCCTCACAGCCACCTACCCACCGGATGCCCATAGTAGCTGCCCTGCCCCTCTCCCCATTGTGGCAACCAAAAATGTCTCCAGGCATTGCCAAACATCTCCTGCCAGGCAGACTCGCCCCCAGCGGAGGACCGTGGCTCCTGGCTTTACAACCCCAGCATGGCACACGAGGCCTGCGCACAGCAGAGGCCCAAAGACTGCTGGAAGCATCAACTCATGACTCACGCCCTCAACCTGAACTGATTGAGAAATGAGACATCTGGTCGCTCTCGGCCCTGGCAGGTAACGCTCAGCTCTGTGGCAGACGTCTGAAAGTTCTCATTCTTATCACCCGTCCTTTCATCGAGTTCCTGGGTGCTTACCCAATAGGTAGGCCCTGTGAATATGTGGCGAAATCTCTGACCACTGCTGAAAACTGCAGGACAAGATTGCTGGGGAGGCCAGTTCAGCCCTCCTCTTTGCCCCACCAAGCAAGAGCTCTAAACTGAGATCCAGGTCTGAGAACGGAGGGTAGCACAGGGTTAGGGGACTCCAGATCCACTCCCACCCCTGGCTGTGAGACTTGGGGAAACTCCATGTCCTCATGTGTGACACGGGGTGATGACGCTGGTGATACAAGCCTGTCAGTTTCCCTAACCTATGCAAAGCCCAAGACACACAGAATCAATACTCAGTAAATGGGGCCTACTGGATTATTATTGAAAGAATAATCTTTTCAGTGACAATTCTGCTCTTTCCCTGCTATAGTTACTCTATTTTACAACAACTTGGACGCACTAGTCCCCAACCCCTTCAAAAGCATTATGAAAAAAAGGAAGACATTTTTATAAAAATAAAATGGGTTGGTCAGCACTTTAGGAATTCTCTTTTCACCTCAGATTCTGCTGATCTTCAGAAAATGTGTGGAGGAGGTAAATGTGCTTCCAACACCCTCTCCATTCCACACTTTGTACTTTTCCTCCCAGGCTACCTGGGAGTGGATCAACTAAATCTTACTAAAGTGCTAGTGAGTCAGTGAGCTGCTTGTCATAACCGAAATACTAATAGCTAACACATCTATACCACTTACTTTATATCGAGAACCACTGTATGCATCTAGTATATGTTCATATTTGTCTCACAAGAACCTTATAAAGCAGGTGATATTGTTTCCCCATTTTATATAGGGGGAAAAATGAGGCTCAGAGAGGGTAAGTAATTTGCCCAAGGTCACACAGCTTCTAAGTATCAGAGCCAAGATTCATTCTCAGGCAACCTGGCTCCTCCACCCCCTTAACCACTACTTTATCCTGCATCTCAGGAAAGAGGTGATTTCCTGGATGGCGACACCCTGACCCTGACACAAGGAAGCAAGGATCCCCCTGGAAAAGAAAATATTCTGGGGGCCTCATCATTTCACTCCGGAGGTAGGCTGCCCCTGACAACTGAAGATACAGATTCCTTTCTTCGGGAATGTTCACAGTCTCTCCTTTTGCCCCAGAATTGAGTCAAAGATTATTTTAAAAATCACACTCAGGCCACACAGTGGTCCCCGCCAGCGCCTCTCCCCCTGGAAGCTCTGGAGGCCTATTGCTCACCCTCACAGACGGACACACAGCCAAGTCTGAGGTGGCCACTCGCTCAGCGCCAACCCACCAGCCAACAGACCACTTTTGAAAAAAGGAACAGCAAGAGAACATCTTCTCTGCCTAGAACTGCAGGCGGTGGAATTTTCGGGAAGCAGAATAGTATGACCAAAATAGAAACCCAGCTAGGGAACCTCTGAGAGGCAGCCGTCCTTGGCGGGCACGGGGAGGGGCAGAGACCAATGGAGCTTTCAGGCTTGAGTGGCTGAGAAGAGAGGAACAGGGCCTGGCCTGGGGGCTGGATGCCCCCTCGATGGGCAGCGGGGCCACAGGGCTCCACTGATCCCTGGCCAAGCTGATCCGACCCACGGCTTGATGAGCTCACCCCGATGCCGAGGTGGTGTGAGTCCCAGGGCCTGGGTTTGGGACATCACAGTCTGTCGCCAAGGCAGCACTTAGGATGCCACAGCTGGCACCGCAGACCTGTAGCCGGAGGAAAGGGGCAGACAGAGGGACAAACCTTGCCTCCTGCCACTCACCCCGACAACTTGCATAACTTCCTGCCCATCAGGGCTGCAAGGAACCCCAAAACAGAGCAGGAAGGTGGATGGATTTTTCATCTGGCGGGTGCACACAACCTATAGAAAGAACCCCTTTGAAAAGTAATGGATTGCCTCCAAATAACAAATCTGACACTCAGCAAACTTTCAGACAAGCCCCCCTAGACCGCTGCTGCCCACGCCCCACCCGGTCACACACACACACCACCTAACAGTAAGTGGATTCTCAATCAATGAATCATGTGTATTAATGATGAGAGTCAGGTTGTCACACCCTTCATTCAGAGGTGACACATACAGACACAGGGCCTGAAAGTCAAGAAATTCCATCTGGATAAATCAGGTCCAGAAATGCCAAAAAGGAAAGGGAGGACATTTGCCATCCTGTCTCGTCCATGGAACCGCTGGAAAAAGTCATTCTGAACGCGATGTCTTTGCCGACCTTGCCCCAGCTAAGACAGCTGTCTGCCTTCCCCAGACGGGGCCGAAAGACAAGCTCAGTGGTGCTTCCCAGGCAGGCTGCTGCAAGGCCAGGCGCCCGGGACACAGGACCGGGGTGATCCACAAGCAATGAGGCTTGCAGACTGGCTGCTGGCATGACTGCTTGCAAAAACACGCGCGCCCACATGCTGACACGTATTGCTTTTGGAGAGGGGTGGAGAAATGTATGGAATCTGCAACCCACAGGCCGCAAGGTCACCTTTTAGATGGGGGCAGCAGGGCCCAGGCATGTGGCACACGCCAAATCTCATCTCCATCGTCAAATCTGGATGCGAAGAACTGTCTCTTGCTGGTTTCAAGACATTTCCTGGGGCCCTCCTGCCTTGGAGAATTCCAGAGATATTCCTATTTTTAGTCATTCGAACAGCTTATGGCCACTGTGCTGCAAGCTTCCACGTGTACGCTCCCCTGTTCTCTCTGCAGTTTACATCAACTGCTGGAGATAGCTACTCTGAATCCCTCTGTTACAGATGGGGAAACTGAGGCTTGGGGTGCAGGGAAATTCCCAAGACCACAAAAAGAGTCAGGGCAAAGCTTGGATTAAATTTCAGGGTTGGGGGTGCACCGGGGTATGTGGTGAGGGGCAGTGCATGGGGGGAAGGGCTGTACATGTGTAGCATGATGTGTGTGTATATAGGATCTGCAGATTTCATCAGTTTTGTTGTTTGTTTTTGAGATGGAGTCTCACTCTTGTTGCACAGTCTAGAGTGCAGTGGCGCAATCTCGGCTCACTGCAACCTCCACCTCCTAGGTTCAAGCGATTCTCCTGCCTCAGCCTCCCTAGTAGCTGGAATTACAGGTACCTGCCACCACACCCAGCTAATTTTTGTATTTTCAGTAGAGACAGGATTTCACCATGTTGGCCAGGCTGGTCTCGAACTCCTGATCTTAGGTGATCCGCCCACCTCAGCCTCCCAGCGGTGGGATTAGAGGTGTGAGCCACCATGCCCGGCCTTCATCAGTTTTTTAAATATGCATCACTTATATGCAGTAAAATGCACAAATATTTCACATACATCTTGTGCCTTTGCATATATATGCGCACAAGATACAGAACATTTCAAGTACCCCAGAGGGTTCCGTGTGGCCCCTTTGAAGCCAGACGCCCTCACCCAGGAAGAACCACTCCCTGACTTTTCCCACCATATGCTGGGTTTGACTGTTCTCGAACATCCTTTAAATAAAATCTGGATGGATGTGTCTCACTTATTTTGCTCAACAGAATGTCTGAGCTTCACCCCTATTGTGTGCAGTAGTCCTTTCTCTTTCATTGCTGTGTACTATTTCGTTGTACAAATCAACCACAATTTATCCAATCACCTTGCTGAACTCCCTCCATTTTTAAAGCATTTGAGATTAAACTGGTGATTTAGCAAGGTCTGTATCTAACAGAAGAGAGTACAGTGCATGACAGAGAACAGACCTCAGAGTGGCTTCCTCACCAAAAGGAGAAGGAAAGATCTGGTCAGAAGAGTTCCCCAGAAATAGACTTTAGATAATCCTCCTGCAACAGGACTCGCCAGGGCTAAACCCACCCACTCTGTCAAAGGCCTGCAGAAGACGACATGAGCAGGGGAACATCTCTTCTTTCCATCCTCTGCCCAACTTAGCAAAGAGCCCCCCTCTCCGACCAGCCACCTCTGAGAGTTTGGTCTCCTATTGATCCCCCACATCCCCTCGCATAGCCTGAAAGGCTGATTTCCATTTTTCCTTCAGGCAACTTAAAATCCAAGTGGAAACTTCCCCTTGAAGACAGTGGGGCCTGTGTAACCCTTGGCCGGGGGCAGAGATTTAAAATTAATGCCTTCTTGACAGACAGCTTCTTTATTTATACTTTTCCCCAGGAGCTTTCATTTCAGTGCCATGTTCCCGGGGGTGGGCACACTTCATCAGTGGCCCCTGCCAACCCCCTGGTTATTAAGACATTCCTCCCTACTCCATGGCAACAGAGGTGATGTCACCCATTGCGGATTTCAGAGCTGCAGCCCACCTTCTTAGGATTATACAGGTAAACAGCCCCTTTCCACAGCCTTTAAAATAACTTTAGCAGGCATTTCAGACTTGAGTTTGTTTTTCCCCCTCATTTAACACTCTCACTTTTGCAGGCACGCCCACACAGGTCTGTTTTGATAAGGACCTTCATAAATCTTGAGCTTTGCAGGCCACTTTCTTCCCATCAGGCCCAGCTGAAGAAATGCTCTTTTTCCAAAACCTCAGATTACAAGGTCAAGAGGGTCCCAAATACCAACTCAGGAAAAGCAATCTCCCCACTCTGCATGTGGCTTACAGTCTGCCTTTGGTATATTTCTTCCACAGAAGGAAAAAGCATTAAAGATTCCAGTGCAGGGCTTTAGATCCAAATGCCCAAGAGGCAGGCAGGACCATCCACCAAGATGGAGAAAGAAACAGAAAAATAGCAGAGCTCCCCGTCAGTTCTCATTTCTACCTTAGCCAGGAGTTTTCCAATGAGTATAATCCCATTAGGACAGTAGCAAGATACAATGTATAATTATATAAATATCAGCTATAAAAGGTGAACGTGCACACATCCCACCGTACATGAGACACATCAGACAAAGTTAGAGACAGCAGCTGCATACGGCGTCCTGCTGCCCTCCAGGGCCACATTTTGGCTATGAGATACAGTGCTGACGGCAGGCACCTAGGACTCTAAGTGCCCAAGTTCAAGGCCTGCCCTGCCATTTACCAATGCAGACCCTCAGCAAAGTTACCTTACCCCCAAGAGCCTGATCTCACTGGTCCGGGATGCAGCCTGAGAACTTCTAATGCAGCCAGAACTGAGAGCCCCTTGCCACCCATTCTACATTTTTCAAAAGTATTTAACCTGCCACCTGATATGGCTGGAGAGCCTTGAGAACCAACCTGAATAACACTGCTTTAAAGTTTCAAGAGCCTCCACTCCTGATCAAAATCTATGCCACCAAAAGAACACAGGGGCTTGAATTTAGAAGCCAAGATACCATGTGTTTCACAGGGAAGAATGAGTGAGGCAACTTCAACCTCATTTCCTCTGCCTCCCTGCAAGGCCGATGCTCAATTCTAGCCCTCATTTCACCTTTCCAGCTGCACCTGGAGACGTTATTTGTCCAAACCAGGTTTATTAAGGCCTGTCCTTAACTCAACAGAGAAGGCAATGTCTCTGAATGTCACATGTGTTTAGTGAACCTGCTTGCTTAGTGTAGAACACTATTTTTAGCCAGCACCAAACACATGCACATGCACATACACATATACACACACACACACACACACAGATACTGTATCACAGCACCTCATATGTCCCTATTTGTTTACCAGACTATGACCCATATTGGCCTGGGGGCCAGGAACCATATCTAATTTGTGTGTATGCCCCTACAGGGTCTGGCACAAAACCAGCTTTCAGTGTGTTTGCTGAAAGAATGGGGTTTTAATTGTGCCCTGTGAATGGATTGAGAGCAGCTGTTCCTACACTGAAGTGCCAGTGAAATTAGGGAATGGGACACAGAAGGGTCTGTGAGTGCTAAGAAATGACATCAAAAGCACGTGGGGGGATATGAAGTGGAGAGGGGAGGTGGGAATGTGTGGGTGGGGGGTGCAGGGGGTATGTGGTGAGGGGGCAGTGCCCAGGGGAAAGGGCTGCCCATGTGTAGCATGTACACGCATGGTGGGGGTGTATACAGAATCTGCGGATTTCATCAGCTTTTTAAAGGGCTGTGACCTCAAAAGTTTAAGGATCACAGGAATAAACTCTATAAAACAACAAGCAGTGATCAGAAGGAACCTGTTTTCCTTTCTGAAAGGCCAAGGTTGGCATTAAATGCTTTAGCTTACCAGGGATTGAAGGAGGGCTGCACCAGACTGTTGAGGCAAAGCAGATGTGAGCACTCCCCACATATCTGTCCCCACAGTAACTGGAGATCTGGCATCTCTGGAGGTGACCAGGAATTCCCCAGTACCCACCTGTCTCTCTCAGCACATTACAAGTTGGGAGAAGTAAGAATCCATTGCATTCACAAGCATGCATAAGGGAATTCAGCTACTAAACTGTCTGCTGACAGCCAGTACATCTTCCCCCTCCAGGGTGGGATCAGTGGCCCCATCAGGACTCCCACATCCCTGCCCCCAGGTCTTTCTGTCACTGTGTACTTGGTTGTCTCCTCCACTTGAAAGAAAATTAAGAGTCTTCTTTGCACATCTCTAGTGAATAAATTTGAAACCTAGACAGATAAAATGGATAATTTTCCAGAAAGATACAGTTTACAAAAATTGACTCCAGTAGAAATAGAAAGTGTAAAGAGACCAATTCCCACAGTATAGAGAAAGCCATCAAGAAACAACTCCACAAAGAAGCACCAGGTCCAGGCGGCTTCACAGAGGAATTCGATCACAGCTTTAGAGACCAGGGAGTCCCAGGGAGACAGAAATTGTTCCTGAGCATAGACAAGGAAAGAAACCTGAACCTGATAGCACACAAAATAGGACAATATGAGTATCACTCATGAATATTGAAAAATTCTTAAATATTATCTGATGCCACCACCACCTTAAGAAAATAATACAAGAAGTGGAGTCCATACCAGGGATGTTTTCACATAAAGAAATCTAATAATGTATGCCAACATATTAATAGGTCTAAGAAAAATAAGATATTTTTCCATAGATTCTAAAAAAAGCCTTTGATATAATTCAACTCGCATTTGTAATAAAAACTCTCAGGGAAAAAAGAAAGAACTAACTAATACTTCCTTTACATAATTCATACACCTCAATTCTAAAGCCAACACTGGAGGTCCTCCTCCAAGGCAAGGATGCCCACTGTCTTCGCTATCATGTAACACTCTACTAGAGGTATTAGTTAATACAATTAGACAAGAGAAAACAACAGAGGCACAATCAGAGGCACTAGCTCAGAGAGGGCAGGATCTGGGTCTCATTCCTCATTGTGACCCTAGGATCTAACACAGTGGGTGCTCAGTAGCTGAATGAGTAAATAAACAATGGTTCATATTAATTGAACACCTCCATTAACAAAAGAAAGGGTTTACTACAACACTAGTAACAGATCACATGCTGTGTTGATTTAAATGGATTAACCTATGCAAGGCAGACAACAGTCCTATGAGGCAAGTGGTATTATTTCAGCCATTTTACAGATAAGCAGACAGAGGTCCAGAGAAGCTAGATGACTTGCTCAAGATCACCTTGTAGTAAACAAGGTTTTCAATTCCAGCCCTGCCATGGTCCCAGACGCCTTGCTAACTGGTTCATATGTGTCTCTCACCAAATGAGAGAATGAGGAACCTCACACAGTTCAGAACACATGATATGGAGCAAGGCTGCCCATTTTGGGAAAATTACTTTACTTCTCTGTGCCTTAGCGTCCTCCTCCGTAAAACACGGGTGATAATAGTGCCTGCTTGCTAGGGTTGGAGAGGAATCACATGGGCTAATTAACGTCTGCTACACGCTAAACTCCATAAAATGAGCATCCGACTCCCCAAAATTCCCTAATACACCTTCACCAATTCTAACAACAATGTCTGTCCCATTAGCAGTACCTTTCCCTCCTTGGTTTTTGCCAAGCTCATGCCCAGAGTTAAGGGTAGAACTTTACATGCATCACCAATATGTTGCCATCTGGGACAAAACCTAATAACAGGATAAAGGCTAGCGTTCACCCCTGAGGAGTTCCCATACAGAAGCAAAGAGAGGTGACTGCTATTAACATCTGGGTGACCCAGAGCCAGAGACACATCTGGGAGTTCACATTAGCCTCTCAAAGCTCACCATGTCCCTTCTCTTTTTTTTTGTCTGGTTTGTTGGTTTGAGACAGGGTTTCCCTCTGTCCCATGGGCTGGAGTGTAGTGGCACGATCACGTCTCAGGGCAGCCTCGAACTCCTGTTTAAGAGATTCTCCCACCTAAGCCTCCTGAGTAGCTGGGAAGCTGGGTCTACAGGCATGCGAAACAAGGCTAGGCTAATTGTTTTAGTTTTTATTTTTATTAGAGATGAGGTCTTGCTCTGTTGCCCAGGCTGGTCTTAAAGTCCTGCACTCCAGTGATCTTCCTACCTTGACCTCCCAAAGTGTTGGGATTGCAGGCATGAGCCGCTGCTCCCGGCCACGACATCCCTTCTCTTCCTGGGTGCTAACTCTTCTGTGCTGCCTACTTCTCAGCAAAGAGTAAGTGCTTTCCAGATTCCAGAGTATTACTCTGTACTCCTTAAGTGTGGGCTTCATGTAGTAAAGTCTTCCAAAGAGTTTGAAGAAACTGACAAAAGCTACCTCTGCCGGGTAATCAAGGTTAACATCAATGATAAATGATATGGATAGTACACTTTTTTTTTTTTTTTTTTTTTGAGACAGAGTCTCACTCTTGTAGCCCAGGTAGCCCAGGCTGGAGTGCAGTGGTGCCACCCACCTCACTGCAACCTCCGCTTCCCGGGTTCAAGCAATTCTCCTGCATCAGCCTCCTGAGTAGCTGGAATTACAGGTGCCTTCCACCATGCCTGGCTAATTTGTGTATATTTAGTAGAGCTGGGGTTTCACCATGTTGGCCAGGCTGGTCTTGAACTCATGACCTCAGGTGATCCGCCCGCCTCAGCCTCCCAAAGTGTTGGGATTACAGGCGTGAGCCACCACGTCCGGCTGGATAGTACATACTCTTGATATGATGTGATGAGAAGGGGCCTTTATCTTTGTGGGCTTCCTCCTGAAACCCTAGAGCCCTAGTCTAATGAAGGGACAGTCTACAATACAACCAACAATCCTCAAAAACAGTGAAGGTCACAAAAAACATTCCCAATCTGAATGAGGCAGAAAACTCAGTTAATAATGTGTCAATATTGGTTCGTTGATTACAATAAATGCACCATACTAATGTAAAACATTAATAACATGGGGAAACAGGGTAGTGGGTATATGGGAACTCTCTGTGCTATCTTTGCAACTTTTCTGTAAATCTGAAACTGTTCCAAAAAATAAATTAAAAAAAAAAAAAAAAAAAGACAGATTCCAGGGCTTTCATTGTGGTCATTTAGATACCCATCTGGTGGCCACCAAGCACCACTTGCCAAGAAAAACTATAAAAAGTACCTCCGTTCAGATTTGGCTTGGAAACTATTTCCCCGGAAATCCCCCCACCCCACCCGACAAGAAAAATAAAAGCTGATTACGAATCTGGGAGGGGTGTGAGTATTTGTTCCCTGAAAAACATGACTTTAATCTTAATGAACAGAAAGACCACGGATGTTAGTGCGGATCGTTTGCAGATTCTTAATTGTATCTTTTCAAAGCAAAAGATGTCCTCCAGATTGCAGCTCTAGAAGACTGCCCTCTTCTGCTAATTATTTCCATCTCCAGCCAAAACACAAAACTATTGCTAATGACCATCTTCTCGGTATCCAAGTGAAGACAGGATACCCAAAGCTAAAGCAAATCCCTCACCTAAGGTGGCCAGAGAGGACACCGAGGGAAGTTAAAACTTCATTACCTGTCTAACACAGTGCCTGTGGGAAACATCAGGCCACCAAGCCTCCTCGACAGGCTTCCCACACAAGCCAGTGAGCACAAGCCCTTCCTACGCACCAGATGTAGGCAAGCCCAGAGTGCATCTGGAAGCTACCAACAGGCCTGCCCCTGAGCCTTCAACAAGCATTGGCTGGGCTGGGCTGGGCTGGGCTGTCAAAATCAGGAAGCCTGGTTGGGTTTTTTGTTTTTTCCAAGACAACCTGCTAACCAGAAATACACAGTGAGGTTGGGCGTGTGGCCTCTTCCCCCTCCTCTTCCTCCTCCTCTTCCTCCTCCCTCTAACTAATGCTCCTGTTAAACACGTGAAGTGACAGATGAGCATTGGGCCCAGCCTGGGGAAGTCCCCAGCCCCCAGCGACTGAGGGCACTTGGAGGCACAGAGTGACAAAGTTCAGGCAGAAAGAGCCTGTGTCCTTCTGAATCCACGCGGCAGCTGCCCCCCACCCCACCCATAGTAGAAGTTCACTTAATATAGCTCAGACCAGTCCTCTCGTGGGTGATAAGTAATGGGTTCAGCAGCAGCAGCAGAACTCAGGGAGGAAATGGGCCGGCCTTATAATACCAAAGTTTTTAACCCCCTCCAGTATCAGACAGACAACCTCTTCCTCAGTTTCAACACAAAGTCCCTATCAACCACTGCTCACAGGAGGTGATGGGAACTGCATGGCCTCACTTCAGTGCCTGGAGGGAAGGAGCAGCCTCCTAACTTTGATAACTGGGTTCAGCTGCAACCCTCCTTTTTTTTTTTTTTTTTTTTTTGCAACCCCTCCCTGCTAACTCCATTCTTTGCTTCCTCACCTCCTCCCTCCAAAGGCACAGAAATCATGTCTCTTGCCCTTTGACAACCCAGTCCCAAGCAAGAGGCCAGCAGACAGCACCCGCTCCCCAGCCTTGGGACCTGCCTGCCACCTTTTGTTTTGCTGAGAGTGACCCTCAGGGAGCAGTCACAAGCAACCAGAAACCGGTGCCCCTAAAGGGCAAGAGGGAGCCGACCACCCCCTAAGGGTGGCAGTGGCCACTGACGCCTCCCCTCCCTGGCACCTAGGTAGGGGTACCCTCCCTCCAGGCCCCTTAGGAAGAGGGGCAGCTGGAGCCAAGAGGACTCCTGTGCCCAGTCCCCAGGCCTGAGCCCCTGGCGGGCTCAGGGGCCAGGCCAGGGGGAGCCTCCACCGACCTTCGTTCGGATTCAAATACTCATAGTCGAAGAGGATGGAGAAGTCAAGCTCGTCTTGGGGGCTGCCCCCGGGCTCGTGGCCTGGGGCGTCCCCGCCGTCAGGTTGGGGCTGCTGCTCGGGGGCGTTCATGGTGCGCAGGGCGGGAGGGCTGCGGGGCTGGGGGTGAGGGCGGGCGCGGCTAGCTCTGGGACCCCTCGCCGGGGGCTGGCGGAGGCGGCTCGAGCGGCGGGGTCCCTTTCCTCGTGGGGACGCACGCCGGGTCCGGGGACGGCGCGCCTGGCGCAGCGAGTCTTGGACGCGCCCGGGGAAGCTGAGCGGCGGCGGCGACGGCGGCGCGAGCTTCCTGCTCCGGAGGCACCTGTTGCAGCCCGGGGAGGGCGGGGGGGGCGCGTGGAGGCGGGGACAGGGCGGCCAGGCCGGCGGGGGCGGGGCCGCCACCCGGGGACCGGAGGGGAGGGGCGCGCGGCCTGGGCTGGCCGGTGCCGGGAGGAAGGAGGTTGCCCGCGGACCTGACCACACCGTCCCGGGCCACCGCTGGGCGCTGGGGCGGCCGCTGTCTCCCACCCTCCACGGGTGAGCGCGACACGCCCTGCGCGAACCAGGGTCTAGACAAGAAAGCTGCCGCCACTAGGACTTTTGCCCTAAGGGACCCACTGGCCCCACACTTTTTCCTGCTTTTCTTCTCCATGGGGTGGAAGGGGGTTTCCATCCACTTCTATTGCAGACCCGTGTCTCCAGGCATCTCCGTGTGCCCACGGGGGCGGCATGATTTTCACAGTACTTCAGACACCTGCATGGCTCTGAACTCAAGTCCCCAGCGCCTGGGAAGGAATCAGACTGACAGCACTAGTCCCCCCGTTACAGCTATGCCTCCTGGCCACCTACCACGTGCCAGGTGCTGGGCATCCAGCAGGAGCCAGACACTGTTGCCCTCAGAAGCTCAGGCTCTGGTAGTGGGAGAGGCCTGAAGGAGAGAAACGGGACAAAAAGCGTCTCCTTATGGGGCCAGGAGAGAACTCACCAGGGTAAAGGTTGGGGAGGCTTTAGTCCCTTGGGTGGTCAAGGAGGACCTCTCGGGGGAGGTGACATTTGAAGAATCCTGATTGATGAGGCGATCTTGGGGAAGTGTGTTCTGGCAATGAGAACCAAAACACAGAGCCAAAGCTCAAGGGGGCTGGGTGTGCTGGAGGGAGAACGAGGAGTACAGTTCTGATGGGGCGGTTGGCAAGTGACAAACACGCCCAGCTGCTTGTTTAAAGCATGATTCCCAGGCCCCTCCCTGGAGCTTGATTCCATACGTCTGAATACAGACTCGTGGATATGTATTTTTAATTAAGCACCCAACGTGAGCATTAATGAACAGGTACATTTGGCAAATGCTGCATAAGGACCCAGTAACTAAGGAACACCCTCCAATAAAACTCTGCCGGGGGCTCTGCCAACTTAACTGAAGTTGGAAACAGACTCACAGAGGTAAAAAAAAAGATCAAAACAGTGTTCTTCAACCCTTCCCACACATTAGAATCACCTGGGACACCTTTTTACACACCCGTCCCAGGCTGCAATCCAAACCCACTGAAGCAGAATGTCTGAATTTTGTTTGTTTGTTTGGTTTGTTTTGTTTTTGAGACGGAGTCTCGCTCTGTTGCCCAGGCTGGAGTGCAGTGGTGCCATCTCAGCTCACTGCAAGCCCCACCTTCTGGGTTCACACCATTCTCCTGCCTCAGCCTCCTGAGTAGCTGGGACTACAGGCGCCCGCCACCACGCCCGGCTAATTTTTTGTATTTTTAGTAGCGACGGGGGTTTCACCGTGTTCGCCAGGAAGGTCTCGATCTCCTGACCTCGTAATCCGCCCACCCCGGCCTCCCAAAGTGCTGGAGTTACAGGTGTGAGCTCCCGCACCTGGCCTGATTTTTTTTTTTTTTTTTTAATTTCAGATGAATCCAAGGTGCAGCTAGTGTTGAGAATGAGAAGATTAGATGGGCGAGGCCTTAAGATCCTCGTGAGAACCCAGCTTGACCTCAAGTGATTCGAGTCCTTCCCCATGTGCCAGGAGGAATTGAGGACACATACTCTTCAGGGGAGCCATCTCAGCTCCATTAAGGGGATTTGTGCCAAGCCATCCATCATTCCACAAATATTTATTGAGCACCTGCCTGGCACTGCCACAAGATGTTAGGGATGCAACCATGAACAAGCCACAGCCTCTCCCTTCATCATGTGTATGCCCTAAAAGCAAAGAAGCACAGTTATGAACGGGGTTTTCCAAATTGCACTCAGACCAGTGGTTCTTAACCCAGACTACACATTAGAATCACCTGGAGAGCTGTTAAAATTTGTATCCAAATACCTGAGCACCACCAGACATCGATTTGATGAGAATGTCTGGGGTTGGGACTCAGGCATCAGTATTTTGTAAAAACTCACCAGATGCTTCCAATGTGTGGCCAGAGATGAGAACCACTTTAGTTTAGACTCAAACTCTATTGCAGGGGCCTGGGGCTGGCTCAGGACTCATTTCAGAGTCTTGGGCAGCACCTCCTGGTTGTCGGAGCATAAAGAAATTCCAGCCTTTGTTTCCTAACGATAAGCACTTCTATGCCATGTGTATCCAACAAGCATCTTGCGGGTGGCTGATGCATTTAGGTGGAGGAGGGAAGAGTGGTGACCCCAGCTAGGATACTTATAGACAAGTATCTAGAAACAGATGGATTCTTTTGAGTCCTTATGACAGGGACCCAAGGTCCAGATGATGAAATTTTGGCCAATAAACAAGAAAACCAGGCTTCCCCTGCGCTTTAGAAAAGGAGAAAAGCTGGAAATGCCTCCCCGCATTCTTTCTCATCCCTCCATCCCATAATTATTAAGCGCCACTAAATCTAGTGGACACTTGTTGATTGTGCCTACCCAGAATAATTCCTCCCTTCTTCTCATAACAGCACCCCAGTGTGTTCCTTGGGGAAACTACTCTAAACATAATCTTGTTAGAGCTTTCAACCTAGCTGCTCCACCTTCCCCAAGCAAAGAAGTGGATGAATGACCCAGACTGGGCCAGTCAGAGAATTTTATCTCCACTAGCCTAAGATCCACTAAGGCAGGGGCTATGACCACCTCATTCACAGCTTTATGTGCAATGGATGTGTGGATAAAAGGAGGATGGATAAGTAGATGGATGGATGACTGGGTGAATGGAGGATGGATGCGTGGATGGAAAATGGATGGATGGATAGGGGATGGTTGGATGAATGGATGGATAATGGATGGAGGAGTCCATGGAGGGTGGATGGATGGAAGGATGGATGGATGGATGGACGATAAATGGATGAATGAAGGATACATGGATGGATTGATGGAGGATAGATGGATGAACAGATGGACGAAAGAGCGAATGTGTTGCATGGATGAATGGATCCATTAATCAATGGAAGAGTAGATGTTTGCCTGGATGGATGCAGAGTCTGACTCTCCTTAAAATCCTTAGAGTTTTCTTTAAGGGTCCTCCACCCTGAGGCTTACCCTGGCCACCCAACTGCTAGGGCAAACACCTAAATTCTTACCCCAACTCCACTTCCTCTTCAGATACCCAACGATAAAATGAGATATTAAAGGGAAGATCACTTTGCAGTTGATCAAGTGCTACAGGAATTTCAGCCTGAGGCAGGACAGTTCAGGACAGTCTAACTGCCTTCGTTGTCCCTCTGAACAATGGATATATTTTCAAAGCTTCTGGGATTTGGAGTCTGGACTATTGTAATCAGAGTTCTTTAAAAGGAAGTGGTTCAGACTAGATGCCAACCAATAAAAGAGTTTCTGCCGGACAGTGGGGAGTAAAAGGTCTTCTTCCCTAAAGGTTACCTTGAAGGGTGGTAGTTCGGGCTGTGGGAAAGGCATATTTTCAATTCAAAAATAAATAATCTGTGCTCTTAGGAACAAGGTCCGGGAGAAGAATGCATGACCTTTATGTGTCGAGAGTGACTCTGGGAAGTGGAGGGAGGGGGGTGGGATGGCGGCCTTCACAGGGCAGCTTTGTCAACTTTCTCTCTATCCTGTGTCCCACCTCCTTTGGATACCCTGGCCTTTGAGTTTTTCCCCAGCCTCTCCAACCGAAGTGCAACAGAAAGATGGTGAAGCTAGTGAGACTTTGAAACTTCCAGCACACATTGGTACTATCTGACCCTGGAACTATTTGGCCCAGGAACTCAGCTCCCTTCAACATGCACTTAATCCCAGAGTCTAATTACAGCCTGAGCTAGATGCCATGAAAGGCAAGGAGAACGTGTTCCGGAGCTTATGTCAAGGAAACCTGATGTAGACAGGGAATTCAGGCAAGGCTGCCCTAGGGAGGCGATGTTTAAGCTGGGACTGGAAGGCTGGTAGAAGTTAGTTAGGGAATGACAAGGGGAGGTACTAACAGAGCGATGAGGGAGTATGTGTAAAGGCTCTGAGGCAGGAGGAAAATATGAAACAATAGAGGACCCCAAAGAAGACGGGAGTGGCAGTGCTCAGGGAAGGATGAGAAGATGGTGTAAGATCAGGCTAGGAGGTAAGTGGGGCCCAGGAAACCATATTGAGAGTTTGGGACCCAAAAGCAATTGGGAACAACTGGAGAGTGTTAGGCAGCACATGACAGAACCATAGGTGAGTTTTTAGAGGATGGCTCTGGGTCCTCTGAGGACGCGGAATTGCAGGGGGCAAGGGTTGAAACAGGAGGACCAACTAGGCAGTTTTTGTAGTCATCCAGGCAAGAGATAATGGGGGTGTGAACTACAGAGATAAGTGGTAGCCATAGAGATAAGAAAACGTGGAAGGATTCACAAGACTCATAGACTCTCATCCTTTGGTCCATCTGTGAGTTACCTCTCTTCCTCTTCTAGGCTTCCTTAAAATGGAGCATAATTTGGGTCCACCTGGATAGAAATAGTCAAGAAGCACTGACTCCTGAAGCGCCTTCAAGAAGCTCCTCCTGGCTCTGCGTCCCCAGGCTGCTTCAAGATTGCCCTGGAGTTACCCACCACCTACAGCTCTGCCTTCCTTTCCACCTTCTGGTAGAAAGCTCATTTTAATCTACAACCTGAGCCTCTCCGCAGAAATCCCGGCTTGTATATCCAATGTCAATCCAACATCTCCACTGGGGTGTCTAACAGGCACCTCAGTGTGAATGTGTCCGAAACCAAAGCCTACGTCTCCAGCTGTTCCTGCCTCATTATGCCTCAACTCAAGTATTGCTCTGCCTGTAATCCAGTTCTCTAATCAAACACCAGAGTGGTTCTTGAGTCCTTGCCTTTTCTCATGCCCACATGCAAACCCTCAGCAAATACAGGCAGTTGCACCAAATGTAACCCAAAGCCACCCATTTCTCACTAACTTCACTGTTCTTCCTCCCACCTCCCAAGAATCCAGGCCTTCATTATTTCTTACTTGGACAACTGCAGAAGCCTCCTCCCTGGACTTGCTACTTCCACTTTTGCCGCTGTGTGGAGCAACCAGAGGGAGCCTTTAAAAAATATACATCCGATAAACCCTCCAGTGGATTCCCATTAAATTAAAATTAAATAGAAAGCCCTTGGTCTGCAAGGCCCTACGTAAGCTACATCCCACCTGGCTCTCCTTGGGTATCATCTCCTGCCATTCTCCCCTTCTCTTACTCCCTCTGCCACCCTGATCGTCCACCTATTCCTTGAAAACGCCCACATGACCCCACCCCAGGGCCTTTGCACCTACCATTCCCTCAGCTATTTCCTGGCCGCTACCTCACTTTGTTCATTTCACAGCTCAAAAGTCACCTCTGAGAGACCTTCCCTGCCTGTCCTAATAAAAATCGCATCCCCCGGCATTCTCTGTCTCCTCACCCTGCTTCATGTTCCTCGTTGCCCTTTCCACATGGTATATTTTATTCATATGTATATTTCTTCGTCAGTTTGTTGCCTGTTCCTTTCACTTGAGTGCAGTCCCCACAAGGGCAGGGATATTTGTCTGTTTTCTTCCCTGGGATATCTAGAGTTGCCAAGTTTAGCAAATACAAATACAGGACACCCAGTTAAATTTGAATTTTAGACAATGAATGCTTTTCTTAGTAGAACTATGTCCCAAATAGTATGTGGGACAGACATAAACTAAGAAGTTATTCATTGTTTACCTGAAATTCAAATTTAAGTGGACATCCTGTATTTTTATCTGGCAACCTCAGCTGTATCCCCAGATCCTAGTAGCCAGTACATGGTAGGTTCTCACTAAAAAGCAGCTGAAGGAATGAATGGAAGAATGGCGCCCAACAGAGCTTCTACCTGAGAGATCAATCAGTGAATAAAACTGCACCATTAGGAGAACCCAAATTCCTTCTTTGCTCAGCTTAATGGGACTCAACAGGGATGTCCTGAAATTTAGCAGTGTTTTATAGCCTTGGCAGCCCAGCCTCTAGCCTGGTTCCAATACCTGTAATTATTTGTAGAGAAATAACATTTCATCTGACTCAATGGCTTCAGGGAAATTCTACCTGCACATGTTGCTTAAAAAGAAAAAGAGCCTGGTATGGTTGTGCACACCTGTAGTTCCAGCTACTTGGAGACTGAGATGGAAGGATCGCTCAAGCCCATGAGTTTGAGGCTGCAATGCATGACAATTGCACCTGTGAATAAGCACAGCCCTTCAGCCTGGGCAACATAGCAAGACCCCGTCTCCAAAACAAGGAGTGAGGCACAGAAAGAAAAAGACTATCTATAAAAGACAATGTTCTGTTACAGAAAATATGTAAAGGTCTTGAGATTTTTTGGGGTTTTTTGTTTGTTTGTTTGTTTGTTTGTTTGTTTTTTGAGATGGAGTTTCGCTCTTGTTGCCCAGGCTGGAGTGCAACGGCGCAATCTCAGCTCACCGCAACTTCTGCCTCCCAGGTTCAAGTGATTCTCCTGCCTCAGCCTCCCAAATAGCTGGGATTATAGGCATGCGCCACCACACCCAGCTAATTTGAGTTATTTATAACAAGACTGGTACATCTGAATCCCTTCCACCCCTTCCAGGCTGATCTTCCTGCTGTAGGTCAATGGCATGAAGACATAAATGTTTGACCAAGCCTGGAGTGATCTTGTGGTACATTAAAGAACAACTCACAGCTGGGATGCCCAGGATCCAAACTGAGTCCTTCCTCTAACTCACTCTGTGACCTTTAAGCAAGACACCTTCTGTGCCTCAGTTTCTCCATCTGTCAAATGGGAGGAGGTGAATTAGATAATACCTGAGTTACCATTTCAGCTCTAAAATTCAAGGATTGTTTAACAAGGAAAACCAAGCTAATCTGAGCAGCAGCCGGGGCTCGCTTCATGGGATGTGACATGCAGAGTCACACAGCACCCCGCACCTGGAACAGCCTGTGCTTAGAAGGAGCCTGCACTTGGTTGAATGCTCTGCTGTTGACATTTTTTAAATTCTGAATACTTTTTGAACAAGAGGCGATGCATTTTCATTTTGCACAATGCCCTGAAAATTATGCAGCCGGCTCTGATAGTGTACAGATGCTCCTCAACTTATGGTGAGTGACATCCCAATATACCCACGATACACTGAAAATATTGTTGGGTTGAAAATGCATTTAGGCAGGGCATGGTGGTTCATGCCTATAATCCCAGCACTTTGGGAGGCTAAGGCAGGAGGATGGCCTGAGGCCAGGAGTTTGAGACCAGTCTAGGCAACAGAGCAAGACCCCGTCTCTATGAAAAATAAAAATAAATTAGCCGGGCTCCCATTTGAACCCAGGAGCTTCAGGCTGCAGTGAGCCATGATTGCACCACTGCATTCCAACAGAGTAAGACCCCATGTCTAAAAAATAATAATAATAGGCCAAGCACAGTGGCTCATACCTGTAATCCCAGCACTTTGGGAAGCTGAGGAGGGTGGATCACCTAAGGTCAGGAGTTCAAGACCACCCTGGCCAATGTAGTGAAACCCCGTCTCTACTAAAAATATGAAAATTAGCCAGGCATGGTGGCAGGTGCCTGTAATTCCAGCTACATGGGAGGCTGAGGCAGGAGAATCACTTGAACCTGGGAACGGAGGTTGCAGTGAGCCGAGATCGTGCCATTGTGCTCCAGCCTGGGTGACAAGAGTGAAACTCCATCTCAAAAAGAAGAATAATAATATATACAAAGAAAATGCATTTAATATGCTTAACCTACTGAACACCATAGCTTACTAGCCTACCTTAAACATGCTCAGAACATTTACAGTCACCGACACAATTGATTTTGGGCAAAATCACCCAACACAGAGACTACTTTATAATGAGGTGTTGAATATCTTCTGTAATTTATTGAATACTATACTGAAAGAGAAAAACAGAATGGTTTATGGGTACCCAAAGTACAGTTTCTACTGAACTCACATCGCTTTCACACCATCGTAAAGAAATCCTAAATCAAACATCGTAAGTCAGGGACCATCTGTATAACACATAAGTCACAAATTTTCATCATGAACTCCATGTCCTAACAACCTCCCATTATAATAAAACACTGCTTATAAAAGACAGGCATTGAAACGTTTTAAGTCGGATTCAAAAAGTGGGAACATTCTTTACCAGACTCCAGAAACAATCTCCCTTCAACGGAAGCATTCCCTGGGACTCATGACCACTCTAGGTGTTAATATATAACTCACAGACAGATGCATTTGACTCCAGCAAGGCTGGTACTAGGGTGACGCAAGAGAGGTAAAATAAAAGAGGGCACCAAAAACTCAGTAATTAGATAAATTATATCTTCGCACCATGTTTTAAAACATCAAAATGCATGCAAAAAAAAAAAAAAAAAAAACCTTGCTGAACAAGCTATTAGAATTTTAATAAAGACAGGTTAACAGTCCATGTGAGCCATATTGCACCCTAAGGCCAAAGGGAAAATGAGTAATGTTGATCCTGTCTTTATTTAACATTTTTTATTTATTTTTTTGAGACAGGGTCCCACTCTGTCACCCAGGATGGAGTGCAGTGGCGAGAGCGTGGTTCACTGCAGCTTCAACCTCCCGGGCTCAGATGATCCACTCACCTCAGCCTCCTGGTAGCTGGGACTACAGGCTCCTGCCCTACTACACCCTGCTATTTTTTTTTTTTTTTTTTTTTTTTTTGTAGAGACAAGGTCTCACTATGTTGCCTAGGTTGGTCTCGTACTCCTGGGCTCAAGCCACCACATCTGGCCTTTTTAAAAAAAGTCTATCATGGAGTTTTGGCATTAATTTTGTTTTTAAAATATAATATTAGGTTGGGTGCGGTGGCTCACACCTGTAATTCCAGCACTTTGGGAGGCCAAGGTGGGCAGATCATGAGGTCAGGAGATCAAGACCATCCTGGCTAACACGGTGAAACCCCATCTCTACTAAAAATACCGAAAAAATGGCCTGAATCTGGGAGGCGGAGCTTGCAGTGAGCCAAGATTGCGCCACTGCACTCCAGCCTGGGTGACAGAGCGAGTCTCCAAATAAAAAATATATATATATATATATATATATATATATATATATATATATATATATCATATTAAACTATGGTTCATCCTGGGCTCATGCCTGTAATCCCAACAATTTGGGAGGCCAAGGTGGGAGGATCGCTTGAGCCCAGGAGTTCAAGACCAGCCGGGCAACATAGTGACACCCCATCTTTATGAAGCTGAAACAGGAGGATGGCTTGAGCCCAGGAGGCCGAGGCTGCAGTGAGCCATGTTCGTGCCACTGCACTCCAGCCCAGGTGACAGAGCAAGTACCTGTCTCAAATATATATACATTTCATATACATATGTGTGTTTGTGTGTGTGTGTGTGTGTGTGTGTGTGTGTGTGTGTGTATAATTCATCCTGATTACTGAATTTCTTGCATTTTGCTCCCCCAAATACCTCATTGGCTTTGTCATGCTCTTGCAAAGCCATTTTTAGGGATGAGCTCCTAACAGACTGAGAAAACAAGACAGTTTCAAACCTGACTTGTACTTCAATCTATCGTCTCCTACAGAGTCTTTTAAAGCCCAAAGAGGATTTCTGTGTTGTGAGAAAACTATTTTTCAAGAGGAGATTGCAGCAAAAAGCCGTTAGCTGAATACGCCACCCTCCCACTGGACAGGCACTGATGGCCATGGGTACCTCGTAAGACAGCAGGGTTCTACTAAAAGCCAGCGCCTAAATCAACCTGTGGACTGTAGGAAGATGCCCCATTTGACAGCAGCAGAAGTTACAGTCTGCAGGAGCTCCGCCAAGTCCATCCTGCAGGCATATTATGTCTGGCCTGCCCAGTAATTTCTTTTTAATCTGAACTAACATTTTTATTTTTTTTAATTTTATATTATTTTAAGTTCTGGGATACATGTGCAGGATGTGCAGGTTTGTTACATAGGTAAACATGTGTCTTGGTGGTTTGCTGCACCCATCAACCCATCACGTAGGTACTAAGCCCCATATGCATTAGCTATTTATCCTGGTGCTCTCCCTCCCCGACCTTCCCGGCAAGGCCCCAGTGCGTGTTGTTCCCCTCCCTGTGTCCATGTCGAACTAACATTTTAAAATTGGGAGATTTCACATAAAAATCCAAATTTCCAACTTCTTAAAAAAAAAAAAAAAAAAAAAAACAGGCAGGCAGATCCAGCAGATCCAGCAGATCCAACCACCCCAGGCCCGCATTCCCGTATGGACCAATCAGCTGGAGGTGAGTGGAGGCTGTTCCCTGGGGACTCCCCAGCACACACCCCCCCACACACACACACACACACCCCCTCAGTTCACCCCAGCGCCCACCTGGCTGCCTCATTCATTTGTGCCACCTGCTGGGAGCCTGTGAGCTTGAGCGCCTGGGCTGCAGGTTCTTGATTCCTTCCACCTGGTCCCTGTACAACTACTTTGCCCTGGTTTTGTTTCTCCTCTTTGTTCCTTGCTTTCTAGTACATTCCCCTCTGTCTTGGGTAACAATGTTTAGAAGGAGGGCAGGCTCAGTAAACCTACCTGCCCCTTAAGTGATGGTCCTTGCTCTTAACTGAACAGGAGATGCCACCATCCCTCTGCTAGGGAGGCTCCATCTTCTACTAAAGCACAGCCTCAAGGGGCAGGATGGGTAGGGCTGGTTATAACGTTAGGGGATAGAGTGTTGGTTAATATCTGCCCATCCCCACAATCATTTCTCACTCAATGTACCTATCACCCTTGGCCCACTCTCCCCTCCTCGGTCACCCAGGCTGTCTTCCCCTGTATGCCTCAAGATCGTTTCTCTCTCCATTCTCTTCCCTGCCATATTCTTTGCAGACTCAAACATCTGTGCCGATTTCCTAATCTTTGAAGTCAGGGAGTGATGAGGACAAGCTGGCTGACTCAGAGGTACCCATCATCAGCTCCCATCTGCACAGCCAGACCCTGGAGCACAATCCCCACTGCCTCCAAAAAAGCACAGGACATCAGCTGCTCTCTCCCTCTTTCGCTTCTCCATCAACACAATCACTAGACCTCACCTAAGCTCAGAGTCACTTAGCTTGTAAATGACTTCCCATGAGTACGTCTCCCCAACTTCACAAAAACATCTCTTTCAAATGTAAATGGGCATGTCTCATAGACGTTGGATTTTTCTCCCCACCACCTTACCAGGCGCTCTGCCTCTGTTAGACTCTCCACAAACACCTCTGGACTCAGTGGCTCAGTGATTGAAGTGGGTCACCAGGACCCTACAGAAAAGACCCCAGAGGCTTGGTGGAAAGTGGATTTGTCCCCGTCAGGAACTCTTGAAAGTTATTGATCTGGAGGAAAGTAATAAATTGAATTTAAAACAATAAAATAATAGTAAAAATGGAAGCTAACAGGAACTGACCACTTTGTCTTTGCTGAAAGCTTCACAGACATGATTTCCTTTCAACCTTAAAACACCCCCATGTGTAAAAATTACTAATAGCCCACTTTTCAGTTAAGGAAACAAAGGCATACAGCAGGTTGTGATGTGACTTGTGAAGTCGCACGTGCACCATGGAAATGGTTTTGTCTTACATGAGTCTGATATTCATTACTGAGTCATGCTATTCCTGGGTGATTAGCTAAGGGTAGATTTGCCGAGGGACATTTTTGGATCAAGATGAAACCCTGAAAAGTCTCATGACTGCCAGTGATAGTGGAGGGTGGAGGAGGAGCTGATGAGGGGAATCCAGGACGGGCTGTCAAGAAAGCACAGCTGAAGTGGTCTGAATATTCACAGGATTGATGGCATCTACCTCTAGGTACCAAAGCCAGGGATCATCCCCATGGAACTCTGGGGCTCAAGGAAACACAGTTTGAGAACCCTAAAGGAGAAAGCTCTATGGACTGGGAGGCACTGCTTCTGAGCACCTCTTCTGCCCCACATTGGCCCCAGCCATCTCCATCTCCTGCCTGGGCCACTGCAGCAGCCTCCTGTCTGCCCACCTAGCATTTACTCTTACCTGGCTAGAGGCTGATCTCCCCTTAATGGGCAGTATGACCATTTGAAAAGGTTCATTACACCACACATCGCTGTTGCTGAACATTCCCCCAGGGGCTCCTGATTACCCCAAGAATGAACTTCAGACTCCTCACAAGCTCCTATGTGGGCCAAGTGTGGTGGCTCATGCCTGTAATCCCAGCACTTTGGGAGGCTGAGGCGGGCGAATCACGAGGTCAGGAGATTGAGACGATCCTGGCTAACACGGCGAAACCCCGTCTCTACTAAAAATACAAAAAATTAGCCGGGTGTGGTGGCGGGGCCTGTAGTCCCAGCTACTCGGGAGGCCGAGGCAGGAGAATGGCGTGAACCCGGGAGGCGGAGCTTGCAGTGAGCTGAGATCACACCACTGCACTCCAACCTGGGCGACAGAGCAAGACTCCGTCTCAAGAAAAAAAAAAAAAAAAAAAAAAAAAAGATCCTACACGATCCCGTCCCACAATCTTGTCTCTATCACGCTCCCCCTGCCCTTTCTGGTCCGGCCCCACTGGGCTCCTTGCTGTTCACTAAGCATCCCAAGCACATGCCTCTCCTCAGGGTCTTTGCACTTATCACTTATTCTGCCTGGAATGCTTTTCTTCCAGACATCTTACAGGCGGATCATCTTACAGGACCACTCAGGGGTCAACCAAAAAAAGATATCACCTTGGAGAGGAAGGGCCATCCAGCCTGAATGAGGAATCCTACTCTTGTGGATTGAAGCGTCCCTCTCCACCCTACCAAAAAAATATATTCAAGTCCTAACTCTAGATCCGGTGAATGGGACCTTATTTGGAAATAGTGTCTTTGCAGATGTAATCAAGTTGAGATGAGGTCATACTAGACCTAAAGGGGTCCAGGCCAATGACGGCTGCCTCCGTGAGAAGAGGAATCAACACACATGCACTCGGGAAGAAGGTCACATGAAGACAGAGGCAGAGATGTGAATGACACAGCCACAGGCCACAGAGGGCCAAGGGTCTCCAGGAGCCACTGGAAGCTGGGAGAGTCAAGGAAGGGTTTCCTCCTAGAGCCTTCAGAGACAGCATGGCTCTGACATCTTGATTCAAACTCTTAGCCTCTAGAACCATGAGAGAATAAATGTGTATTGTTTAAAGCCATTCAATTTGTGGTAATTTGTTACAGCAGCCACTGGAAACTAATGCACACCCGCAGACACACACACACCCACCCCAAGTCATGCGAAACTCCATTCTACTTTTAACAATGACAGTAGCCTTTTGACTTCCTTTGGTCCCTGGTCTTTAATGGCCTCTGAAGTCATCCTGGCTATTTCCTGGCAAGCCTCATGAGGGTATGCTCTGTATCTGCCTCATTCACTGCTGAATCCCCAGCATCTTGGAAAGTACCCGGCACACGGTAGATCCCTAAAAATATTGATGAAGATACATTAAATGATCGAGGGGGCATCTAAGAGGAGATGGAAATTGGGCTGGGCCTTCAAGAAAGATGTGAAGGAAAGGAGAGAAACCCAGATAGGAAGCCTCACTCGAGCACAGCCAAAGAGAAGGACCAAGAGTGCCTGCAAGGAGGAGTGATAGCACAGGCAAAGGCTGGCATGGAAAGCAGCAATTTTACTGGAGGTCAGAGCCCTGAAGTGTCAGGGGAAAGAAACACCCAGCTGGGCTTCAGTCACCCAGAGAAGCTCTGAGAAAAGGAGCCCTGGATAGTCCATTGTGATAGAGAGCCAGAGGGAGGGGATGGGGGCTGCTAGGAGTCATTGCACGGTGCAGAAAGTCAAGCAGGAAGGGAAGAGACTCCTGTGACTCCAGACTTTGTGGCGGGCTGGCTCCTTTAGGGGGCTGGCGCCTTCCTCTCCAGCTCGTCTAGGCTGAATAGTCCTGCTGCAAGAAGCAGTGAAGACTGGACCTATGGAGCCCTTAAAAGCCAAGCTTTTGGCATCAGCCGGGCCTAGGGCTGCCCCACAAAATGCCTTGACCACTCCCCGTGTTCTCTAAAAGGAGGGTCCTATTCTATACCAACCTCTCAGGGTTTTTTGGGTGTGTGTGAAAATCCAATGAGATAATATCTGTAAAGTGGCTGGCCTTAGGGTACATGTCCAATAGGGAAAAGATGATCACCCTATTGTTATTATTATTCAGCATTACAGTCAGGGAGCAACCGGGGTGTAGGGTTGAATCCTAGCTCCACCACTCGCTAGGGCTGTGACCCTGGTGAGTGACTCTATCTCCCTGTGCAAAATGGGGAGGACTGGAGAGAGGATGCTTGAGGTGGCACATGAAAGCCCTTGGCATGGTGCCTGACACACGGTTGACACTCAGTGAGTGGTGGCTGCTGTCATTGTCATTGTCGTTTGTGGCTTGCTGCTCTTATTGGGGGCTTATTTATTCCAGACAACAAGAGGAATGTGAGTACCTGTTGGATGGCCCAGGAGAAATCCTACTGAGGTCACCGGCTCCAGCTGGGAAAATGTGGTAGTCAAAAGGTCGCTATCATTGTTAAAAGGAAGCAGAAGACAGTGAGACACAATGAGAGTACGGGCCTTCAGCTTGTCCGAATGCTATGGTCTTAACAAGCCACAGAACTTCTCCTGTGCTGCACTCATTCATAACTTATTCATTCATCCATCCATTTAACCAAAAGAATTACTGAGCACCTACTAAGTGCTAGGCATTCTCCTAGCACTGAGGGTACAGTGGTGACCAAGGCAGGTGTGGTTTCTGGTTGCTGGAGTTCAAATCTGTTGGAGGACACGGACAAATAGACAATTACCATCAGTGTGATTAGTACCAGGATGCAGGCAGCACAGGACAGAGGCCAGCAGAGCCCAGAGGAGGCCTCCCATCCAGGCTGGGCAGTCAGAGATTCTCAAATGCCTGTTTTAGCAAAGGAACAAAAACAGGAACCTGGCTGGCCACGGTGGCTCATGCCTGTAAACTCAGCACTTTGGGAGGCCAAGGTGGGAGTATTACTTGAGCCCAGGAATTCAAGACCAGCCTGGGAATCATAGCAAGATCCCATCTCTACAAACAATTTAAAAAGTTAGCCAAGTACGGCGGGGCACACCTCCAGTCCCAGCTACCCAGTAGGCTGAGGTGGGAAGATTGCTTGAGCCTGGGAGGTCAAGGATACAGTGAGCCGTGATCGCACCACTGCACTCCATCCTGGGCAACAGAGTGAGACCCTATCTCAAAAATAAAAAAATAGAAACTTGACTGGCTTCTTCCAGTCAGCAAGTCTAAATAATCAGTCATTTACATATTAAGTGTGAGCTATCCAACGAGAAAACCGTGAGAAAGTATTTAGTAATTGGATTTAGACATTGGGGTTTTTTTGGGGGGGCTGAGGTAAATGTTGAAATAATAAATTATACAATAGTAATGACAGCAATTATTTTTTGAATGGGTACCTTGAGGATTATACTGTTTATTAAAGGACTGAGAACTTCCATAGATTATTTGCTGTTTGCCCTGCTTCCTACCACCCTCCAAAGACTTCTACTGCCTGGGACCCTCCCCAAAATTCAGCAAATAAATAGTTAAAACCTGGCCCAGCAGAGAAGTGTCTAGGGACCCTGCTCCTATGGTTCTGATTGGTTTATACCCGGTTATTACATTTATTAAATATTATTCTGGGTAATATTAATATCACTCATAACATGGGGAAACTGAGGCACAACTGAAGTAACACACACAAGTGGCCAAGATTCAAACCTCTGATTCAGACCTCAAGCTGTTAACCTCTTGGATAGCAGCAATGTTACCTGGGTGCCAGTGGAGACTCACAGAAATAGGGGACCCGATCCCTGTCCTCAGGGGGCTTGTAATCAAGCCAAAGAAAGTTCTTAATAAAGCTAGTCAGGGGAGTGTCTGGTGAACTTGTGATTCTCTCTGGAGTCTGAGAAGAGAGGCTTGCAAGCTGGAGGGGCTTCCTGGATGAAGGGCCATATGGGTAGCAAGGGAAAGACTAGCCAGGAGGAGGGGTGCCTGGGAGGCACTCTCAGTACAGAAAGCCGCGTGGGCTTTGGAGCTGCCACACTGGCTGGCTGGGGACTTTCTTCTACTAAGAGTGGGAGTCTCGTGCTTTTATTTCCCTGAGGGAAATCAACCAAGGAGCCTTCACTAACGCACAAATCAGCTGCTGCCTCAGTTTCCCCATCTCTAGCAATAAGACTTATACCCTCCACATCCCCCCATATGTCTCTTTCCCTTCCAGCATATGTCAGGGAACAACGTGGTATTGGGGAAAGATCCCAGAACCAGGATCTGGTCCCACCTCGGTCACCTCATCTGTGAAATGGTAAAAAAAAATTATGATGTTAGTGAGTTTCAGAGACAGCAGAGCAGGTCAAGAGCCTGGGTTCAAATTAGGGCCCTACCACTTTCTTCTTGGGTAACACTTGGCCCATTGCCACACATCTCTGTGCCCCACCCCTCCTCCAGGAAGGATACCATGATTGCAGTACTTATCATCTACAGTGCTATAACAATTAAAAGGCTTAATGCTTGAAGAGCACTTAGCCCCTTGTCCTACTCCAGTCAGTGCTCAATTTATGTTTGCTGTCACCATCTAGGGCAGGAATTGAGCACTCACTGTGTGCCAGGCACTGTGCTCCTTATCTGCTATGTGACCTTGGGCAAAGCTGGGTCTCACCATCGTCAACTGTCAGACAACACCATTCGGTGTGTGTGTACTGCATGCTAAGCACAGAGCTGAGTGTTTTACATGCATCATTTCATACAATGCTCTCAACAATCTGATGAAGTTGATACTATCATTATTCCTTTTTTGCAAATGAGAAAATTGAGGCTTCACAAGCCAAGATCTTAACCCTATCTGTGTCATTGTAAAGTTCCAGTAAGTTTAAAAGTACTTTGGAAAGCAGAAAGTACTGCATCTCTTCAAAGAATGTTTACTGTCAAATCCAGTTTCTCCACAGCATCAGTTATTGTTCTGCGTTTTTAATATGACAGGATTTGCAGCGAATGTTTATGGAGCATTGACTATGAGCAAGACACCATTTTCGTGCCTTATCTGTTTTACCTCATTGAGTCTCATAACAACCCTGGAAGAGAGGCATAATTATTGGCTCTATTTTACAGATGAGAAAAGTGTGGCACAGAGAAGTTCAGTCACTTGCCCAAGATCACACAGTTGTGATGTGGCCAAGCAGAAATTCTAATGCAAGCAGAAGGCAGGGAGTCTGGGTTTGGGAGAGAACAAAGCTCACCCTGGGTTTGTTTATTCCTGAAATAGTTTCCATCATCTCACTTCAGATAAAACAGAGCACACCTCTTTCAGATCTTCAGTTTTTCGCAGGACCAATGCTGCTTTCTGTGCAGAAAGTTTGGAATTTTTTTAAATGCAAATATTTCTCTTCTCCATTTAATGACCCCACCCATCTGCATGCCCACTGTTGTCTGTGTCTGAGTCTAAGGGGGGATTGGGCTCTCCCTCAAGAGACCACTGTGCAGGGCATAGTGGGAGCATTTGGATCAGCCTGTGTCAAGCCAACTGTCTCTGATGCCTGGAATTGCATTCTATGTGCCCATTGCCTTGGCAGACCAAGTGTGGTTTGCCTGGAACAATCTGGTGCCCTTGTCTCCCACATGTACACACACACACACACTGGCGTGCACACACCGGCGTGCACACACCCACAATCCGTGCACGCATGAACATGGGCTGGGGAGGATAGCTATTGAACATGCACACACAAAATACACACACTTTGAAACCTTCGCAGAACTAGTTCACACACCTGGGGCACAGAGTTAGCAGCCTCCATAAAATTCGAGGCTTGTGTTAGATCACACAGTAAAACAGAAGCCCAGTTTCTCATCCAAGTTCTTTCTCTCTCTCTCTTTCCAAATAGAGCTAAATTTGGCATTAGGCTGACCTCCACCCCCATCATCAGAACATCAAACACCCGGTTTCAGTATTTGTGACAGTAAAAACCCTTTCCCGCCCTTAATATATCTGTCATCTGTCTGAGAGCATTGCTTTTCAGATGATGCGATATCAGTAAAATTTTTTTGCCATTATGTCATAGGCTTGACCACTAGCAGAGGACAGGATAAACCGGTACCCGTTCAAACGTTCAAAGTCCTGGCCGGGTCTTGCTTTCAAAAGCGCAGCTCAGCTAAAAATATGTGTCATTGAGGTCTGCTGTGGCAAAGCACACCGTTTACCTAACCCAAGGCATTAGGCTTCAATCTAGTTAAGAAAGAAAGAAAAGAAAAGAAAAGAAAAGAAAGAAAGAAAGAAAGAAAGAAAGAAAGAAAGAAAGAAAGAAAGAAAGAAAGAAAGAAAGAAAGAAAGAAAGAAAGAAAGAAAGAAAGAAAGAGCCTCTCAGGTTTATTTACTGAAATTGTCATTTCTTCTCCCCCACCCCCCGAACTTTAATCAGCCACGCAAAGCACAAAACCTACATTCAACTCTGATTTTATGACACGAGGCTAACTCCTCCTCCGCGAATTTATTTCACTTAACTTTCAAAGCCCTTCCCACTTGGCAGCCAGGCCGCGCAGCCCCCAACGCAGTGCTCCCCTCTGAAAAACACAACGCTTTGCCCATTTCCACTTTTAAAGACCGATTCATTATTGTGGAGCCAACGTCCCTCCGCAATCCCGACCAGATGGGACACTTTCATATCTTATGCTCCTTATAGTCAACCCCCTCCCACAAGATCCAAGTGGTGTGATACCAGGACTAAATCCAAGAGAAGGGGGAAAGAAGCAGAAACAGGGAAAGTACAGTGTAATCAGATCCCCAAACAAACTGATGGTACATTGCACTTTAAAGGAGTAGCTGGAGGACTCTATCCAGCAGGCACATCAAAAAAGGGGAAGAAAATGGTTTAAATGTCCCAGAGCATCCGCTGCTGCTGTCACTGTTAGAAAGCAAAGTCTTCCTTACTATACTTGCTGTATAGTAAAATGCCAAGCCTGTTCTCTTAAAAGAAAAAAAAAGTAATAATAATAATAATAATACTGCAGCGTTATGGCATTTGCTGTCAAAAGCCGAGTGCTGAAACGGTTAAACAGCCAGCGGTTAGTAGCGAGAATCCCTCCCGGTGTCCCGTGGAGGGGAAAATCCTCCCGACAGACTGGCCTAGGGAATCCCGGCCCGGGACACTTCCCTGCCCCCGCGCAAAGTTGTCCAAAGTCGCCTTCCCAAGTGTCCCTTCCCTGGCCGGGGCGCGGGCGCCCCTCCGCGGGCCACGCTACCTGTGCGCCCAGGGCGAGCGGGGTCCCCAGGCCTCCCGCGCCGACCTCTGCCGGGAGCTGAAAGTGCTGCCCGGGACGGGAGCAGCAGGAAAGGACCGGGAGGAGCGAGCGGAAAAGGCTGGAAGGGGTGGAGAGTTAGTTACCTTGGTCCACAGACCCCATGATGCGGAGGGGATGGCAGTGCCCCAGTCTGAACGCAGCCTCTCTCTGCATCTGGAGGGGACGGGGACTTGGCGCGTGTTTGGAAAGGGGGGTCTGTTTGTATCGACCAGCAGCCGAGGGGGCGCCGTCTTCTCTACCGCTTGCCCGCGGGGCAGCCCTTGTCGAGGAGCCTCGGAGCGACCCGGGAGCTGCGCGCCTCCCGGCTCCCGGCTCAGCGGAGTCGGCGCGGCTCCGCGATCGGGCTTACTCCAGAGGCAACGCGACTTCCTTCCCCGCGCTCCGTGTTTATAGGCTTTCAATGCAGTAAAATAACGGGATTCCCTCACTGTTTCCTCCTGTTTATCCAGCGCCATGGAAACCACTGGATCCCGTCCATCTCCAAAACTAAGGGCTTTCCTGCAAACTTCACACTCAGGAATCCATGACGTCGCCTCCTCCGCGGCCAGCCAGCTCCGTGGCTCCTTCGGCCGCCAGCACAAGTCCCTGATTGTTCGGGAGAAAAGTCTGGGAGAGGGAGCGAAGCGGGCGACGGCGAGAAGAAGGGGGTGGGGGTGTGCGAGTGTCCAAGTCAGCCCTGCAGGAGCTCCAGGAGGCTGTTTGCAAGGAGTGCCCCAGCCACCGCCTTCCCTGGCCCATGGCAGCTTTTCATAAATCAAGCCCGAGACTCCCAAGCCCCCCATTTGCCAAGCGGGCGCCTCTTGGAGAAAGCTGCCCAGGGTTCAAACCAACACCCCAGGTTGTCCAAGCTCCTGGACGTTCGCCCAGGGGCCCTTCCCAGTCCCTCACGGCCTCTGGCTGCCCAGATTTTTGTGTGTTCAGGGATGGTGGGGAGGAGGAAGAGGAGAAGGAGGAGGAAGGAAAAGAAATAAATAACGGTGCCTCGTGTCAACTCTCCAACTTCGAGAATTTTTTTTCAAAGAGTTTATTTTTAGATTCATTTAGAAAATCCAAGGTTTCCAGTGATGCTCAGAGGCTCCAGAAATAATGAAATGGCCAAAGAGAAGCTGAAACCAAGCAACCCATGTGTTTACACATGCTCTGAATAAACAGGAAAATAAAGAGAAAGGATATCATGAACTTTGCACAGTGTCCAGAAGAAAGTCCGTGCGATGCCACGCATGGTTCACAGTAATAGGCCACGAGACCCCCAGAAGGTCCGTGGGGAGGGGGAGAGGGAGAGGCGCAGCGGTCAAGATGCCTTTTCTGGACTTGGACTAGGTCTGCGTCTTCACCTGCCTGCAGGGTGGGAAATTCTGAGCCCAAAGATAAAGCTGGCTTTGAAAATGGACTTCAGATACTGTTGTGAGCTCTGATAAAATTGTGGATAGCAACCAAGGCTGGTGACTCATCACATACACACCCCCCCCCTGCATGCTCTCACAGAGAGACTTGAACTTAAAGAGGCATTGAGAAGCAGCTGGCTCTATCCGTGGGACCACTCTGTTTTCCAGCACTGGCCCACAATAGCCTCACTGGGCAGCTCGCAGACATAACTACTCCTGCTGGAGACAGATGCTGGCCCATAGAGACCAGCTGGAACTGGGCCTGAGAAAGCCCCACCCCCAGCCCCGCCCAGGGGACTCTCTTCAAGCCTGCCTCAACCAGGGTGGCCTCCCGCAGGACAGTCTAAGTAATGCTGTTCCCCCAGAGAGCAGCCATTATCTGTCCACCTACTGTGTGCCAAGGAATTCAAGGTAAGGAAGTCTCATTGACTCTCGAGTAACTCAAAAGTCATGGCGCCACCAAATTTCTTGCAACCACCCTGCAAGGAGGGGATCCTCTCCCCCACTTTCCGAAAGGGAAACTGAGGCACTAGAAGGCAGGTGGCTTGCCTGTTGATTTACTTGGCAAATTCTGGGGTGCAGCCTTTAAGGGCGTAGAGAGGATTTTCAGTGGAGCCTATTGAGGAAGACTCATTCCCAACCAGAAATTTCCCAAAAGAAAGAGAAGACTCTTTCTCCAACCATCTGAAGCAAGAACAGGGAGACCAAGCGTCCTGGTTTGCCTGGGATTGAGGGGGCTCCTAGAATGTAAGACTTTCAGTTTTAAAGCTGAGAAGGTTCCAAGCAACTTGGGACAGGTTGGTCATCCCAGGCATGAATGAAACTCAACTTCCTTTTGCCACTATCCAGACACCAAGGAAGCCTGCTAACCATTATCTTCTGCAGACAGTTACTACACTTAGTAACACTACGAACAGCAGCCCCTCACTCAGTACCTACTAGATGCCGGGCCCTGAGCTACAGTCATCTGTAAATCCCCACTTACAATCCCACTGCAAAGTAACAGACTAAAGATGAAAGGGGTTAGCCCTGTGCCATCCAATATGGCAGCCACTAGCCACATGTGGCTATTAAAATGTTAAATAATTAACAAATAAAATGTAGGTGTCAGTTCTTCAGTTGCACAAGCCATATGTCAAATGCTCAAAAGTCCACATGTGGCTGGTGGCTACCAAATTGGACAGCACAGAACAGAACATTTCCATCACCGTAGAATGTCCTCTTGGGCAGTAGTGGGTTAGACAACCTGAGAGGCCATTTAAAACTCAAGCTCTATAGTCAGATGCTTGGCTTTGCCATGTGGCATCACTTACCCCAGTCTGTAAAATGGGGCACTAGGAGTACCCTCAGTACCCTCCTAAACACTTGCCGTAAGGATTCAATGACTTTCTTTCATTGAAGTGCTAAGAACACTAAAGTATATAACAAATCCTAAAAGTATTTTTTTAAAAAGAAAACCTTCCCACAGTCAAGGAATGAGTAGTGATTAAGCCAGGAATAGGATTATTGGACTCGGCATTCATACCCTTCCTCTCCAGGCCTCCCTACAACTGCCATGTCCAGAGCACCAGACAAGCTCGGCAAGGTCTGTTTCCTTTCACCCTTCCGTTGAGCTGGATGCTGTAAGCCCCATTTACAGATGAGCAAACTGAGGCTCTACGAGTTGATGTGCACACAGCCAGTAAATGGACGGCCCAGAGTTGAACCCAGCTCTGTTTGGCGACAAAGCCTGTGTTCTTGGCACCGTACCCCCTGCCTCCCAGAACCCTCCCTTGGTGCCGAGGTTTTAGAGGCCAGAAGCGAGAAAGGAAACAAGCTTGCTGGGCCCTCCTCTGGCGGACTCATTATCAGGGATAAATTTAGACGCAGTCCCACCCAACTCAGGCCTCTGAGGCGATTCCCCAACTCCACAGGTGCGCAGAGCTGCTGAGCGGGGGATGTCTTTTGGAACTCAACAGAGTCAGCATTAGCCACATTTTTATGGAGCCCACTCTTTGTCACGGTTAAGCGTTTTTCCCTTTTAAAGCACATTTATACTACAAGGGCTGGAGCCGGGGCAGTTGCAGCTGAGTCACCTAATTTGCCCTTCTGGGCTGCAGCTTTTCGGCTTCTTAGTTTAGCCGTTCTTTGGTTCCTCAGACAATTTCTTTCCTCTCCCAGTGCCAGGGCAAGAAATATTTTGTCCTTTTGAACTGAACCACCCACTGTTTTTCACTTCTCTCGAGCACTCTCCCTTTTTTAAGGGATCCTCCAAGGGGGGTGGGTGGGGAGCTTCCGCCCACTAAATTATCCACGAAAACTCCCCAAAATAGAGGCTCTCAGCTGGGGTGGGAATGCACCAGCAAGTAAGGAAAAAGCAAAAGAGAAACCGAATCAAAGCAAATAGAAGGCGTCCAGGTGGCCGTAGGGGGAATGGTCCAGGGAGGCTGCAGAGACATGTGGGTTGGGGGAGACCTTGAATCACCGGGGAAACCTTTTATTAGATTCTCTTCCCTCTGACAGCCTCATAAATCAGAAACACAGGTATTTCTGCTGAGACGCCACTTAAGTGATGCTGCCCCAAACAACTGATTCAACACCAGGGTTATTTAAAAGGACTAGGGCAGCTTAGGTGAGGGCCCTTCTCTGCATCGCTCAAGTGTCATCTCTGTGCCAATCGGTCCCCTTGACTGTCAACCCCTTCCTGGCTGAAATGTAGATGGCAGTTGAGAATTGTTCTAGATTTCTACATGTCTCAAACATCGAAGGTAGGACCAACGCAGGTGTCTGAAAGGTTTATTGACCTACCTAGAATAACAATGAACATTTATAGAGCGATTGCCACGTGGTAGGCATTAACTTGTTAAATCCTGCCGACAACTTCATGATGATCATTTTCCAGAGGAGAAAACTGCAGCACAGACAGGTTGTGCAGCTTTCCTAAGGTTGCACAGCCAGTAAGTGGCAGAGGTGGGATTGGAACCCCAGCCACCTGGCTCTCGGGTGTTTTCTCAATTGCTCTGAGAAGCTCCCTATCAAATATCTCTTTGCCAGGCTTATTCCATGGGCATGGCTCAGGCTAAGTGGTGGGGATGGGGTGAGGACACAATTAGAAGTCATGGTCCTTGCCTTCTACTTGGTTGACAAGGGCACCACAAGGCCGAACGAGCAGGAGTGATCAACAGCAGCAACAGGAACATGGGCTGGAAATGCTGGAGGTATTCACGGAGGGTGCTCAGTGCAGCCTGGTGAGCTCTGACCAGGGGTCTCCACCTTCCCAGCTGCCTCAGCCGGGAACCTGGTGGTTGCCATTCCTGAACGTCCTCCCCTTTCATTGCCACATCTTACAGATAGATCTCCCAGTTCTGAACATCTTCCCTCAGAAAAATCTCTCAAATTCACTCCTGGCCATTAAAATTTTAAATAATTGCAGGATGTGATGACTCACACCTGTAATCCCAGCACTTTGGGAGGCTGAGCCAGGAGGATCAATTGAGTTCAGGAGTTCGAGACCAGACTGGCCAACAAGGTGAAACCCCGTCACTACCAAAAATACAACAATTAGCAGGGCATGGTGGTGGGCACCTGTAATCCCAGCTACGTCGATGACTGAGGCAGGAGAATCACTTGAACCTGGGAGGCGGAGGTTGCAGTGAGCCGAGATTGCGTCACTGCACTCCAACATGAGTGACAGAGTGAGACTCTGTCTCAAAAAATTTAAAAATAAAAATAAAATGAAATGTTAAATAATTAACAATTAAATAAAATGTGTCAGTTCTTCAGTTGCACAAGCCGTATGTCAAGTGCTCAAAAGCACACGTGGCTGGTGGCTACTAAATTGGACAACACAGAACAGAACATTTCCATCACCGTGGAAAGTTCACTTGGGCAGCCCTGGGTTAGACAGCTTGAGAGGCCAGTTTCTCAGAGCAATTGAGAAAACACTTGAGAGCCAAGTGGCTGAGGTTCCAATCTCTGCCACTTACCGGCTGTGCAACCTTGGGAAAGTTGCACAACCTCTCTGTGCTGCAGTTGCCTCCTCTATAAAATGATCATCCTAAGATTGTTGGGAGGGTTTAATGAGTTAATGCCTACCACATAGCAACTGCTCTATAAATGTCCATTGTTATTCTAGGTAGGTCACTTCTCTTCCTCTCCACAATACCAGCATTGCCAGGACCCCTCTCTCCTGGTGACTCTCTCCTGGTGACTCTTCGGCCTCTTCGCCTCCGCTTCTCTCCTGTTCCTTCCCTGAGGTCTATTCTTTCCTGCACAACCAATGTGATATTTTCTCAGCTTTAGAATCTAAAGGGGACATGTGACCATGTCATCCTCCACTGAATCACAATTACCTTGTGGGTAAAGTTCAAAATCCCTTATGTGACCAATGACCTATAAAATCTCACCCACCTTCTCCAGTCTCACCACCATTCACCTCCTACACCCTTCAACTCCACATCCCTGCCTACTGAAACACTCAGCACCCCACCCCCCACGAATTCTCCCTGTTCTTCCTCACTTCCAGGCTTTCTACCAGGCTGTTCTCTCCCTCCTCCCACCCTCAAGCTCCTCTCTGTGCTTGGGTAATTCTAGTGGCCTCCCAGTCTCGCCTTGGATAACATTTCTTAGGGAGAAGTCTCAGCTTCTTCATCTATGAAATGGAGCTACATCTACTTCTTACAGAGTGATATGGTTTGGCTGTGTCCCCACCCAAGTCTCATCTTGATTTCCTACGTGTTGTGGGAGAGACCTGGTGGGAGATAATTGAACCAAGGGGGCAGGTCTTTCCCGTGCTGTTCTCATGATAATGAATAAATGTCATGAGATCTGACAGTATTATAAGGAGGAGTTTTCCTGCCCAATCTCTCTCTTTGCCCACTGCCATCCATGTAAGACGTGACTTGCTCCTCCTTGCCTTCCACCATGATTATGAGGCTTCCCCAGCCACATGGAACTGTAAGTCCAATTAAACCTCTTTCTTTTGTACATTGCCCAGTCTTGGGTATGTCTTTATCAGCAGCATGAAAACAGACTAATACAGGGAGACATGAGCATCTGAGAGGCCAACGTATCTAATGAAGCACTAAGCACAGTGCCCAGTACACAGTAGGTGTTCAATAACCGTAGCTACAGTTACTATCATCTTGCCACTACAAATATCTGTCATGCTTTATCACCCAGCTCAACCAAATATGCCATTTCAGAAGTGCCCCATCCCTCTTAGAATAAAATTCAATTCCTCACCAAGGCTGATGTAGCCAGCCTCTAGAAGGTCCTAGTGGCACCCACCTTGGTGTTCCTCCTCCTGGGCCACCCCCTCCTAAATGGGCAACACAAGGCTACTGCAGAAATGAGATGTGTGACTTCCAAGTCTAGGTCATAAAAAGTGTGTGACTTCTGCACTGCTGTCTTGGATCACCCACCTTGGGGGAAGCTGGCTGCTGTGTTGTGAGGACACATAGGCAGCCCTTTGGAGAGGCCCATGTAGTAAGAAACTGAGGCCTCCTGCCCACAGCCAGCATCTCAGTCAACCCTTCAGATGACTGCAGCCACAGCCAATGGCTTGACTCAGGAAAAACCCTGAACCACCCAACTAATTTGTTCCTGAGCCACAGAAACTCTGAGATGATAAGTACTTGCTTGTTTAAGCCACGATGTTCATGGGGAAGCAACAGAAAACGAATGCAATGGCCTTTGAGGTCCGGCCCTTCCCACCTGTCTGGTCTCCCATCTACTCTCCATGAGTAGACACTTGCTGGCTTTTGTGCTTCCTTCCCTTTGGCCTGGGACCCTTTGTCCCTAGATGTCTATGGCTGGCTTCTTCCATCTTCCCAGCCTCAGTTTAAATGCCATCCTGTCAATGCATTCTTCCATGACCCTCACCTCTGAAATAGGTTCCTCTGCCCTGAAGTTCAACCCCACCCCACAAATCTCAGTCCCAATGCCCTGTCATATTTTTATAGCATTTATCACTTACCACAAATAAATTACATATTCATTTGTGTATTCTATGTCTCCTTTGCCTCCCAACTAAAATATCAACTCTAAGAAGGCAGGAACTTTGTTTTAATCCCTGCTGTGTCCTCAGCACCTAGAATGATGCCTGGCATACGGTCGGACCTCAAAAATGTTTGTTAAGTGAATAACACAATATGAAATTGTCTCATCTGTTTGTTTACTTGGTTATGACTCATCTCCCCACTAGACTAGGAAAATAGGGGCATGTCTGTCTTACTCGGGACTTGGCATGGTGTCTGGAACGGGTGGTACTCAGTCAATTATCCTATCTAGCATCTGTGACAGACACAGGGACTAACTCTGTCTGTTGGGTCTCACAACAACTCTCTAAGATGAAGGCCACTATTATCCCCATTTTGCAGGAGGGGCGGGGGAAACTGAGGCACAGAGGCCCAAGGTCAGCAAATAGTAAGCGACCGAGTGTGAATGTGGAGAGTGGCAGCCTAGCTCCAGAGCCAGACTCCTAGGTCCTGTCTATGTCTGGTGAATGAATGAACGACAGGCACAACCATGATGGTCTGGCCACCTGCTCAGCCCGCTGGGGAGAACCCTCACTCCGTCACGTGGCCGAGGAGGTGGGTGAGGTGCTCAGCTGGGGTTGGCAGAGGAGAAGGAACGGGGCGGTGGCTGGCAGCTGGGGAGGCCTTCCCCATCTCCTAGCGATGGAAAGGTTCACCTCATCCGGAAAGAACTCCCAGTTCCATGGTTGTGGCAGGGAGTGAGGTGTCTCCCCGGCCTGGTTCGTTTCAAAATACATTGTCTTGCTTTTAATAGCCTCCCTGATCAGCTCTTGGAGGTTCTCATGACTGACTGTTCCCAAAATAATACCCGGCGCCGCTTTTTCCAACTCAGAAGTGCTGAATCTTGCTACCTCCCAATCAGTTGCTGGCTGCTGCAAAGAACTGTGGTAATCCCAGGGTCCCCCAAGACAGAATGTAACCCAACAGGGAGGTTTCTGAGGCATTTGGAGAGAACCCCGATGTTCCTCGGCAGCTCACAGGACTGCTGACAGCAAGTTTCCAGGGACAGCCTGCCCATCCACGGGGCTCCCTCGCTGCTCCCAGCTGCTGAACTGAGATGTGACAGTGGCCAGTGGCAGCCCTAGGAACGCCCCAGCCCTCAGAGATGGAGAAGATTTTCCTAGAAGCTGGAGAGCTGACGTGGAGTGAGAGGGAATTGGCTTCTGGCCCTAGAGGCTGCGATCAGCTTGGCTTGTGTTTCTCCCTCTGTGGGTAGAAGAAGGGGGGTGGTATCTCCTTTGCAGTTTTTTGAGAGTGAACCTTGAAATATCAAGCATCTCTCCTGTGAAAGGAAAGGACTGAAGTACCTATAGCTAGACTTTCTTTCTTATATTAAAAAAAAATCAGATGGGCTATCTTCTTCCTTTGTGTATTCATTCAATAGACATTGTCATGTACCTAAAATATTCTAAGCACTTGGGATGCAGCTGTGAGCAAAACAGATGCAGGTGCTGCCCTATAAGGCTTCCAGTCTAGCAGGGAGACTGAGAGGAAACACACAAATACAGACAACGCAGTTGAGTGGTGTCATGTGCCAAGAAAAACACATAAAGGAGAGCAGGAAGATATGGAGGGCTGGGGAAAGGAGCCCATTTTAGTCAGGGTGGTCTGGAAGGCTTCAGAGAAGAGGTGACACTGAGGAGAACTGAATGGCTTAAGGGAGCTGGCCATGCAGACAGCTGGGAAAATGCATTGCAAGCTGCGAGAATAGCACGTGCAAAGGCCCTGAGGCAGTATCCTGTAAAATAGGGAGCCTGCCGTCACCAGAAATATTCATTTTTTTCATGCATTTGACAAGTTTTCTGGGCACCTGCCATGTGGCCCTGAACTTGATGCTGAGGATACAGAGAGAAAACAAGACAGAAATTAATGTCTTCAGGGAGTTCATGCAGTCGGGGTGAGAGAGGTCGACAGTACAAAACAGTGGGCAAGTGCAAGGATGGAGGAGGCTTGGGAGCTGGGAAACATGGGAGGGCGCAAAACCTGGTCATGTTGGGGTGCTAGGGTAGGCCTTCAAGAGCAGTGACATCTAAACAGGATCAATCCATAATCATAGTCACTAAATTTATTGAGTATTCACATTGCACTTTGTCCTATTCCAAGTGCTTGACATGTGTATTAGTCTGTTTTTATGCTGCTAATAAAGACATACCCAAGCCTGGGTAATTTATAAAGGAAAGAGGTTTAATTGACCTCACAGTTTCACGTGGCTGGGAGGCCTCAAGAAACTTACAATCATGGCAGCAGGGGAAGCAAACATGTCCTTCTTCATATGGCAGCAGCAAGGAGAAGTACCAAGGAAAAGGGGGAAAAGCCCCTTGTAAAACCATCAGATCTCGTGAGAACTCACTATCACGAGAACAGCATGAGGGTAACCACTTCCATGATTCAATTACCTCCCACTGGATCCCTCCCATGACACGTGGGGATTATGGAAACTACAATTCAAGGTGAGATTTGGGTGGGGACACAGCCAAACCATATCAACATGTATTAACTTGTCTAATCCTCCTAGCCTTTGAAAGTTCAAATATTTCCCCTTTTCACAGATGACAAAAGAGGCCAAATGACTTGCCCTAGGCCACACAGTGGAAGAGCTGAAAATCAAACCTTTAAAGAGGTGGGACATATTCTCCACTTTCCCTTCTCTCCTTCCTGCTAAAATAGGGATTCGATGGTAAGAACTTGAGCAGCCATCATGGGCCATGAGGTAGAAGCTGTGTTAAGGGAGACAGAGCTGACAGATAGAAGGAGTTCAGGTCCCTAAAGACCAGGGAGCCTCCATAGCAACCCTAGATATCCAACCACATTCTTCTTGAAGGAGAAATAAATATCTAACTTATTTAAGCCATTGCTATCTAGGGATCTTTAGTACAACAGCTAAACCTGTGCCCTAACCAATATGGATTTTAAGAGTAATGAAGAACCACCGAATATGGAAACTCTGAGTGACACGATCAGATACGCACTTTAGAAAGATGGCCATAGCTGAAGTTAAGAGTCAGGCTCGGCCGGGCACAGTGGCTCACGCCTGTAATCCCAGCACTTTGGGAGGCCGAGGCGGGCAGATCTTGAGGTCAGGGGCTTGAGACCAGCCTGGCCAACATGGTGAAACCCCATCTCTACTAAAAATACAAAAATCAGCCAAGTGTGGTGGCGGGCGTCTGTAATTCCAGCTACTAGGGAGGCTGAGGCAGGAGAATCACTTGAACCCGGAAGGCAGAGGTTGTGGTGAGCCTAGACTGTGCCATTGCACTCCAGCCTGGGGGACAGAGCAAGACTCCATCTCAAAAAAAAAAAAAAAAAAATGTTGGGCTCCAGGGCCAGCTGGTCTCTGTTCAGATCCCAGTTCTGCTTCTCCCTAGCTGGGTGGCCTTTGGCAGGTTACTTAACTTCTCTGTTTCTGGGATTTCTCGTGGACAAAATGAAAGCAATATTACCCATTGGAGAGCTATTGTGAGGATTAAATGAGTTAGCACATGGAATGGTGCTTAAAATAGCACCTGGCACATACTAAGAACCTTAGGCTCTGTGGATGCCTGGGACCACAGCAAGCCCAGAAATATGTCTAAGGGGCTCCAAGCCTTCATTTGTACTCAGAGGAAACAGGCCATGAGGGAGAACACGTGGATGGTGCAGTGACCCAGGAATAAAGCCAACGGGCCCTGGGGAGCTGTATCCAGAGTGGGACATAAGCTGGTATTAGGCCATGTTGCAGAAAGCCACCTCAGCACAGTCCAGCCCAGGAAGCCGTGCCTGGGAGCCCCACATGGAAACGGGGCGGTTGCTCTGCCAGGAGAAGCGTGCTGCACTTTCCCCCGCCGTGGGCTCCCTGGAAGATAAGAAACCCAAGCTTCCTGAGGATATGCTCTGAACCCTCCCGCTGGCTCCTCTGGGCTTGTCAAAATATTTCTTTGTGGAGCCATCCCTGTTTTTCCATTAATAAAAGTATTTTTGGGCTCCCAGCAACAATGAGTGAGTGTTACAAAAGAGGTTGGGCTTTCCAAGGTAAACAGAGCTCATCCCCAACCTCAGTCGGCGGCTCTGGGCCACGGAGCAGGGGAGTGGTTGTTCTTATTCTGGAGCTCTCTGTGCTCCGAGCCCTGATTGGGCACAGGGAGAGCAGGTTCTAGGATGGCCTGCCCTGTCCACAGCAGAGGGCCCTGCTAGTGCTCTTCAGGGTCCCCTGGGCTTGCATTGCCAGGGCATGCTGCATCCATCTTCCCTCCAGTTGCTCAGTCAGTCAGTCAACACACATCTGTTGAGGTCCTGCTCTGGGCCCAGCACCACACAGAAAAGATACAGTCTCAACTCTGGAGGAACCTTGCAGGGCAACAGATGTGGAAGCAGGTGAACCCACAGGTGCCATGGTAGATATCTCTCTGAAGACAAGCCAGGGCAGTGGGGAGAGAAGCACCTAGTGCAGCAGTGATCACTATGGGCTCTGAGTTGAAACTGGGATCTACCGCTTACAGGCCATGGGACTGTAGGCAAGTGACTCAACCTTTCAGGGAGCGAGTCTCATCTGCAAAGTGGCAATACTAAGTAAGTTAATACAAGAAACATGCTTAGAATAAAACTGTACATGGTGCAGAAGTGTTAGCTATTAAATCATTGTCAAGAAATCAATATTTGTTGAATGAATGAATGAATGAATGAATGCATGAATGAGGAAGTAGGTGGATGGATGGATGAATGGATACAGTCAATGTGTCAGTAACTGTATTAGTAATCTCTTGCTGCATAATACATCAGTCTAAAACTTAGTGTCTTGATGCAATGATAAACATGTATTATCTCTCATTATTTCAATGAGTCAGAAATTCAAGAGCTGCTTAGTTGGGCTCTGGGTTCTTTATTGTATTGAAGTCAAGATGTCAGCCAGATGTCAGCCAGGGCTGCAGTCATCTGAAGGTTGAACTGGTGCTGAAGAATCCACTTCCAAAGTGGCTCCCTTTCATGGCTGTCAAGTTAGTGCCCGCTATAGGCAGGAGGCTTCAGTTCCTCCCCATGTGGGCCTCTCCTCAGGGCCGCTTGAGTGTGCTAACAACATGGCAGCTGGCTTCTCCCAGAGTGAGTGAGTGAAGAGAAAGGGAAGCAGCAGAACCAGAAGCTGTGACCAATCGTCAGTTTTACCACATCCTATTCCTTAGACGCAAGTCATTAAGTCCAGCCCACATTCAAAGGCAAAGGAATTGGCCTTTACCTTTGCCCTTTGAACAGTGGAATGTCAAAAAAAACTTACAAGTGTAGTTCAATCATGACAGTGACCAAATAGATCGCAAAGGCCTCAAATACTAGCTTCCCCAGACCAAAGGAGTACGCACTGTAGGAATTCATTTATTCAAAACTTTGGAACAGTCCAAATCCATTTGTAAGACAGCAGTCAAGTCAATCGTTGGTTAGGTGGGGGAAGGAGATCAATTGCAAAAGGCAATGGAGATGTTCTGTATTCTGACTGGGACAATGGTCAAAACTCATTGAGCTGTACCTTTAAAATATACATTTTATTGCATGTGAACTGTAATTTATTAAAGTTGAGTTTTAAAAATACCAGCTTCCTGGCCAGGCACGGTGGCTCACATCTGTAATCCCAGCACTTTGGGAGGCCGAGGTGGGTGGATCACGAGGTCAGGAGATCGAGACCATCCTGGCTAACACGGTGAAACCCTGTCTCTACTAAAAATACAAAAAAAAACCAAAAAACAAAAAAAACCCAGCTTCCTGACTTCGAGTCAACCATTCCTATAATTTCTTTGGTCTAGATCAGAGATTGACAAATTTTTACCAGACCTGGTCCATTGCCTGTTTCTGTAAATAAAGTTTTATTGAAACACAACCACCCACATTTATTTACAGATTGTCTATGGCTGTTTTCACACTATAATGACAGAGTGACACAATTGAGTAGAGTATATGGCCTGCAAAGCTGAAAATATTTACTATCTGGGTCTTTTACAAAAAAAAAGTTTGCTGCCCGGGCGCAGTGGCTCATGCCTGTAATCCCAGCACTTTGGGAGGCCGAGGTGGGTGGATCGTGGATCACGAGGTCAGGAGATTAAGACCGTCATGGCCAACATGGTGAAACCCCATCTCTACTAAAAATACAAAAATTAGCTGGGCGTGGTGGCATGCACCTGCAGTCCCAGCTACTCAGGAGGCTAAGGCAGGAGAATTGCTTGAACCCGGGAGGCGGAGGTTGCAGTGAGCCAAGATCATGCCACTGCACTCCAGCCTGGGTGACAGAGTGAGACTCTGTTTAAAAAAAAAAAAAAGTTTGCTGACCCCAGCTCTAGAGGGAAAACTAGGAGTTTAATGCTGCTTTAGATGCATCCATTTTCAGGGCCAAATGTATGCCAGTTTGTCAATCTTTTTACCCTAAAACTGTAACAGCCCTCAGCTCATGTGTGTGCATAGCAACTTCTCCCAATACCAGACAGATGTGAGAAGAGCCAAGTTCTCCCGGAAGATCCCATAACTTGTCTGCAATTGGGAACTGTTTGACATTTCCTTAGAAGTGCTTTCTACAGCCCACTCTTTAGTGTCTGGGACCCCTGCCTGAGCCAGTGAATCAAGAACTTGGCCCACAGAGCAGGAGACACGGGCAGCACTTTTGGGGGAGTGTCTACATTCCATTAATTATGTTTATCTACATTCAATTTCTTTTCCTTCTTCCCTTTCTTCTTTCCTTCTTTTTTTCTTTCCTTCTGCAAAGACACATGTTGGTCCACCAGGTTGGCTATGTGGGTCAGATTCTCTCAAAGTGATTCTGTTTCATGGTGTTGACTCAGTCTGTAGTCAGGCTGGCAGGGTAAAATTGCATCTCAATCAGCTTTAAGAACAAAACTTAAAAACCAAAATGGGAACTACAAACGAAAGGCTGCAGGGAGGGCAGCTGCCTGCCACTAGCGTCTCCCCTTAAAGCTAAAAAGAGCATGAAACAGCAGAAGACCGTCTCAGGGGTTCAGTCCCGCAAGACCCGAAACCCAGACTGGGGAGGAGGGGTCTGGGGATGAGCCTGCTAGGGGGATCCACCCTGCAGGAAGGCCCCTGTCAACAGCCACTGTCTTTGCCCCACCCCTTTCCCCTTCTTCTGGAAAGAGTGCCCCAATTTTTACTTCGGGGCCAGATCTTCTGACTCTCAGCTTGTGCAGTTGGAGAGGGGCTGACTCTCTCAGCTCTTGGGATGGGCACGTGGCCCACGTCCTCCTAATCGGCTTCAGGGTGATGGGATCAGGTCAATGAGAACCGGCCCCAGGACTGTAGTTTGAAACGCTAGGAAACCAAATCGGTCTCACACAAACGTTCTCTCTCTTTCCTGCTGAGATGTAAGGATGTAGACCTGCAATTAATTACTCTCCACCTGCTTGGTGCACTGCACTCTATACTGCAAGATGTTAGAGAATGTAACCCACACAGGAGAAGATCGAGCCAGGAGATGGAAAGAGATTAGGTGCTGCTGACGACATTTGAGCCCCGAATCCAGCCATCCCTGAAGTTAGAGGAAATTCCGTATAGATTCTCACATATATAAAAAACATTTCTTCCTCACTTAAGTCATTTTGAATTGGATATTCTGTCACTTGCAACATCTCCTATTTCATCCACAGGAGTTTGAGATCTAGAGACCTGGAGAACCGGAGCCCCAACTGCCGGTTGCCGGTAGTAACCACTTTACTGCCATGAAGAAAGCCAGGCTGAGGGCAAGGCCAACGCAGAAAGGAGCAAACCAAGGGAAATGCAGAGAAATAGAACCAGAGCCTTGATCATGCAATTCCTGAAACCCACTTTCCCCCTAAAGTTCCCAAGAGTCAGGAGATACAGTTCCCTAAGGTTAAAGCCAGTTCGAGTCAGGTTTTGCATTTCTTGTGGCCAAAAGAGTCTCAAGTGACACATTCGGTCTTCTTCCATGTAACACAGAGATAATCACAGTTATCTCAAATAGTGGCTCTAAGGAATAGAGACCAGATGTGCAAAGGCTCCTGTCCAGAGCCTATCAGACAGAGCAGAGGCTCCACAGATGCATTCCCTCTGCTTCTCTGACTTATTTTCTCCCCACTCCTCATTGCTGGTCCTGTGTAGGGCAGGCTGAGGGCCATGTCATTGCTGATTCAGGCCGGGTAGGACAAGACCTCAAGGTACAGTGGTCACTGGTCCCACAGATGGAATCAAGTGCGACACCTCCTTTCTGCAAAGACAGGGCAGTCCAGGGGCAACCACAGCTAGGGCTTCATCCAGTCCTCCCAGTACTGTATGTCAGTTGACTCCCCTTCCGGTAACACAGTGCCCCCATTTGTCTGTGGCAGTCCACTCCTTCCTACCTCTGTACACTTGGAGGGGGCTTCATCCCAGTTTAAAGTTGAGTCATGTGACCAAGGTGTAAGCCAATCAGCCTATCACATTTCCCCTGACCATGGTGATTGGTTCAAGGAGGAACACGTGACCCAGGCAGAGCCAGTGTTACCCAGGAGTCTCTACTGGGCTCTGGATAGAAGCTCTGTCTTTCCTGCTGGGAACGCAGGGGGAAAAAGAATGTGGCTGTCCGAAGCAGGAGAGGGCAGTTAGGGGAGAGTGAGTACAGCAGAGGTGAAACCAAACCCTATCCACGTTGTTTGAACTCCTGAATCCAACCAAGCCTGGGGTCCACCCTGCCACTTTGCAATAAGAAATTCCTTTTCATTACTTAGACCAGTTGGTGAGGTTGCTAAGTTTAGCAAATAAAAATCCAGGCTTTGGGTTAAATTTGAATTTCAGATGAACAACAATATTTTAGTATATGTGTGCCCCATGCAACATTTGGGACCTACTTACACTAAAAAAATTATTCATTGTTTAGCTGAAATTCAAATTTAACTGGGTATCCTGTGTTGTATGCAGCGACCCTACTAGTTCGGGCCAGCTTTCTGATTCTTTGAATGCAAGAGAGTCTGAACTGAGGCCCAATCCCATCCCCTTCAACAAGGGCACAGAAGCGCTACTACACCTGCTGTGCTTCACAGAACAGGACCCCCCACTGCCCAACCACAGGGGTTAGTCTCGGCCACTCCAACAGCCTCCTTTGTACCTCATTTCTCCTGCTAGCAAGGGTGCTACTCATGGCAGTAAAGAACCGTGGCCACAACTCCTACTGGGGGTGCCTACTGTGTGTCAAGGGCTAACCTGTACCCCTTCACCTCCTCCCCACAGCGCGATTCTAAGAAGTAGTCAAACCACAGTCCTCATCTCATAGATAAGTAAAGCAGCTCAGAGGCTCTGTGACCCACCCAGGGTCCCACAGCTAGGAAGAGGTAGAGCTGTGTTTGACACCAAGCCTGGGTTCTAGGAATGACACTTCCAAGCCGGAGGGGATAGGGAAGGAGCTGCCTCTCCAGGGAAGGAGGATCCTTTCAAGGAAGCCCTGTAGCCACCCTCTGGATAGAGGCAGGAGGCCTGGGGAGGTCTGAGTCACTGTGTGGCTAGAGAGCGGGGGTGCTGGGATCAGCAGAAAACCGAGCAGACTCTCTCCCTTAGGGATTGAAAAGGAGTAGGCCCAGAGAAAGGGGAAGGACATTGACCAAGCCATCCTCAGACAGCCTGGGGAGCAGAGGAAGCCGGCAGCTGGCGGGTCACCTGGGGGCAGGTGCCCCACCTCCTGCTTCTCACCTCCTTGGCCTTTCCCAGGCCCCTCTCCTGAAGGCCTGCTCACTTTCAACTTCTGTTCTGCTATTTTGCTTTGTTTTTTGTTTTTTTTAAAAAAGTTCCTTTGTTGTTACCACTTAAAACAATAAATAAATAAAGCAAACCAACAAAGCAGACATCTGGAAAGCTTTGTGGAAAATGGCATCTCGCTCAGAGGACCCGCCCTCCGTGGAGTCAGAACACAAGTGCCCACGGCACTCGCAACTGACCCCCCAATGCTCTCAGAGGAGAGGTGAGACCCCCTCACCGTTCTCCTACCAAATCCCTGTCTTCCCCTGAGGTCATGTCCTTCCCAAAACACCACCACCTCCATGGGCATGGCTCTCGACTCCCATTCTACACCCCGACCAGGCTCGTGAGCCTCCGTGCCTTGTGCCCAGCACATCCACGACCCTACTCCATCATTTTCTCTCCCGCTTAGGTCTCTCTGTTTCATTCTGGCAGTCATGCCCCATCTCGGACTTATATCTCATTTCCGACCCATCACCAAAGCCTCTGTTCCCTTCACTTCACCTCTTCTCCTTCCACTCCACCTGACCCTTCACCCCACCACTGCTAAAGTATCTTCTCAAAGTACAGCTCAGATCATAATGCCAATTTCCCCTGCTCAGCAACCTTCTAGGCCAACGAAGTGGCTCACGCCTATAATCCCAGCCCTTTGGGAGGCTGAGGCGAGTGGGTCACTTGAGGTCAAGAGTTCAAAAGCAGCCAACATGGTGAAACCTCAGCTCTACTAAAAATATAAAATTAGCTGAAGCGTGGTGGTGCACACCTGTGGTCCCGATTACTCGGGAGGCTGAGGCAGGAGAATCACTTGAACCTGGGAGATGGAGGTTCCAGTGAGCTGAGATTGCGCCACTGCACTCCAGCCTGGGCAACAGAGTGATACTCGGTCTCAAAAAACAAAACAAAACACAAAACACCTATGGCTTCCTAGTGTCTCCTGAAATAAATACCAGCAGCTTCTCACTGTGATGTTAAACCTTCCTGCAATGGATGTCTTTTGTTTTTGTTTTTGCAGTGTTCCTGTTTTCTTCTTTTGGTAACTCCACCCTTGGTGGTTTTCTTGAGGGTCAGGGAATCACACGTCCCTAACTTTGAGTCCAAGTGTTTTAGGTTCTGCCCACAATCGCAGGTCCAGGTCCATTGACCCAGGCTGGGCCAATACGTGTGCAACATTTCCCTGAACAAGGAGTTGGTTCAGGGTTGGCCACATGACCCAGGTCAGGCCAACCACAGCCAACCCTAGGTCCTTGGCTGGAATGGAGAAAGAGGGGCTCTCTCTGTGTTGGTGTCAGCAGGCTGAGAAGATACAGGTTAGGAGCTGATGAGGGCCATCAAGCCACCACAAGGGGAAGTCAAGGGGAAGCAAAACTGTAAGACCAAGAAAGAACTGGTATTTAAAACATCTTTAAGTTCCTGCATACAGCTGTGCCTGAAGCCAGTCGGCCCACCCTATTTTTTTTTAGGTTTAATCTAGTTTGAGATGAGTTTCTGTCACAGACAGCCAAAGGCTTTGTACTTAATATAGTCTCCAATCATGGGTTCCGACTTCCTCTTCTAGCTTTACTCTATTTTCCTACGTTCATCAGTGCTTCTGAGAAAATGGTCTCTTGAACGGCCAGTGAAACATATCCCACATCTCAGCTTCTGTGCCTTTGGTCCTGCTGCTTCCTTGACCTGAAATACCCTCTTCATATCGCTGCTTTTCAAAGCTCTAATCCTCCTTTAAGGCCTTTCTCAAGCTGGTCTCTGCCATGAGAATGTCATCGCTGTCATTTTCTTACTTTCTGTCCCCATAACGCTCTCCAAGAACTTACCGTCTTTCCTTGAATCCTGATCATTTGTGTATCTCCTTTTCCTTGTCAGAGTTAGGGACTCAGATGATAAGGAGACATTATTGTTCAGCTCTTCTTAAGCACCACGCATGCATGGAACAGAAACTCAGCAAAAGCATATTTGTGCTCGTGGCCAGCCTGGCGAAGCATCCCCGGACTCACTCACCTGAGACCTTAATTTTGGGACAGATGTTCTGCCTGCCTGCTTCACATTCATTATCCCATCTTTTCATACCAGTACCCCAATTTTCCTTTGAAGGACCACTCCGTCTCCATCCTCATTTTTTTCCCATCTCCCTTTCCTGGTATCCATCCTCATTCTTAAGACTTAGGTAGAGCCCTTGCCTCCCTCTCTCTGGCTCCACAGACGCCGTGTGACCCAGACCTGGCCAACCAGGGCATTGCACACTCCTTGCAAACCCCAGTGATTGTCTCAGGTTTGGACATGTGATCAAGGCCAGAGATTCAAACAAAGAACTTTTGCTAGAACCACTGAGAAGGAAACACTCTGTTGAATGGGATCAGAAAACTAGGGGGATGTGAGCCTGGGTTGCTGGAGCCACCGGGAAGAGAGGTCCTGCCTGAGGAAGAAAGCAAACATAAAGCAAAACAGAGCCAGGACCTCCAGCCAGATGCTTCGTATCATTTGCATCCTAGATCCAGCCATGTCTGAAGCCAGTCGTACTCTGTACTTTTTAGATACATAAGCGAATAAATTCCTAATGGGTTGGGCCTCTGTCACCTGCAACCATGAGTCTCAACTGATACACGTTCCAAGTCTTCTCCCCATCCTTATTCCTAATCCGGAGCACATCAGGTGGTCTTCAGTTAGTGATCAGCTGACTAAGGGCAGAGCTTATTCTCTGCCTTGTCACTGATCCTTTTCCCTCCACTACACACCCCAGCTCTTACTCTAGCTAAGACCTACCCATCCTTCCAGTCTCCGCTTAACTGTTACTCCCAGAAAGACCTTTCCTGACACTCCCAGAAAAAAAAAAAAATTGGTCTCCCCCTAACACCTGAGCCTCAAAACACCCCAGGTTTTCTTTCTCACAGTTGATGATTCCATAATTGTTGGAGAGATTACGTTTTGTATATCTGCCTCCTCCCAAACCTACAAGCTTCACCAACCATGCATAGTCTCATTTGCTACTAAATTTTCAGGGCACAGCACAGAGCCTGACAGAGTAGGTGCTCAGTAAATGGCTACTGAATTAATAAATGTACTGACACAACTCAGGAATCAAAGAATATGTCTCCCAGGTTTCTCAACTTGAATAAAGAGGGTGGAACCATGTCTCTTACTAGTACCTGGTCCATTGATGGAGGGTTCCAGGAGAACCAGCTTTGGGAGGGCTTGAAGAGAAACTACCTCTGTGCAATTCCACAGAGGTATTAGCTTATTGAACTTGATCAGAAAGCCCAACAAAACTTGCGATTCATTATGGGAGACCTTAGCCACGCCCTGAAGCAAATGTCAAATTTCACACATTTAATGAACTCCATACTTGAAATATGTGGCCTGTAAAATCTGATTTACACTGCTGTTAAAATCCTCGGTGCCTAAAAAGGAATGTGAAAAGTATGTATTTGTGCTAAGAGAAGGGGCTTTTTTTTTTTTCCAAGACATTAATTCACTCCAAGGCATATAAACGTTCCCTAAAGCATCATTTCAATTGCAATATTTCTTTCAGCACCTCAAATTTAGTTACCAACTTTTAAGAAGAGGGGCTGTGTTAGGTTACACACGAATGGAAAAGTGCCACCATGTAATTGTCAATTCTTTGGAAGGTAAGCTGAGTTGACAGCTGAGCTGGGGACAGCCCCGAAACAGGCAGAGCAGAGCTTACCTGGCACTATAATTAAGACCTGCCTTAAGTCAACACCGACGCGGTCACGGTGCCTGGCGAGATGAATTTCTTTTTTCAATTCAGCCACAACTTTATTTATTTATTGGATGCTAACACCTGGTGTTTCTTTCGTCTGGAAGTTCGCGGCTTGCTTTGGCACATTTTAGGTTCGGTACTATGGGGTGGCTGAGCTACCTGACGGGGTGACAGGGGGCCTCCCTCTGAGGTGATCCATGGAGCAGAGGCAACACAAACCAACTTCCAACAACACAGTCTAGACCGAAAAGGGCACCCTGACCCTCGTTTTCAAGCTTTACTGGCTCAGAGAATTCTGTCCACAGAACCTGCTATCCTTGAGAGCGAAAAGCATAGCCGATCATGAGTGCTCTGCGCACGGTCATCCCATCCCTGCTTGCTTCCAGAAAACTAGGGCTTGACTCTGATTGGTCTTTACCCATTCCCTTCTCACCAGTGATTGATCTAAGCGTGGGCGTGTATCCAGTGTTGACCAATGAGATGTGAGAGAATTTCCAGGACACTCTTTCAAAGCTGATCAAAAGAGACAGCCTAGAAGAGAGCGTCCTCATTTTTCTAAAGTTCCACTGGAGATGCTGAGAGTTACCCTGGTGTGGAACTCAGTGCCTGCACTGGACAAAGTAGAAACTGAAGCTTATAGAGAACTGATAGCCTTGACCAGAGCGAGTCCAGTGGCAACGCCAACATTATTACTGTAGTGGCCATGTGTTACTCTTTGACCACCAAGCATCTAAGTCACCCTTTCTCCTGGGGAAAACAAAAACAATATCTCCGGGGAAATTACTTCCTCCTCATGGCAGGCAGTCTTGGAGGAACTGTCAATCAAAATACCCTGCCATGTAACCCAGACTTGGCCCATCAGATTCTCACATGAGGATGTTGACCCTTGAGTGATGCAAGATGGGAGTGATATGGTGGGGGTGGCTGGATAAAAAACCTGCAGGTGATAAAACAGGCTGCAGGGACCTGGTTGTACGGCATATTAGCTCCTGCTACCTCTCCTCTCCGGCATGTCCTCACTCTTATTGTTCAAAGCCAAAGCTCCAGTTTGTGAGCCACTCCACATCCTGGCAATACATTTCCCCTCCCCGTTTCTTGGCTGAACTTTGCCAGTTCTAATTTTTGTTATGTGCAACCACAGATCTGTAACCAATATGGAACAATAAGTTTATTGTGACCATGCCAGGCACATCACATACATCACATTTATTTTTCTTTCACAATATCAATTATGGAGTGGGCACACAGGCACACAGACACATACCCATTTTACAGATGAAAAATCTCAGGGTCAGACTGCAACATTTGCCCAGCATTTCATAGTCAATAAATTGCCAACCCTGGAATTTAACAGTATCTTGTTTTGCTTATCTGTGAGATGAGTTTAATTCCACTTAGCCTGCAAGGTTATAGTGAGGATACAAGAAAATACAGGTCCAAGTGCCTGGTGCACACTCATTTGGAACTTCCATGGCTCTCAGAAGTGTCTTTTTTGAGAGGCTTTTCCTAGGCCCATGGGAGATTCTCTCAGGAGTTCTAAGAACTTCCTCATGGATTGACTCACCAAAAGCCCCATCCCTGAACTTGGAGAAAGAAACCAGTCATACTTGGGGTAACAATGTGGTCTGGAGTATGAACCATATCACTGATGTCTCTGGCTATGGGAATCCATGATCCCGGGATCTGGACTCTCTCAACATGACATACAGTAGGCCCGCTCTGCATACTTATCTCCGAAGGTCAGAGGGTAGCTGGCTGCCTGGCATGGTGGGGACAGACTCAGGGTACACAGAAGCCTTCCTACTAGGCAAGAATACCCATTTCCTGCCACTCTTCAGCACTGGTTGCCATTGCTCTTCTTCCTGTTCCTGAAAACTCTGAACCCTTCCTGCCACAGGGCATTTGAATATGCTATTTTCTCTGCCTGGAACACTGCTCCATACATCTATGAATCCTGGATCCTCTCATCTTTCAGATTTCAGCTCAAAAGCCAACTCCTCAAGGACGCCCTCCCTGACCACCAAGTCTAAAAATAGCCTCACATACCCTCCCCATTCCCAACCCCCAACCTCTACCCCGATTGGTCTCCCGGATGGCATCCTGACTTAACTTTATGATAATGTTCATCACTGTGCAATGAATTACCATATTTCTTTATTCATTTCACATCTGCTGAACACTCACCATAGGCCATCTTTTTCTAGGCATTCAGAATAGCAAGTAAGTCAAAGTCCCTGTCCTCACAGAACTTACATTTTAGTGATCAAGACTGAGGCCAAGCGCCTGAGGACAAGTAGAGCAAGCAAGGGACTAGGAAGTGACAGGGCTACACGTCCAATGGGAGGAGGTCAAGGAAACCTCTTTAAGAAGGGACAACTAAGGGGCTGGGCACGGTGGTTCAAGCCTGTAATACCAGCACTTTGGGAGACCGAGACAGGCAGATCACGAGGTCAGGAGATCGAGACCATCCTGGCTAACACGGTGAAACCCCGACTCTACTAAAAAAAATACAAAAAACTAGCTCGGCAAGGTGGCGGGCGCCTGTAGTCCCAGCTACTCTGGAGGCTGAGGCAGGAGAATGGCGTGAACGCGGGGGGCGGAGCTTGCAGTGAGCCGAGATCGCGCCACTGCACTCCAGCCTGGGCGACAGAGCGATACTCCGTCTCAAAAAAAAAAAAAAAAAAAAAGAAGGGACAACTAAACGACGACCTGCAGGAGGCCTGTTTATTTCTCCACTGCCTAATACAGACACTCCACTCAGTAAGAAAGCAGGAGCCATGAACACCTAGATCATCACATCCCCAGTGCCTGGAAGCTGCCTAGCGTCCAGTAGGTGCTCAATAAATACGCATGCAATGGCTGTCTACTGGTGCTTCCAGACAGCGTGGGGCTTCTCCTGTCCCCCAGGATGACAACATCTCCACAGTGACTCATGGTTCAAGGCCTCTGCCCCATTCTGAGGTGGCTCTGCTCTTAATTAGAAGGTGGGAACAGCCACAATGACAGCAGCTAGGGAATGTGGCAATTCCCTGGGAAGTGCTATGTCAGGGATGGAGGTGAGGATGGCCCTTGGGAATGATGGGATTCAGATAAATGGAGCATTCATTTGTCATCTGCATTGGCATTTCTCAACCTCCTGTGACATGCCGTAAAAGAATGCAGCTTGCTGAAGAGAACAGAGGCTGTTGCTTTCACCAGGAGGCTTGAAGTTGAATTGGATTATAGCTTAAAAGAGGCAGCTGCCTCTAAGTCTGCGGACCTGAGCACCAATCCTGGCTCTACCTCTTACAAATTGTGTGACTTTAAACAAGTCACCACAGCTCTTAAATCCTCATCTATAGAAAAGACAATGAAGGCCGGGCGAGGTGACTCATGCCTGTAATCCCAGCACTTTGGGAGGCCGAGGCGGACGGATCAGCAGGTCAGGAGATCGAGACCATCCTGGCCAACATAGCGAAACCCCATCTCTACCAAAAATACAAAAATTATCTGTGCATGGTGGCACATGCCTGTAGTCCCAGCTATTTGGGAGGCTGAGGCAGGAGAATCGCTTGAACCCAGGAGGCGAAGGTAGCAGTGAGCCGAGATCGTACTACTTGCACTCCAGCCTGGGCGACAGAGCAAGACACTGTTTCAAAAAAAAAAGGAAGAAAAGATAATGAAAATATCCCTCTTTGAAACGATTCTGTAGGTAAAGCATTTTGCCTATAGCCATAGTTGCTGTTGAACCAAGACTCCACAAACCAGACTATGAAATGATTTGATGCAAATTAAAACCACAATGACATACCACAAGACACCCACTAGAAAGGCTGAAATTAAAAATATTAACAATAATGACAATAAAAAGGCAAGCTATAAGTAAGGCAGGAGAATTTGCAAATCACTTATCCAACAACATATGTAGTCAGAATATATTTTTAAAAATTCTCAAAACTCAAAAGTAAGAAAACAATCTAATTCTTATAAATGAGCAAAAGACGTGAACATTTCACCAAAGAAGAAAAGTGGATGTGGATGACAAAGAAGCACATGAAAAGATGTTCAATATTATCAACTGTTAGGGAAATGATATTTAAAACCATGGTGAGATACCACTGCACATCTATTAGAATGGCTAGGTCAAATACTGACAATGCTAAGCGCAGACAAGGATGTAGAACTGGAACTCTCATACAAATGCAAAAATGGTACAGCTACACTGGAAAATGGTTTGGCAGGGTTTTAACACCTTTACTGAGATATAAGTTACATACCACAAAATTCACTCATCTAAACTATATAATTCAATGGTTTTTAGTAAATTTACAGAATTGTGCACCCCCAAAAGAAACTGCCACTGTTTTCTAAAGCAAGCAAACCATTTTACATTCCCACCAGCAGTGCATGAAGGTTCTGATTTTTCCACATCCCCTCCAACACTGACCATATCCTTTTAATTATAACCATCCTATTAAGGATAAAGTAGTATCTCACTTTGAGTTTGTTGGCAGTTTCTCATAAAGTGAATCAGACACTTTCTCCATGATCCCAGTAGGGGTCTCATGGGTGCAAACCTATGCAAAATTGTATCACTATGCATTTAATATTAGCCTACTAGATACACTTTGCTGTATGTATTCTATACTTATATTTTTTTAAACTTAAAAAGACAACAGGAGAAGAAAAACTAAGAGATTCAGGGAAAATTAAGATGGATGAAATAAGGAATGCAAAAAAAGAAAGGAAGAATGAAATAAAAAGAAATAATGTGTCTGGCCAGAGAGTGCCTAGTAAGATCACAACTACCACTCTCACAAGAGGGTGAGTTCACGCCTCGTACCTGTTCACGCACCTCCAGCACCCATTTAACCTTAAGTGTATGGGGGCCGGGTGCAGTGGCTCGTGCCCTAATTCCAGCACTTTGGGAGGCCAAGGTGGGTGGATCACTTGAGGCCAGGAGTTCCAGAACAGCCTGGCCAACATGGCGAAACCCTATCTCTACTAAAAAATGCAAAAAAAAAATTAGCAGTGTGTGGTGGCAAGCACCTGTAATCACAGCTACATGGGAGGCTGAGGCACAAGAATCACCTGAACCTGGGAAGGAGAGGTTGCAGTGAGCCGAGATAGCACCACTGCACTCCAGCCAGGGTGACAGAGTGAGACTCCGTATACAAAAATTTTTAAAAAGTGTATGGTAAGTAAATGAAGTAATTTAAGGTGAAGGTTCCTTATAATCCCACGTCTTTCCCCTGTCTAGTGTAGAAACTGCTGTTTGCCCACCTCCTTTTCCCCTCATGTCTCAGAAACAAAACCTCGCTTTTCATCAGCGTTCTCATTAAACAGCTACATTTCCCAGCCTCTTTGCAAGCCAGGTGTGGTCATGAGATCATCTGCCCAAGATGTCAGCACAAGTAATGTGTGGGAACTCTGGGAAGTTTCCCTCAAAGGACAGGGCCCCCTCTCTTTGCTCCTTCCTGCTGCCCGGACTTCAGGCATGAAGGCGGGACCTCCAGCAGCCACCCTGGATAAGGAGGATAAGGGCAGCAGCCTTAGGATGGGACAGTGCAGCGCTGAAGAAGCCTTGGTTTCCAATGACAATCCAGGCCATCATACCTCTCCTGGACCTCCTAACCCCAGCCTTCTTTGATGTGAGACAGAAAATATTTTATATCTTATTTAAATTATGTCATTTGAGAGTTTTCTGCTATAACAGATGTTTTTTCTCATAGGTACATCCTCTGTCAAAATTCAACCACAAAATTCGATCATTTTAGGTGCTATGTGGGCCCGGTTCAACCTCACCCTCTCTCGGTGTTGTTTTTCTCATCTACAAGATGGAGATAATGACACCTGCCCCACGGAATTGTGAGGTCGAGGTGGGAAAGTACTTTGCAGCTGTAAAAAGTCATGAAAAGGAAATAGTCATTTTGTTTAGTCAGGTTCCTGAATCTTCCAGAATGTACTTTTTTTTTTTTTTGAGACGGAGTCTCACTCTGTTGCCCAGGCTGGAGTGCAGTGGCCTGATCTTGACTCACTGCAACCTCCGCCTCCTGGGTTCAAGCGATTCCCCTGCCTCCACCTCCTGAGTAGCTGGGACTACAGGCATGCGCCACCACACTTGGCTAATTTTTTGTATTTTAGTAGAGACAGGGTTTCACCATGTTGGCCAGGATGGTCTCGTGATCTCGTGATCCGCCTGCCTCGCGCTCCCGGCTCGGCCTCCCAAAGTGCTGAGATTACAGATGTGAGAAACCGCGCTCGGCCCAGAATCCACTCTTAAAACTCAAGAACTTAGTGCCAATGAACTGTACACTTAAAAAATAGTTGAAATGCTGGGCACAGTGACTCACGTCTGTAATCCCAGCACTTTGGGAGACCGAAGCGAGCAGATCACCTGAGGTCAGGAGTTCGAGACCAGCCTGGCCGACATGGTAAAACCCCAACTCTACTAAAAGTACAAAAATTAGCCAGGTATGGTGGCGCATGCCTGTAGTCCCAGCTACTTGGGAGGCTGAGGCAGGAGAATCACTTGAACCCAGGAGGTGGAGGTTGCAGTGAGCCAGGATCGCACCACTACACTCCAGCCTGAGCGACACAGCAAGACTCTGTCTCAAAAACCAAAACAAAGCAACAAAAAATAGTTGAAACAGCCTGTAATCCTAGCACTTTAGGAGGCCAGGGCGAGAGGATCACTTGAGGTCAGGAGTTCAACACCAGCCTAGGCAACATAGCAAGACCCCACCTCTACAAAAAAAAAAATTTTTTTTTAATTAGCCAGGCACAGTGGCTTGGGCCTGTAGTCCCAGTTACTCGGGGTCCTAAGGCAGGAAGATTGCTTAAGTCCAGGAGTTCAAGGTTACAGTGAGCTATGATTGTGCCACTTTACTCCAGCCTGGGCAACAGAGTGAGATCCCATCACACACACACACAAAAGCTTAAAATAATACATTGCATGCTATGTATATTTTACCAGAATTATTTTAAAAACCAACTCAAATGTCACAAAGGTTTACTGAGCCCTAACCGTGGACCAGACACCTGACTTGCTAAGGATAAGCCAGTTCCTCTCAAGCTGCTCCTCTGGATCCTATAAGAGCAGAGCCAGTAGTGAAGCACCCCCTCCCCCTCAATTCTCTCCTGCCTTGTGGTTTTTTTAAATTGAATTTTAAGTTCTGTGATACATGTGCAGGATGTGCAAGTTTGTTTCATAAGTAAACATGTGTCATGGTGGTTTGCTGCACCTATCAACCCATCACCTAGGTATTAAGCCCCACATACATTAGCTATCTATTTTTTAACACAAGTAAATTCCGCTTTCTATTCCATTAGTGAATTTGTTTTACTGTAAAAAGAGAAGTTTTTAATGATTGGCCAATTCTATGACTTTCATTCTGCCTTCCAGATCCCCCAGTAAATGGATTCTTGAGGAGTCCCTTTGCCTTCTCCTTTGTCTGTATGTACCCTTCCCCATGAGGGGTACATTCTCCAGTCAGGGATGCCCAGGCCAGCCCAGCATACTGGAGGCAGATTCACCTCCAACTAAGAACCACGGCTGGGGCCACAGGACTCTGGGCACGTTTGCAAATCCATGAAAGGTGCACAGTAAGATTCAAGGTCAAGGCCGGGCGCAGTGGCTCACACCTGTCATCCCAGCACTTTGGGAGGCCGAGGCAGGTGCATCACCTGAGGTCAGGAGTTTGAGACCAGCCTGGCCAACATGGTGAAACCTCATCTCTACTAAAAATACAAAAATTAGCCAGATATGGTGGTGCATACTTGTAGTTCCACCTACTCGGGAGGCTGAAGCACAAGAATCGCTTAAACCCAGGAGGCAGAGGTTGGAGTGGGCCAAGATCTTGCTACTGCACTCCAGCCTGGGCACCTGGACTACAGTGTGAGACTGTCTAAAAAAAAAAAAAAAAAAAAAGATTCAAGGTTGGATATTGCCTCAGCCACCAAACGTGGAAATCTTCTAAGAACTCTAGCCAACCTGGTGACTGCCGTGTTTGTGGGTAATAGTAGCATAAACCCATTCTGATGAAGGGCTTTTGAGCTTGGTGGAGACCAGGCCTCCCTCCATCAGCAGCAGCCTCGAGTGGCAATGACGGCTACTGTTTCTGTATCTGCACTGCCTCCAGTGCCATCAGCCTCATGGTTGATCCTCACAAATGGGGTTCCTGCTCCCAAAAACAGGCAAGGAATGGAAGCTCGGAATTTAAGGAATTGGCCCCATCTCACTCACTAGTAAGTGGGGGAACTGGTGTTCAAACCAAGTCTGTGTCCGTCCCAGCTAGGTCCAGGCCACATTGTCCCCAACTTCAGCACAGCCCCCTGAAATGGCTCTGATTCATTTCCACTCCCAGCCCACTCAGGGCCCAGAAGAAAGGTGGTGCTTTCTCTTGGGGTCTTCCCCAAGAGTGAGCAGGCCATTTTAGAGCAAAAGCTTCCACGTCTGCATAAGCCTGGCTCTCAGAGTTTTTTCTGGCCTGATTTTCACTAATTCTGGTGGTGATGAGCTGCCTAATAAAATTATGCTAAGTTATGTGCATAAAGAGTAGCATCTTAAACTCTTAATTATTGGCCACATCTTTGAAGAATTCCTGTGCAATTTCCAAGGTAATCAACTCACCTTTCTTTGGGCCTGATTAGCTGTTCGGGCCAATTTAAACCCCCACCCCCAGCCCCTCTCGAATCAGCGGGGTTCTGGATGTTGTTAGCTACTCCAATTGCCTTTTTAAAAATCTGTTTCATATAAAAGGACAAATGAGAATGAATATTTGGCCATCTTTAAGACACTAACTACATTCTTTTCCACAGCCTGTTCTCGTTATTCTTTCTTTCTTCAGGAGGAATTTGAACACAGCCTGGGCTCCCGCAGTTCATGACTGCAAAAGGCTTCGTCTTCGAAATTTGACCCAAGTGGGCATATTCGGGAAATGTGGCAGCTTCGAAGAACATGAGCCAGTTAAGTTTTCTCTACCTGTTCTTTTCGCACTCACCTCCCAGTTCTAGGCAGTTGGTTTATGCAGCCTGCTTTCCAGGACTCTCGAAGGAACAGGCACCTCTGCCAAAAGCACCCCAGGCTACAGGGCTTAACAGAGACCCTTCGTATTATTCGCTGGAAAAGCAAGAGGAAACTTCATCCAAGGACTGGCTTCTTCTCTCCTTTATTTACTAGTGTGGTTATGTTGCAGAACCACTGGGCATGGGAGTGGGTTGGTTCCAATGGAAAGGGTTTCACCTGAGCCTCCTCGGACATTGACGCAGAAATAAGAACACGTGGGAAAGGGTCAGTGAGGCGGGGTAGAAGAGAGGGAGTGAAAGGAGCCCTCAGACGTGGTTCAGTGTAGAGGGCTAACTTCAATAACGCTTGCTCGTTCTGCATCGGACTCCTTAGTCTGAATGCCAAGGTCTACAGGCCCTCCCTATCTCCCTGACCTCATGTCCTCCATGCCCTGACCCCTCGGTCTCAGCACTCCAGCCCTGTGCCCCTGCAACATGCCCAGCCTTTCCTACCCCAGGGCCTTTGCACCCACTGTGACCAGAATGTCACTTCCCCAGATCTCTCTGAATGACGCTCTGACTTCGCAAACTTGCCCAGGGTCCTGTGGCCCCAGCCATTGTTCAGAGTTGGAAATGAACCTCCCTCCAGTATGCTGGGCTGGCCTGGGCATCCCTGACTAGAGAACATACCCCTCGTGGGGCAGGGTACATACAGCCCAAGGAGAAAGCAAAAGGACTCCTCAAGAATCCATTTACTGGCCGGGCACAGTGCCTCATTCCTGTAATTCCAGCATTTTCGGAGGCCAAGACGGGAAGATCACTTGAGGTCAGGAGTTTGAGACCAGCCTGGCCAACATGGTGAAACCCCACCTCTACTAAAAATACCAAAATTAGCCAAGCGTGGTGGCAGGTGCCTGTAATCCCAGCTACTCGGGAGGTTGAGGCAGAATTGCTTGAACCTGGGAGGCGGAGGTTACAGTGAGCCGAGATCGTGCCACTGCACTCCAGCCTGGGCGACAGAGCAAGACTCCATCTCAGAAAAAAAAAAAAAAAAGAAGAATCCATTTACTTGGGGATCTGGGAGAATATAAGTAATAGAATTGGCCAATCATTAAAAACTTTTTTTTACATTAAAACAAATCCATTAATAGAATAGAAAGCAGAATTTCCTTGATATAAAAAATATATAAATAAACCACAAGGCATGAGAGAATTGAGGGGGAGGGTGTGGCTGGTGCCCATGTGGATGGGTGGGGGGCTTCACTACCAGCTTCTGCTCTTACAGGGTCCAGAGGTGCACAGCACCCTCCTTCTCATCCTGCAGCCCTCTGATCCAGTGAGCCCATCTCTGAACTCCCAGCACTTTCCCCACTTTTATTCTTACCTGGTTGTCATCCTCTACCTAACCCTCAGGCTGCTTTATCTTAGGAAACTTTCTCTCCACCTGATGTTAGTCTTTATCTGTTTATTATCTTTCATGCACACACACACAGAGTGTAATCACTATGAGGGCAGACACTATGCTTGTCTTGTTCTCTGCCACACCTCCAGCCCCTATATGCCTAACACATAGGAAGTGCTCAGTAAATATTTGATCAATGAATAAAAATGTCAGCATATTCCACACATCTCCTACCCATTCCCCGACACTTTTTCCCATTTCTTCTGGACTCTGCAATCTTTCTCAAAGAAAATTAAAAAAACGTCTTGGGCTTATCTGGACCTGACCTGATCAAAGAAAAAAAAAATGTATTTCTTTTAAATCTCTTGAAAACAAACAGCTCAGGCTTAGAACACCAAGTTCTTAATGTGAGCAAACAGAACCTGCTGGCTGAATTCTAAGAAATGAGCCCTGGCTTGGTATCAAGCATAGGTTGTGGGGCTGATGACTTCACGTGTGACTCAGTTACCCCAAATTTTAGGGGGAATCCATTTCAAAATCAAAACCTCAACATGGAAAGTGGAGGGTGGCTTTGTTTGGGCATTCCTGCAAGAAGGCAGGCTTTCTGAAAAGATGCTATGTTGTAGATAACTCATCCACAAAAGGGGGGCAGGAAGGATGGGGAGAAACCCCAGGATTGGGTGTATTTCTCGGCTAAGGCTTTGGATGCAAACTGATCTGGGAATGCGTGATCCTCCAAAAATCCACCAGCCCCCAAAGTGCTTGAGTTACCCCTCCGACCACAGCCACATGGAAAATGAAATTAAATCCCACGGAAAGATTTGACTTTTTTAACATTATGCAATGTTTGGGTGAAAAAAGGGGGGTGGGGGGAGGGATATCAGAAAAAAAACTCATCTTTTTCCCAGAGTTTAGCAGAGCTATTTCTAGCTTTTAATGATACATTTCACCATCACTTCATGGGTAGTTTTGAGAGGCGCGAAGGCGGGACCCGTTCTGTTATGTAACCCATTTAAAGTAGGAAATTAGCAAGTCCTGAATGAATTCTGTCACTGTGCTCCCACTTCTGGAAAATTTGGAGCGACTACAGTTCTATTTTGAGGTGAGCAAATCCATCATTTATAGACCTCCTCACAAATACCGCAGGGCTTCATGTCACCCTGAAAAGTTTCATAACAAAAACACTAAAAGTACTTGGGGTGTTGGTACATTTCGTCTCAAAACCTTAGTAGCCTGAACAGTGAATTGGCAAAGATTCCTACTTGCCAGTTATTCAAAAATGCAAATATCCAAGAGCAAATAAATATTCATCTCTCACACCCTCCCCCCTCCTTTTTTTTTTTTTTTTTTTTTTTTAACTAAGTCCAGCAAAATATTCTGGTCAACAAGATGAAAAGAAATGTCTGTTTTTCACGGGGCCTCTGGCCATGAAATAAATTCTGAAGCTATGAAAGCACCGTCTTGAAACTCTGGGCAGTTGGGCACGTGGGGTCCGGCTGGTTGTGGAAAACAGGAAACAGCAATGTCTTTCAGTCCTCAAGTTCCCCCTAGCGGCTCCGGCGGAGGAGTGTCCGTCCGCACATGGACGGAATTTCACCGCAGGCAAATGCAGAGGCCTAAGGTCGTGCAGGGCTAGCACACGTTTAAGGAAAAGCATGGTCGGTCCCTACCTTTCACAGCACATACCTTCCTTTCGCCGCTGTCATGAGAAAACACAACTAAGTTACAATTATCTTTCTAGTCCATTTACTGAGGATGGCCCTTTCCATTGAGAACCAAAAAGAGGGAACCAGCAGCTCACACTGCAGAGAGCTACTAATTATACCATTCGGTCTAGTATTTGGTATAGTAGTCGGAGGCATAACTTGCTTCCTGAGACATACCAGCTTATCCCTCTGGGCCCTTTTACAAATACAAATGGTACAGCTGACATGTGCCGATTAAATTAGGGTTTCTCTGGCTGGGCACGGGGGCTCATGCCTGTAATCCCAGCACTTTGGGAGGCCACGGCGGGTGGATCACCTGAGACCGGGAGTTCCGGACTAGCCTGGCCAACATGGTGAAACCCCGTCTGCTAAAGATACAAAAATCAGCCGGGCGTGGTGGCAGGCGCCTGTAGTCCCAGCTACTCAAAAGGCTGACGCAGGAGAATTGCCTGAACCTGGGAGGCGGAGGTTGCAGTGAGCCGAGATCGCACCACTGTACTCCAGCCTGGGTAACAGAGTAAGACTCATCTCAAAAAAAAAAACCAAAAAAACAAAAAACAGGGTTTCTCAATATTTGCACTTTTAACACTTTGGGCTCTGTTGTGGGGACCACCGGTGAATCATAGGGTGTGCAGCAGCATCCCTTGCCTGTAGCACTCCGCAGGGCACAGGTGAAAAAATCACCCGATTGAAATCACTGGATTTCAACTACTTCCTACACAACAGCTTTTTTTTTTTTTTTTTTTTTTTTTTTTTTTTTTTTTTTTTTAGCCAGAGTCTTGCTCTGTCGCCCAGGCAGGAGTGCAGTGGCACAGTCACGACTCACTGCAGCCTCAACCTCCGAGGCTCAGGTGATTGTTCCACCTCAGCTTCCCAAGTCGCTGGGACCAGAGGCTGAAGGCAGTCAGTACACCCAACTCGTTTTCTTGTATTTTTTTGTACATGAGTTTCACCACGTTATCCAGGCTGGTATCAAACTCCAGGCTCAAGCAATCCTCCTGCCTTGGTCTCCCAAAGCTGGGATTACAGGTGTGAGCCACTGCGCCCAGCCTTAAATTTTTTTTTTTGCCTAAAACTTAACTGTTACTAAATGTTCCATCCCTTGATTTAAAAAAAAAAAAAAAAAAATTCCAGAGTCATTAAGGTCCGTGTATAGAAATACAATATGAAGCTTATGGTTTTCATCTTATTTTCCATTTATATCTATCACCTTTTGAAATTCTGACATGTCTAGGATGGACAATAGTACAGAATAATAAATAACATGCATTGATTTGTGTGTGTGTGTGTGTGTGTGTGTGTTTTTGCCAAAATCAAAATAATTTTTTGAACTGGAAAGAGTTTTCTTTACATTTCATGTACCATGAAATAAAGAGAAAATAGGAGCATTATAATAAAAAGTCCTCATTTTGACACCAGAATTCATGTTTCTGTACAAATTAGAATAATCCCCCAAGGCAGAACGTACACAAGCTTTATTGGGCAACAGCAACGAGCCGCGCTGGCAAACAATGAAAGTAGAGTCGCTCAGAAACACGAAAGATCGTATGTGTGTCATCACGGCATCAAGAATTTAAATCATCTGGAAGTTCCTGCTAAATTAAAGCATACTGTGCCAGAGCTCCCCTCTAATCAAAAAATGCTGTCCTGGTGAAAATTTGCAACGAGGATTACAGAGACAGAGATCAACTAATGAGGAAATCACGGACTCTTACATGAGTTTACAGTTAACCCCACTGCAACAAAATAATAAATTAGCCATAATTTGTTTTTTTGCAAATACCATGCCCCCCACCTGACCCCACAAACACAACAGTCACTGACAGGGCCCAGCTATGTTAACAGATTGTGCCTCAAACCATGCTGTGGTGGAGAAGACGGATTCACGGGTAATGCCGCTTTGGCCTGAGAAGATGTGTCAGAGCTCCAGGTGGAGGGGTGCTCACGCTGCAGGATGCTTTGCAGTTCCATTCAAAAACAATATATTTTTTTCCAAGAAGAACTGGACATAACTCATGGGAATATTTTAAGTATATATAAACAGCAAAAAAGCTGTACATTAAAAAAGGGGGGAGAAATAAAATCTGTTGTATTTACAAAGCTCTTTGTATTTTTTTTTAAACGAAAACAAAGCTGGAAGTGATAGAATTTTAATGCAATGAAAACCAAACAATTCTTCAAAAAACTTTACATGATATTCTCTCGCTGTCTGTTTCACACACACACACGCACACACACCCCACACACTTCAAACATACAGAAAAGGTTAAAGATAAAAATAGCTGATAGGTGTTTAAGTAGGATGGAGCAGAAGAATGTACACGTCCCATCTGCAATTTTGGCAAAGATTTAAAATGCTGCCCTAAAGGCACGCAAGCATGCCCAGCCCACTCCAGTAAAAACAAGACAAAGTATAAAAAGAAAATTCTGGCGGGGGTTGGGGGAGGCATTAGCATATCGATTTCCAATGAGCACAAAATTCAAAATACATTAAAAAGTAGCATGGCATACATTTTCAGCAGAGAAGAAACTGAGGAAATGTTCATAAAGAGACAATGGTTTTTAAGGTTTACTGTCACGAAAAAAAAAAAAAAAAAAAAAGGTTTCACTCCAGGGGAGCGGAACTGGGATGGAAATTTTACAATGCTAGTTCCAGCACGTGGCCTATTGGCCCCAGGGGCTGGAAACGGGAGGTTTGTTCCAACTTTAAGATGCTCCCTGGGATGCCTTCCAAGCAGCTGGAGTTAGTGCCACCTGTCTCACCTGGCACCACAGGCAACACACATGTGCACATGCATGCTTTCAAAATGAGGATCAAAACTGTCCCATATAAGAAATTACTCAAGATGGAAAAACTAGTCTGGTGATTTTCTTAAGAGGAAAAAAAAAAAAAGAGACAAAAAGGAAGGAGGTGGAAAAAAAAGAAACCAAATAGATCCTGCTGCCCCGTCACACAACCATCACCAAAAGACACATGAACAATAAAAAAAAAAAATAACAGAAGTTCTTACTCTGGCAGAAATAGCTAGTGTTGTCAGAGGGCGCAGGGAGCTGTGAGTTTTGCTTTCAGGAAAAGTGTTCAAACAGTGCTGACTGTGTACCTCGAGGCCCTCTGACCTCAAATTAAATTGGCTGTCAAAGACTTAAGGCCCATGGAGCTCCCAGGTGAGAGTGTCAATGGCGCTTTATGTAAGTTCTTTCCAGATTGATGAACCAAGAAAAAGGTCAACTGAATCCTTATGCTTAAGGTTTACAAACTCAGGAGAGTTTCTTGTACAGTAACTCTAGTTTCTTGTTTGCTTATTTCTTTGTCTTCCCCACCACAACTAACATAACCTCCGAGAAGTGCCCAAGCACCCCTGGGGTTCTCTGCTGGGCTTACAGTCTGATTCGTGCAGGTAAAGATCGTGTACTCTCACCGGACTGAATCCTCCTGCCTTTGCGTCTCCAGCGTTTAAGAAGCGTGGTGTGGGCATTCCTAGATGCTCAGGGACCGTCCAGTGAATGGCGTCAGCCAGCTGCCCGTGGATGGGATGAGCCAACCACGTGGTAGTTTGCACTTGAGTTCTGGTCCTTCTCACCCTTGACTGCCTCCGCCCCAGTGCGGCTGAGACAACAGAGTAAAAAGGTTTGTGGAGAACACTGACGAGTACCTTCCACTTCCAGCTATGGCTTCTTCAGCCCCTCCTGGAAGCATTCTCCCTTGAAGATGTCAACCAGTATCTTAAGTGTTGGCTTTAACGGTCAACTTGTGCATCTCAATCAAAATTGAGAATAGAAGGAAAAGGCCAGGGAGACCATCTTTATTCTGCTTCTGCTGGAAACCTCTAAAACCTCCTGATGAGGCTCCCACACGCCCTGCCTGCAGGATCCAGCATCCCGAATCTCCAAGCAAAGCCAGGTAGAGTTTCCAAAGTGTTGACAGAACTATCTTAAGACTTCCCAGAGTTACAGAGCCAGGTTCAGGGTCTGCAGACTCTAAACAGGACTATCTTAAGACTTCCCAGCGTTACAGACTGACTTCCAAGAAAACAGAGGCTTAAAAACTTCCAACACAACTTTCTCCTCCACCTTTGAAAACAGAAACTCACTCAATGAAGACATCAGATTTGCTCAATCTTTCTGAAATTTTTGGACAAAGATCCTATCCTTAACTATTCATTCAATACATCTTTTCTGCTGACCTTTTCCCTCTGGCAGAAATGGCTGAATCAGATAGGGGAAAATACTGCAAAACTGCAGAATCATAACACAAAATAGATGTGGTGTCAACAGCCAATTTATCAGTACCTGCAACGTAAAACATAAAGTCATTCTAGAACGTTTTAAAAGGACAACACAAAATACAAAAGCTTATCAAGAGTGCTCCAAAGGCAAGGGACTATCTGATCCTCATGTCTCCAGGTCTCCAAGAGCAGGAGTTAGTAGGCGTCAGACACCAGGCTGTAACGCACATCTCTGAAGCACACAGAAGTAGCGCCAGGCGGAGGGTTTGAAGGATATGTACTCATCAAGAAGTAAACGCAAATCCAAGATTTCAACCACACTTGGCTCTTGAAGATCCACCAACTTAACCCTTATGGCATGCATATGTGGCTTCTGCAAGAAGTGACTTGAAAACCCAAGAATGCCTTGCTCTACCACGGCCAGCGACTGCAAACCCCCCTCCTCCTCTGAAACTAACCACAGCTTTATAAGAAACATGCACGCATGTAGTCCATCCTGGTAGGGGAGAAATCTTTACCACTGGCTGCCTTTCAGCAAGTTCCCCTTGAAATCTGCCGGCAGTGGAACAGATCCCAGATCCCAAAGCTGCAGCCTGGACGTCCTCCCACCGGGGGTTCCTTGTTCTGAAAGCTGCCACCAATGAATGGCAGGCCGGCAAGATGCCTCCGCCTTTGTGGGGTCATCCTCCATCGTGCCTCCTAACAGGAAACAGGCTTCTATGGAAGAGAAGAGTCCCAGCCCCCTGACCTTTCCGCTTTGGTCTTGGAGGATCTGAGTCACATCTGCCATGTTGTCTAAAGAATTAGTTGAGTCTCTTATCATACTGTCGACACATTTAGGGGCCATGCAGTGGCACGTTTCCGGCTAAAACAACTCTGCTGAAAACGTCTGAGGTCGTTCTCAGACAGCCACTGGCTTTGTAATTGTTACCAGGTCCCAATAAAGCGGGATCACACCTCTGAAAGTCTTTTACGAGGTGGCAGGTGAAGTCAACTCACACACTATGGTTGCTGAATCAGATCAAGGATAACAGACTGGATTTAGGACACTCTCTCTCCCTCTCATTTACTGGTTACGATCCCAGGAATCCAGTGTAACTTGGGTAAGCAGGGCTGGCTGGAGATGATACTGAGCATTTCCGAATGGAGGTGATCGTGTGGATAAGTTTTTACCAAATGTCATTGTCTTTTCCTCCCAAACTGACACCAAGAGCTTTCTATTTTCCTGACACCTCTTTGTAAGAGCAAGAAAGACATAAAGAATACATACACATTAGGACTGTTAGAAGAAAAAAAAAAAAAAAAAAAACACAAGCCTTCTACAACCTTCAGCTACACAGAAACTTTTATCACGTGACGACAAAATTCAAGTCATAAGGAAGCTCGCACAGTGACCCACATAAACCTCCCAGCTGAGCCACCAGCTTTAACATATTCACATTCACTCAGACATGAAGAACGAGGGGTTCAGACAGGCCCAGATGGGTCTCTTTCAGGACCTTCCCTCCCGTTGATGCAGCGTTAGGGCTCCGTTTAGGCGCAGAGCCTCTTCCCATTAAAACTGCACGTGTTAGCAATTGCTGCAAAATCCACAGGTGGCGATTAATAGAAATGGAACTTGAGCTCTGTCCATCAGGGAAGCGCCGAGACCAGGGCCCCCTCCAGCGAGCACACGGCCTACGATGTGAGCTTTGAGTAGCTGGGGGGAGAGAACCGTCTTCGCAGGTACTTGAGGACATAGAGAGGGAGGCAGCTGACCAGAGTGATGACGGAGACTTTCCACAAGAATGACAAGGTGGCGATGAAGTACACATCTGCAAGCAAACGGGAAGACAGCAGTGAGCAGGCAGGAATGTTCCGGAAGGCACGTGTGGTCCAGAAACAGGTGTCACAGCTATCAAAGGGAAAGTCATCTCCTATTACAAACACACAGCCTCCTGACATTGGCCCTCTCCTTCCATGGACTGTAAGGGAAGGTACTGTGGCTGAGAGCACACAGCGCCACCAGCTTGATATTCCTCGCTCTCTCTTCTGTAGCTTCCTGATAGTGAAATGCTACTTTCAACACCCAGGAGAAGAAAACTATGGGGGCCACTAGATGCAGTGGCTCATGCCTTAATCCCAGCACTTTGGGAGGCCAAGGCGGGCAGAAGACTTGAACCCAGGAGTTTGAGACCAGCCTGGGCAACATAGCAAAACCCTGTCTCTACAAAAAATACAAAAATTAGCCAGGCATGGTGGTGCACGCCTATGGTCCCAGCTACTCGGGAGGCTGAGGTAGGAGGATCATTTGAGCCCGGGGAGCTCGAGATGACAGCAAGCCAAGATTGCACCACTGCACTCCACCCTGGGCAACAGAGTAAGACACTGTCTCAAAAAAAAAAAAAAGAGAAAAAAAAGAAGGAAAGAAAATTACAGGGGAAGAAAACCCAGAGATGCTTTTGATTTGGTATTGTCTAACAGTTGGAGAGTCTTTCTTCCTAAGCCCCGGCCCCTGGCGAGCGGAAAGTGACATTCAAATGCACCTTCTGCTTCTAGTGATGGTCGCAGAAAGCCACGGGATAAATCTGGGTCATGGTGCAAAGTGGGCTCAGACCCGCTTGTCAGACACAGGCTTAGGCTGAGCCTCAGGGACTCTGATGGAACGTGTGGGGTGGGCGCGCAGGGGTACTGCCTTTCCTGCTGCAGGATTATAAACCTGGTTATGAAGTTTTCTTAAGAGAGGAGTGACAGCTTGTGGCTTTCAATATAGCAGAAGCCAGAGTAAGCCCCTTCCCCACTTTTTGAGCACAGGATGCTGAAATGCAGCTGGTACTGAGGCAGCACCTACTAAGTGCCAGGCCCAAGGCTCAACCCGCCCTGTGGTTTTCCTACACCTCTGACCCGGCTCTGTGGTGTGTCCCTATCAAAAACAAGTTGAGATTCCTGAGCAGGGGCCACATCTCTGTGACCACCTCAGGCCCAAGCCTTTGAGCACACAGTAGGTCTCACAAAACGCTGTCTAGAGACTAGTGACAAGGGTGAAACTGCTTTAAAACTCCACTTTTTACAGCGATGCTCCTTTAGTTCTTGGAGTGTGCAGTAAATGCTCACAAATCCTTTCTAGAAACTGGTGCCGCAACTGTGAAACCTTTGCTTTTCAGGGGATGGTTCTTTTACCTTTACTAAAACCTTCAGGAGCTTTGGAAGCTGTCAGAAGAGCCGTGATCAAAGATGCTTCCAGGGTAAGGTCGAGTTTCTCTGCCTTTTTCTCGTTATTGCCCCTTAAGGAAGCTTTTTAGACTTCTTTTCTTCCCTAATCAACCAGCTCCATGAAATGTTAATGTCACAGGTATACTGTGTATCTGTTTATAATATTATAGATACATCTCCTTTATATCTAAAGGATTAGGGTTTGTTCACACCCCACCAAAGACCAATGTTTGTTCCCCAGGTGGTGGGGACCACATCACCCCCACTGAGAAGGCCTGGAGCAAAGGAGCAAGGGATGGGCCATTGCGGGCCCCTGCAGGCTTCCCACGGAGGATGGGGCGTGAGAGGGTTGTCATAACTGAAAGTTTCCCCCAGAGAGAGTCTATCTGCAATCTTGAACACACATGAGCTTCTTTAGCAGAGAAGCAGCCTCAGGGCCTTGCTCCCTCAGTTGATAAAGGAGAAACAGTATCACTCTGAGGGTTTTTGTTTAAAGAACACAGACAGAAACTTAAATGCTTCTACTGAAGAGGAAAGAGGTGTAAAGAGGGCTGTCTGCTGCACCAGCTAGACTTTCAGGATGACCCCTGGCCCTGAGGTTTCAAAGCCATAGAGGCTTGAGTTTGCCCTGCGCAGGGGAAACCAAGATTAGAGTTCAGAATCTATCCACAGCACAACACAGAAAATGCTGGGTCATCTAACTGTGCCCGTGTTCCAAGTTTATGACACGGAACTAGAAGCAGGTTTCTAGACAGGAATTAAAGCCTGTGTCAGCACCCGATGGGGTCTGTAGCACAGCATGGGGTCATGTGGGTGGCCCTGCAGGGACTTGTGGCTCATTCAATTGGGAAGAAATTAACTGATATGGCAAAGCAAATGAGGTCAGCATGGAAGGGTGATGAAACCAGGCTTGTCCATCCAGAGACAGTGGCTGACACTGGACAAGCCCAAGAGTACCTGGAATCACTACTGAGGTCAGAGAAATCTGCCGCCACCCCGCCTTAGGATGGGCCGACACTCCCCCATCTCTACATTCCCATAACTTTATTTATTTATTTAGAAATGGAGTCTTACTCTGTCACCCAGGCTGGAGGGCAGTGGTGCGATCTCAGCTCACTGCAACCTTCGCCTCCCGGGTTCAGGCGATTCTCCTGCCTCAGCCAACCAAGTAGCTGGGACTACAGGTGTGTGCCACCACGCCTGGCTGATTTTTGTATTTTTAGTAGAGATGGGGTTTCACCATTGTTGGCCAGACCAGTCTCAAACTCCTGACCTCGTGATCTGGCCCGCCTCAGCCTCCCAAAGTGCTGGGATTACAGGTGTGAGCCACCGTGCCCGGCCTCCAAAACATTTTTTATTTGGGGTCTGCCTGGGCATCTAGCACCTCACCCCGTTTTTCCCTTGGTAACTTTGATCACATCTGATACTCCTGTGCTCACAGACTCATTAATGTGTGTTTATCATGTGTTCCCAACAAGAACAGCAGCTCCCTGGAGAGCCCGTCCACCTCATCTGCCACCATAATCCTGGCACACAGCAGGGACTCCCACGTCTACGGAACTGGCGAGTACCTTCAGCACTTGGTTTGCTGTGCGGAGCAGTAGATTTTATTCTGAGATCCATGGAGTCCCTAAGGAGTTCTTATCAGGACACAGCAGCAAGGCAGGGCTGCACAGGCAAGGTTGTGGGGCTCGGCACCTCCCAACACTGCCACTTTGCCATCACAAGTCCCCTTTTATCAGTTTCATAGATTGGACTTCAGATTAAGATTTCAGGAGAACAAAAAGGTTTTGTGGCCCAAAAAAGGTGACAGAGCAAGACTCCGACTCAAAAAAAAGAAAAAGAAAAAGAAAAACACTGTCTACTGCAATCACACCCTGTCCTCAATTTCACACCCTGAAGCACAACTACACCTGTCCCCAGGGAACACCTGTAAGAAAACGCGGATGGCTGAGCGGAAGGACGGCTGGAGCAAGAGCCCAGGCCGAGCGCTGGGAGCCCCCTTCCCTCATACGGCAGTGAGACCTCTGGGCCAGATTCACTGGGGGTGACGGACGGGGCTTAAGCATCCAGGGGTCTTACCGATGAACTCGTGTAAGAACACCAGGGAGGCGATGTAGCAGGCCAGGCTGAGCAGCTCGGCCACTGTCATGAGCCAGTGCCAGGTCTGGATGGTCAGCGCCACCATGAGCAGCTCGGTGAGGATCAGCGAGGTGAAGGAGATGGCCACGATGTGCACGAACTCCGACTCAAACAGCAGCAGCGCGCCGTACATGATGGTGCTCCCTGCAAACGCCAGAGACGGGTGTTCCCCTCGCCCCTCCCTGCAAAAGCTGCGCCCTGCTCGCTCACACCTGGTTCCTTTCCGCGTTTTTCATTTAGACATGAAAGGTATCACTTGTTACATGAGGTTAATGACTGGTGCATTGTGCAGGTCTGATCCTATAGTTTTCTGATTTTTCCTCTTTGACTTTGTAGGATAAATAATCTATAACTACAAAGTGAGAACAAGGGAGAAAAAAGGAAGTAAGGCAGGGAGGGAGAGAATAACTGTCTAGAGTTGATGAAAGAAATAGAAAGTTAAATATAATATTTAAAATGAGGGAGCCACGGCCAGCTGCAGTGGAATCCCCACACTGGGAGGCCAAAGTGGGCAGATTGCTTGAGCTCAGGAGTTCGAGACCAGCTTGGGCAACATGGTGAAACCCCATCTTTACAGAGAATATAAAAATTAGCCAGGTGTGGTGGCATGCACCTGTAGTCCCAGCTACTTAGGAGGCTGAGGTGGGAGGATCACTTGAGCCTGGGAGGTGGAGGTTACAGTGAGCCGAGATTGTACCATTGCACTCCAGCCTGGGTGACAGAGACCCTGTCTCAAAACATTAAATAAATAAATAAATAAATAAATAAACAAACAAACAAACAAATAAATAAAATGATGTGGTGACTCACACCTGTAATCAGAACTTTGGGAGGCTGAGACGGGTGGATCGCTTGAGGCCAGGAGTTCAAGACCAGACTGGCCATCATGGCAAAACCCTGTCTCTACTAAAAATACAAAAATTAGCTGGGTATGGAAGTGCATGCCCGTAGTCCCAGCTACTCAAGAGGCTGAGGCACGAGAACTGCTTGAACCTGGGAGGTGGAAGTTGCAGTGAGCCAAGATCGTGCCACTGCAATCCAGCCTGGGTGATAGAGCAAGACTCTGTTTCAAAAAAAAAAAAAAAGAATAAACCCCAATAGGTGACATGAACAGTAAATTTATTTAAAAAAAAAAAAAAACCCACGGCCAGGCGCAGTGGCTCATGCCTGTAATCCCAACACTTTGGGAGGCCGAGACGGGTGGATCACGAGGTCAGGAGTTCGAGACCAGCCTGGCCAATATGGGGAAACCCCGTCTCTACTAAAAATACAAAAATTAGGTGGGTGCGGTGGTGGGCACCTGTAATACCAGCTATTCGGGAGGCTGAGGCAGGAGAATTGCTTGAAATCGTAAGGCGGAGGCTGCAATGAGCCGAAATCATGCCACTACACTCCCCAGCCTGGACAAAAGAGCAAAACTCTCTCTCAAAAAAAAAAAATAATAAACCCCAAATATACATGTTTATTTGTAAGTGATATATATGTACCTGTCCAGATATATAGAAATATTAGGACCATTTCACAAACATATGCACTACAAAACATACATAAAAATGGAAATACTAAAAAAGAATGAGGATTCCAGGCACAGTGGTTCGTGCCTGTAATCCCAACACTTTGTGAGGTTGAGGCAAGAGAACTGCTTGAGGCCAGGAGTTTTGAGTTCAGCCTGCGCAACACAGTGAGACCTCAAGTCTCTACAAAAACTACAAACATTAGCCAGGTGTGGTGGTGCACACCTGTAGTCTATGATGCTGAACTAGAAACAGGTTTCTAGATAGGAATTAAAGCCCGTGTCAGCACCCGATGGGGTCCACAGCACAGCATGAGGTCATCTTGCTGGACCTGCAGGGGCTCTTGGCTCACAGTCAATTGGGAAGAAATGAACTGATTTGGCAACTGATTTGGTGGTGGTGCACACCTGTGATCCCAGACGCAGAAGGCTGAGGTGGGGGGATCACCTGAGTCTGGGGGAGGTCGAGGCTACAGTGAGCCGTGACTGCTCTACTGCACTCCAGCCTGGGCAACAGAGTGAGTCCCTCCGTCGCCCAGGGTCTCACTCTGTTTCTATATATTACATAAAATATATTTTGTAAGTATATAAAATCTATTATGTGCACCACAAAACATACATAAAAATAGAAATACCAAAAAAAGAGGATTCTGGGCACGGTGGCTTTGCCCTGTGTCTCAAAAATATATAAATATATATATATATATATATTATATATACGTAAATGTAAAAGAGTTAGAAAAAATAAATACAAACAGAAGTTTTGCTGTTCTCTTCTTATATCCCAATAGGTCATCTTACAAAGCCTCTGTAGTCTGGGAGACTCCCTCTGGAGGCCACTGAAGTAAACATGTTTTTCCAAAACTAAGACTTGATCTGACTCTCAGAAAAGGTTTCAGAACATCCCAGAAAGCAACCACCTTTTGCCTCGTGGGTAGAGCAGCCCCACAGGCTTTGACTACTGTCCGCTGCCTTCCTCTGGCTTCACTACCTCATTTCTCGGGCAGCACCACTGCGCATGTTTGATGTTCAAGTCCTTATACAGGGTGATCAGTGTCTCCCTTGGGTCACGCTGCCACCCTCCTTCCTGCTTCTTCTACAGGCAAGAAGGGGACACCCTTGAGTCAGTGCCAGAGCACAAGACAAACAGGTGTCTCCACTCATCCTTACCTTGATAGATGCTAATCAAAACCCATATTAAGAATGTCTTGTAGGACAATGGTCGTCCCTAAATGAGAGACAGAGAAAGGTTAGAGCCGGTTTCGTAGGGGCCTCACACAGCATCAGTGTTCACGTTATTCTCCCGCTAACTAGATAAGGCAACCCATCTGTCTTCATCAAAAAAGTGGCTCACACACATTTGAACACATTGGAGGAATTAGTTCTTTAAAAAAAAGAATTGGCCAGGCGCGGTGGCTCACGTCTGTAATCCCAGCACTTTGGAAGGCTGAGGCAAGTGGATCACTTGAGGTTAGGACATCGAGACCAGCCTGGCCAACATGGTGAAACACCCTCTTTACTAAAAATACAAAAATTAGGCATGGTAGTGCACGCCCATAATCCCAGCAACTCAGGAGGCTGAAGCAGGAGAATCGCTTGAACCCAGGAAGTGGAGGTTGCAGTGAGCTGAGACTGAGCCACTACACTCCAGTCTGTGTGACAGAGACTTAGTCTCAAAAAAAATAAAAATAAAAAATAACATTAAATGGGAATAAATCTTCCCTTGGGTAAAAAACCCTTGAAGACAAATAAAATTATGCACATGCCTACCCACACACCATCACACACACACACGTTTTGGAAGTGTACACAAGAACATCTCTGGGAGCAAACGTAAGTCGCAGCTGCAAAGCAGAACTGTCAGGGGCTTTTTCGAAGTCGTGAGTTGGCTTGTTTTCAGTTTATCTATTACTGTACTCTTTCACGTTCTTTATAATAGTGCATATATTACCGCTTTAAGAAAAAACGTAAACTCCCACACCTTCCCCCCAAAAGTAAGAAAGCTACCAGTTCAAGTGTGTCCAAATCAGAAATGGAGGGTCTGTGCGAAATAAATTAAAAGGGAAAAAGCAGGGAGGGAAGGAAGGAAGAGAAAAGGAAAGGAGGAAGGAGGAAGGAGGGACTGAGAAGCTAACAGAACCTTGAGAAGATCCTTGTAGAGCTCAGGATACAGCATGGCAACTTCCGACTTGACATCTTTGTCCAGGACCAGAGAAAACACAGGAAACATGGTGTAAATTGTGGAGTACCTAGGAGAGAAAACCGCCATAGGTAAGACCTGGCCGACGCCATCAGAGCTATGTGCTATGCCAGCCTCCGGCGCCCAAGTCCCATCCATGCCTCTAACAACTATTTACTGCTTGTCTATTATGCTCCAGAGCTGGCTGTAAGCACCAGAAACCTAAGAGGAAAAATGGACAAAAATGTCTGCCCTCAAGAGCTTTCATCCTGGTCAGTGAGTCAATAAACAAATAAATTAGGTAAACTCTATGTGTGTTAGAGATAAGTGCTACAGAGAAAAATATAATGGGGTAGAGGAAATAAGGTGTGTGTGTGTGTCTGTGTGTAGAGGGGTGATGGCACAATTTTAGAGGCTGAGGAACAGAACATTTGAGTGAACACCCACAAGAGGTGAGGGCCAGCCAAGCCAGTCCCAGGAGGATGAGCTTTCCAGGGAGAAGGAACCACCAGTGCAAAGGCACTGAGGTGGGAATGGCTGTCATGTCTGAAGAACAGCCAGAAGACCAGTGGGGCTGGGGCTGGGGCTGAGGGCGACAGAAGAGGAAATGAGGACCCATGGGGAAGATGGGACCAGGCCATGGAAGGTCGCACAGAGCACAGCTCAAGGAACCCCTGACTCTATTCTGTTATGTTCCTGTACTCTTCCAGAATCCGACAAAAGACAGGCCGCTTTTCCAGTTAGAAGCAGGCAGCATTCCAGTGCCTCCTCTCAGGCTGAACTCATCGGCCAACACAGTAGGACAGACAGCGGACTCTGTGAGACTCTCCAGAGCACAGCTGGGCTTCCGGCGCCCTCCGTCTCCTCCTAACCAGCAGTGGCCTCAGCTGCATGTATCTGTATCTAGGGCACTCAGTAACCAAACTCCACCTACCTGGGTGATTCAGAGACTGAGCACATTCTCTGAAAAGGTCAGAAGGATCAGCCTGAAGTTCCAGGTCAGTAATGGGAGTGGGTTTGCGGGCTGCAAAGGCTCAAGTGACACCATCTCTGTCACTGGCACAGCAGTCAAGCTCTGTTGCTTGCACGTCCCCGAGGCAATGGACTCGGGCCCTCCTTGGAGCTCCAAGGACAGGACTTCCACGGGGCTCGGTTCAGGCCAGGAGGGCATTTTTCAGATCCCCCTTCCCTTTTTATTAAGACCCCAGTGAAATCACCAAGTCTGCAAACCTTCTGCCTTGCTCTCCTCAATCAACTGATAACCCTGGAGTATTTTTTCAAGACCAGGTATAAATGGCAAAGGGCAACACACCACATACATCTCCAACTCCACTTCCTCCATCTGGTTAAGGGCTCAACAGCTCAAAACCTGGTTAATTCAAGGAGGTTCTAAAGCATGGTGCTGGGCCTGCATTCGCTGGGGCTGGGAGCCAATGTGGCTTAGGAACCCAAGAATTTTCCCACCATGTTTCTTCTCTCTGCTGTGGCATTTGAAGGTTTTGTAAACAATTCCTTGGCAGGATTTCCTTACCCAATGATGAGGAATCCTTGATAGAGAGGGACGGAGGCAAAGTAAAACACGGAGGAAAAGACAGCCTGTGCCAAGGAGAAAGGAGGATGTCACCAAAAGTCATGACAAAATCCCTTACCTTTACAGAATAAAAATAACACCTGATACTTACACAGCACTCACCCTCGCCGACACTGCTATAAGGTACTTTACATGGATTTGCTCATTTCATTCTCACAACATCAACAACAACCCTATGAAGTAGGTACGATTCTCGTCATCCCCATTATGCAAAGCAGAAAGTGAGGCACAGAGAAGGTACGTGGCTTGCTTAAGCCCACACAGCTCCTAAGCAGCAAATCCAGGAATCACTCCCGGGTAGGGTGATGTATTACAGCTCCAGGGTCTACTCAGCCCATTGTGAACATTCACTAAGTTCCAGGACCCAGGAATGCTTTGCACGTGAGCACAGCTGATCTCCAGAGCAGCCACACGATCAAGTTCTACTATCACCCACGCTTTACAGAAGGGGAGGCTGAGCAGGTGAACTGTAGGACTCAAGCCCAGCTGTGGCCCCAGAGCGCACACTTCTAAACAGCTTGGAACCCCCACCTCTGCAGGCACGCACGCTGCTAACCGCGCTGCCGGAGATACGGAAATGCATACGGAAAAAGAGCCTCTGAAGTGTCTACGGGGGCTGGGATGGCAGAGAAGGCTTCACTTCTTATATTACATGTTTCAGTATTTGGGGAAATTTTTGAAAAGAACACATGGTGACAGATTATTTTTGCAATTAGACAGAAGCAATGAAGATATTTACAAACCCTCATGGAAATGTCTGCTTCCTGCTTTGGAAAATATTAGCTGCTGGTAATGATGAATAGGCTGGGGAGGACCCATGGGGAAGATGGGACCAGGCCATGAAAGGTCGCACAGAGCACAGCTCAAGGAACCCCTGACTATATTCTGTCATGTTCTTGTACCCTTCCAGAATCAGGCTTGAAGCTCTGTTAGCTCCGTCTCTGGACCTCTATGGGCTAACAGAGGAAACATGGTCTCCAAGCTGCTACCTATTCGTATAAAGCTGAAGGAAGGCCAGAGACAAACGCTGCCTGAAAGCTTTTAGAAAGAAGGAGAAAGCAAGGCAGAGATATCCTAGTAATTTGAAATAGCACAGACCAGGGCTAGCTCCCCAGAGCACCTTCAATGGACACAGAGAGAAAGCATGTGAGAAACACGTGCTTTCTCGGCACAGAGCTCAGAGCGCAGGTGCTCCTGAGCGCCATGGTCACGGGAAGTCACGGTTCGCCCTGGCTGCGCCGGAAAAGCCACTTTTCTGGTGACTTTTCACCCAGGCTGGGCTGCTGCATAGGAAGGACGGTTGTAAAAATATCAAGAATCTGGTGTTTATTTTCCAAACCAATATCAGGAGCCCCCTCCTCTAAAAGAGTCATCCTAACCACACAGTCTTCATCTTGATGATAGCACTTTGGGAAAAATAAAAACACGGTGGTCTCTGGCAGACCCACGTCCTGGTGCAATTCTAACTGGGACTTGCTCTTGGCCATTTTCAGCACAGTGGACAGGGGTTAAAGGCATTTTCTTTAGCACAAAGAACAATGCCTCATCCTGGAATTCTTTTTCTACATCAATGTTAACGGTAACATCCAGTTTTTGAAGAAGTCAGCTCATCCCGGCCAGCTTTTGTGTATGTGTCCAAGGAGGGGCTGATTAATCTCCCAATGATTAAAACCACAGCATTATCCTGTTCAATTGGCGAGTTAACATAAAAGTACAGATGTGGTCTGGTGAACCACAGCAGCTGTTTGGGTTTAGATCATTTTGATGAAAGTCACTTTAAAGCTCCCCTACTCACAAATGCAATAGATATTTAAAACATAAAATCACCCCCAAAAAACTGGGGTGTTGCCAGTGGATGGTGAATTCTCACATACCCAAAGCAGCACTACCTGGTGTTTGAAAGGCACACTGCCTTTCAAGTATGATTAAACAAATTAAAATATCACCTGATGTTTACATATTACCTTGTTTCACTGCTACTAGTCATGGTAAGGATGCCTTAGCACTGATGTCTTAAAAACCTCTCTGTTTTTCACAGTGGCCCTGTCCGAGGGCAAGGAGGGTCTCATCATCCCCATTTTCCAGGTGGGAAGACTAAGGCCTAGAGTGGTAAAGTTATTTGCTCAAGGTCTCACAGATCCCTAGTGGTATGGCCAGAAGGAGATGTGAGTTCCAGGATCTACTGCACCTACATTCTCACCACTCAACTGGGAGCATTTTCACCTCAATGCCCAAAAAGGAAGATCAATCAACAGCTTTGCAACACCAAAAATATTTTCTTTCCCTCCTTTGGCCTCCTTTCTACTCCACACTTAATTGCTACAGAGTGACGGCAAATTTTGTTGTTGTTGGTTTTGATATGGAGTCTCACTCTGTTGCCCAGGCGGGAGTGCAGTGGCGCGATCTCAGCTCACTGCAACCTCCACTTCCCAGGTTCAAGTGATTCTCATGCCTTAGCCTCCCAAGTAGCTGGAATTATAGGAGCGCGCCACCACATACAGCTAATTTTTGTATTTTTAGTGGAGACAGGGTTTCACCATGTTGACCAGGCTGGTCTCAAACTCCTGGCCTGAAGTGATCCGACCACCTTGGCCTCCCAAAGTGCTGGGATTACAGGCGTGAGCCACTGTGCCTGTCCTATGATGACATATTTTGAAGGAGTTTGTGAGAGAGAAGGTGGGAAAACATATACTCTAGAATCCTTTTATGAAAAAGCAAGAGGGGAGCAAGATGTTAACTTCCAAGGGTATTCGTGATCATAATAACCACACTCAGTTCCCCCACTGGGCTCTGCCGGGAGACAGAACCGTGATGCCAAGGCAACCTCAGTGCCAGGTGTCATGCTGACCCCTGCAAGTGGACACAGTCCCAGGCCCTCCATGACGAGTGTATCAAGAAGGATACTCAGATTGTGACTGCAGGCTTTGAGGTCCACCTGCCTGAGCTGACTGAATCCCTGCGGGACACTTCAAAATTTATCATCCATACTCAGCCTCAGCCTCCCCATCCGTAAAATGGGCTCAGGCTATCGTGAGGCTTCTGTGAGACACTGCATTGCGAACACTTAGCCTGATGCCTAGGGCACAGGAAGCACATAAGCAAAGTAAGTTCTTCTTCTTTAGTGGTTGTTCTCTGATGGCCCTTACCTCTGCAAAAGGTGAAAATCTGGGGGCTGAATAGTCATTCAGCATTTAACTCTGCATCTTTCACTCCAGCAAACAAATTATAACAACCTACCCACAATTAAAATAACTCATGTACATTCCACTTGCCCCATGCCAGGTACTGGACGTCACCACTGCTAACACACACACATCCACACCACATGGCAGGAATGACCAGCACCGCTTAACAGGGGAGGAATCTTGAGTACCAAGAAGTTCAGGGACTGGCTCAAGGTCTATCAGCTGGAATGTAGCCAGGTGGGGGATTTAAACTGGCGAGGTGGGGGTGACAGCTCCAAAGCATAGTCTAATTCCCAGGCTTTTTCCATGATAATCACATAGCCATATGCACCTGTGCAGAGGGACCAGCTGTCCACTTACCTACATGGTACAGCCACATGTACATGTGCACAGAAGCCAGCGGTCCACTCACCTGCATGGTGCTGATACACAGGCTCCTGTGAATCACGAACTGGCTGAGGGCGGCTGACCGCTTGTAGCTGTTCCGGCCGTGCACCATAAGCAACCGGCCAAGATGCTTAAATTGAGTGATGGAGAAGTCTGCAGCCAATGAAGCCTGTTTTCCTTCCTAAAATCCAATAAAATGAGGCGCCGTCAGAAGCACAAGAGGTCAGGGCAAATACATTTTCTTTAATTGAAAAAGCAAGACATTGTAAGGAGATCTCTGAAGAACTTCAAGAAAGAAATTCTTTGGTTTCAAGCTAAACGCAGTTGGTGGTCGAAGTCTAAATTTAATTTTAAAAGGGGAATTTATTTAAATAAAAACCATTCTGAATCGATATAGTCATAATTTGGAGGTCAACTGGATCTAATATTAGGCCTTGGGAGTTCAGCCCACCCCATAACTAACAAAGAATCATTTAAAGATAGATATTTTAAAACATTTAGTTCCCTTAAGAGCTAATTAAACATGAGGCGAAAACCCGGAGCTACTAAAAATGTTAGACAGGATATTCCTGAATATACAGCTCTGCACACTCACAGAAGTGGGAATAACTTGCAGTGCAACCACATAATGGAATTCTCCCATTTTGTATTTTTTGTTATTTTTTCTTGAGACTGGGTCCCACTCTGTCACCCAGGCTGGAGTGCAGTGGTGTGATCTCGGCTTACTGCAACTTCTGCCTCCCAGGTTCAAGCCATCCTCCCACCTCAGCCTCCCGAGCAGCTGGGAGCACAGACACGCACCACCACACCTGACTGATTTTGTTATTTTTCGTAGAGATGGGGTTTCTCCATGTTGCCAAGGTTGGTCTCAAACTCCTGAGCTCAAGCCATCTGCCCACCTCAGCCTCTCAAAGTGCTGGGATTCCAGGCATGAGCAGCTGCACCTGGCCAAATTCTCTCATTTTAAAAGGCGGTGACAGCCAACATTAAAGGGACAGAAGGAGATGAGAGCCTCTGGATGTGACGTAACAGGAAGAACACGAATTCCCCTTGTGCAGTGCTCATGCCAAAGCAGAATCGGAACCGAATCAATCTGACGGGCTCAAGGACTGCGTGCCATGAGACACTCTACAACTGTCCTGAAAGCTTCAAAAATACCACTGACATGAAAAACAAAACACCCTCCAACGAAAAAAAAGAGAGAAAAGTGTTCTACAACAAAGAAGATCAGAAACACGAGGACATGCTAATAAATGCGATTTGCAATCCTTCCTGGAGCTTTTATTATTTAAGCTATGAAGACACTTAGAGGACAGATGGGGGAATTTGAGCATGAATATTATATAGTCCATTATATCAATGTTACATGGAGTTGAGCATGAATATTATATAGTACCATTATATCAATGTTACACGGGGTTGAGCATGAATATTATATAGTACCATTATATCAATGTTACACGGGGCAAGGGGGGTTATGATGTTACTTTCTTTGTGTGGGAAAATGTCCTTGTTCTAAAGAGATCCAGCTGAAATATTTAGGGGTAACATTACATGCAATTTACTTTCTACTGATTCAAAGAAAGAGAATGTGGCAAATAGTAACAATTGGCCAAAGTGAAGGGTAGATGGATGCTCACTGTTCTATTTCAACTTTCCCATTGTTCTATTTCAACTTTTGACATTTTTCAAAATAAAAAGGTAGAGTCAGAGCAAGAAGTGATGGCTCTGTATGCTCTCACGTAGGAACAAATCCATGATGTAACAGATTTAAGCAAGGTGCATAACAAAATGTACTGTGTTTTCACTTAAAAAAATACATGAAAATTTTATATATATATATATACATGTGTAAGATATGTGTATAGATAGCAAATATACACACACTCATAACCAGTAATATACACATAGAAAAAATGTTGGGAGAAAAACCAGTGTTACTCATTTGATGCAGTTACCTAAAAGACGCGTTTTACTTTTAGATTTTTTATGTTATATATTTTTTTGAGACAGAGTCTCACTCTGTCACCCAGAGTGCAGTGGCACAATCTCCCTCACTGCAACCTCCGCCTTACAGGTTCAAGCAATTCTCCTGCCTCAGTCTCCTGAGTAGCTAGAATTACAAGAACCCACTACCATGTCTGGCTAATTTTTGTATTTTTAGTAGAGATGGGGTCTCACCATGTTGGCCAGGCTGCTCTTGAACTCCTGACCTCAAGTGATATGCCCACCTTGGCCTCCCAATGTGCTGGGATTACAGGTGTGAGCCACCAAGCCTGGCTTAGATTCTTTTCATTTTTTATAGTGAGCAGTATTACTTTTATATCCCAAGAAACAAAGGAATCAGAATATGATTTTTAATAGAAGGGAAAATGCTTTAAGTTTTATAAGAACTGGTAGAGAATTCCATTAAACTCCAACATGCTTCTTAAAAACTGTATTCAGGGCCGGGCGCGGTGGCTCAAGCCTGTAATCCCAGCACTTTGGGAGGCCGAGACGGGCGGATCACGAGGTCAGGAGATCGAGACCATCCTGGCTAACACGGTGAAACCCCGTCTCTACTAAAAAAATACAAAAATCTAGCCGGGCGAGGTGGCGGGCGCCTGTAGTCCCAGCTGCTCGGGAGGCTGAGGCAGGAGAATGGCATAAACCCGGGAGGCGGAGCTTGCAGTGAGCTGAGATCCGGCCACTGCAGTCCAGCCTGGGCAACAGAGCAAGACTCTGTCTCAAAAAAAAAAAAAAAAAAAAAAAAAAAAAAAACAAACTGTATTCAGGAAATCTATACAGACTTCTGATATATCTCATTCAAAAATCATTTCATTCCGCAACTTCAAATCATCATCATCTTGCTGAGAACCAGAGAACCAGAGAACCAGAAAGGGTGGGAAAGTGGGGGGAAAAAAAGCTGTAAGGGTCAGCCAAAGTCATGAAGTTATGCAACAGTCTGGACAGGGGAGCATCTCTCCTGCTCCTTCCGGGCCTTGGCACTCCGATACTTCACACACACTTCTTTTCCTTTTTTTTGAGATGGAGTTTTGTTCTTTCACCCAGGCACGAGTGCAGTAGCTCAATCTCGGTTCACTGCAACCTCCACCTCCCGGGTTCAAGTGATTCTCCGGCCTCAGCCTCCTGAGTAGCTGGGATTAGAGGCACCTGCCACCATGCCTGGCTAATTTTTGTATTTTTAGTAGAGACAGGGTTTCACCATGTTGGCCAGGCTGGTCTTGAACTCCTGAGCTCAAGTGATCCTCCTGCCTCAGCCTCCCCAACTGCTGGGATTACAGGCATGAGCCACCACTTCCAGCCCTTCACACACAGTCCTAACAAACTCGGTGACCCATCTTCTTGCCTCTTGTCATTTAGAGGTCACAAATTAGGGCTGAGTAAACTATAAGAGGCAAGTGCACAATTGGCAAGGAGAAAAAGACAGAAATAATATTTTATAACACACCAGCTTTTAAAAATTGTAGCTGCCAAGGCCTTTTGGTGAGAAGTGAAGCAAGCGACATTCTTCCATTGCGCGCCCAAGAGCTCAGCACAGAGCAGGATAACTAAGGCTTTTACTGACAGTGCTGAGTGTCCCAGGGAAGTCTGAATTACACTTACCATACCCTAAAGATATGGAGAAATGCTTCTTTTTTTTTGAGACGGAGTCTCACTCTGTTGCCCACGCTGGAGTGCAATGGCACGATCTCGGCTCACTGCAACCCCTGCCTCCCGGGTTCAAGCAATTCTCCTACCTCAGCCTCCCAAGCTGCTGTGATTACAGGCACCCACCACCATGTCCAGCTAATTTTTGTGTTTTCAGTAGAGACAAAGTTTCTCCATGTTGGCCAGGCTGGCCTCAAACTCCTGACCTCAAGGGATCTACTTGCCTTAGCCTCCCAAAGTGCTGGGATTACAGGCGTGAGCCCCCACGCCTGGCCTAGAAACACTTTCTCTTTTTTTTTTAATTTAGGTCTGGGCAAACAAAAAGCCAACATTCATCTGTCTGTACGATGTAGCAATACAGACCTCTATCTTCCCAGTGACATGAGGTAATTGTGACACATGGTTCCTTATGTCTTATCATTCTTTATCTGGAATTTCCAGAAGCCTTAAAGCTCTGTCTTTGAGGGAAAAAGAACCAAGAAACTCCAGCAAGTGGAGCCCAGCAGAGGGAAACACTCTCACCTTTCCCTCCACTCCCACGCCGCAGTCAGATTCCTGAATCATGCTGACGTCATTGCCTCCGTCCCCTGCGAGCCACAGACCAGAGAGAAAAGAGGTTTCATTCTTCCCTTAAACAAGAACGCATGCTTGTCTTTACTGCAGTCTCGTCTGTCACGGAACGCTCGCTGAGTGCCTGGCCTGCCCTGTCCATACCATCTCTCCAACCCCTTGCACTACCAAGATCCTGTTTCACAGGCAGAGTGGCTCAATGTCAGAGAGCCCAGCGACTTGCAGAGGGTCCCGGCACTGAGCAGCAGCAGTGGGACTGTGTCCACATAGGACAGGAATGACCACTTGTCCTCCTCGGAGGCCGGGATACCCCAGGATTACCATCGGCGGCAACTCGCTGTGCTCTTATTGGACACTTTCCACACGGCGTGGCAAGCACATTTTAAAGGTGATCCTTTTTAGGCTGGGCACAGTGGCCCATGACTGTAATCTCAGTACTTTGGAAGGCCAAGGTGGGGAGATCACCTGAGGTCAGGAGTTCGAGACCAGCCTGGCCAACATGGAGAAACCCCGTCTCGACTAAAAATACAAAAATTAGCCACACGTGGTGGCACGTGCCTGTAGTCCCAGCTACTTAGGAGGCTGGGGCAGGAGAATCACTTGAACCCGGGAGGTGGAGGTTGCAACCAGCTGAGATTGTGTCACCGCACTCCAGCTAGGCGACAGAGCATGACTCCGTCTCCAAAAAAAAAAAAAAAGTGACCCCTTTGAGTCCTCGTGACACCATTTGAGGAAGCCACAATTATTATTCCCATTCTACCACGAGCAAATGGAGGCTCAGATGGGTGAAAGAAGCCATCTGGGGCACCCACTGGGAAAAGCCAGTGGAAAGATTTGAACCCAGATCCAACCCCACAGTGTGTGGTCTCCACCCACTGGAAGGCTGCACTCTTCAGCCACTGGCAAAGGAGTAGAGGCCTGGCACACGCTTATCTGCTCTCCAGGGGAAATATTAAAAATAATAACAAAAAGAGCCAAAGTCTGCGAGGCGAAGAAAAATCATGACCTGAACAAAGGGGCTGGGGAATGTGAAGAACGAGCAACAGTGTCCAAACATCCTTAGGGTAAGGGAGCCTTGTGCACAGGCAGGCCAGGGCCAGCGGCACAGCCTGAGCCGCGCCTACCTACGGCACAGGTGAGCTTGCCCGTGCGCTCCTGAAGCAGGCGCACGATCTGGGCCTTCTGGGTGGGGGCACAGCGGCAGCAGACTACGGCCGGGCACTGGCAGGCCAGCTCCATGAACTCGTACTCATAGTACTTGAGGCAAACCTGCAGGGTGGAGGGAAAGGTGGTGCATTGGTGGAGGTCACTGCCCAGCCTGCAGTGCCCCTGCCGAAGCCGGATAAGCCCCAGGCTGCCGGGAGGACTGGCTCTCAGGGGTCCCCAAGCTCACCTCCAGGGAGTCTCCCGAGATGACCAGGGCGCAATCGTGCTTCCTGCGGAAGGCGTTCAACTCGAGGTGAGCCTCCCCGCGGTTGGTCACCTGGAAGGGAACAGAGATGGAGAAGGAGGCATTGCTCTCGGGAGATGATAAAACAATAAACAGTGGCTTCCTGGAGCCGGCATGAAGACAACGGCCACCCCAGCCAAGGGTCCCTCCCCTCCCCTGCCACCAGAGGCAGCAACAAATGGAATCCTATTGGTTATGACTCTGCAGGAACCAAGAGAGCCCATGTGCCAACCTCCACCTACAAATTCCCCCAGGACTAAAAATGCCTGTACTGGCCGAGCGCAGTGGCTCATGCCTGTAATCCCAGCACTTTGGGAGGCTGAGGCAAGCGGATCACTTGAAGTCAGGAGTTTGAGACCAGCCTTGCCAACATGGTGAAACCCACTCTCCACTAAAAATAGAAAATTAGCCAGGCGTGGTGGCGGGTGCCTGTAATTCCAGCTACTTGGGAGGCTGAGGCAGGAGAATCACTTGAACCCAGGAGGCGGAGGCTGCAGTGAGCCGAGATCGTGTCACTGCACTGGCAGCCTGGGCAACAGAGCAAGACTGATCTTTAAAAAAAATTTAAAAAGCCTGTACTTTCACCATAAGCCAGGTATTGGACAACACACCCTGTGGAGTGCGTAGTCCACAGCTCTATGAGGTGCCAAAAGAAGACAGCTCTATTTTGCACCTAAGGAAACTGAAGCATGGTGACATTTGCTAGCCTGACTAAAGGCACGTGGCTAGTATGCTATAGTACAGGTATGCAGAGCCAGGCACCTAGCAGGGCCCGGGCCACTTTTCTGTAAAGGACCAGATGTTAACTATTGTGGGCTCTGAGGACCACATGGTCTCCATCACAACCACTCAGCTCTGCCGTTATAATCCAAAAGCAGTCGTGCACCACACGCAAACGAGTGGATCTGTCTACACTCCAATAAAACAAAATACCTGCTGTTGAGAAAAACAGGTGGCTAGCACATAGGTCATTAGTTTGCAATCCCTCAATTCTAGAACAGACAGTCAATTCTCATTATTTATAGTAGCTACGTTTTCTAAAGTCACTGTGAACACTGAAATAGCAAATACTAAACCATCCCCTCTAGGGGAAATACAGGGTTAGGTTTTTGCCCCTGGTCACGATATCTTCATAAATTTATAACCTTATTTTATGTGTGTTTCTATTTAAAGACACCTTGATTCATTAACATTGAACTCACAGTCATCAGCGCTGTAACTCATGCCTGAAGGAAGCTCATCTAGCACATGCATTTTCTCCATAAGTCACATCAACAGCCTTCCTGCACTTAAGAACATGAGCCAGCAAAGCAGCGCTGTGCCGGGGCCATTTTAAATGACAAACTGCCAATGAAAAGCACAGAAATGCGAAAAACCCCATACTTAAATGGACTGCAAAAAGGACACCTGTTCACCACGAGGCTGAAAAAAGGAGGCAGTGCATGGCCTTGTTCGACCTCAGGTGGGAATGTGCGTCTCAGGCAGCTAAAATTTTAAGCCACTCTAGGCCGAGTGTGGTGGCTCACACCTGTAATCCCAGCACTTTGGGAGGCCGAGGTGGGAGGATCACCTGAGGTCAGGGGTTTGAGACCAGCCTAGCCAGCATGGTAAAATCCCGTCTCTACTAAAAATACAAAAATGAACCAGGTGTGGTGGCAGGCACCTGTAATCCCAGCTACTTGGGAGGCTGAGGCAGGAGAATTGCTTGAACCCGGGAGGCGGAGGTTGCAGTGAGCCAAGATCGCACCACTGCACTCCAGCCTGGGCAATAAGAGCAAGGCCCCATCTCCAGAAAAAAAAAAAAAGATTTAAGCCACTCTACGTATAACCGTGAAAGCATCAAGAGTACTGATTCGGAGGTCACAGACAGATTTTGGGAGGAGGAGAATTCACCAAGAATTTGTGAATGATGAGAACTGCCCACACCTGCCTCTACACAACACTATGGTATTCCAAAAATCCCTGGATTTTTTTAGGCTTCTGTGTGCTGTGGACCAAAGGCAGGGGTGAGGGGGAGACCCCCAAAGATCTAGAGACCCTCCAGTTGTTTGCCATCGTGGCTCTGATTTCAGTGGGATTACTATATCCTGCCCCAAAGAGGACCCAGTCCCCCCACCTCCCCAGTGCAATAAAGCCTAGAACAGTCCTCACTGGAAGCAGTTCCTGACATGTGCCTTGTCTCGGTCAATGCCTGCCACAAGGGCAGGCGATTTCTCATTTGCCCATGCAATGCACCTCCTTCAAAAGGCTCCTCAATGGTCCTAAATGCTTCCCCCCTCAGGAGGGCAGATAGACCAGTATCTGTGGCCTGGAATTTCTTTCTTATCCAAGGACTTGACTTTCAGGGGTTCAGTGAAATCCCAGGAATCCCATGCATAATTTCATGTGTATGAGTGGATCTGCATCTTTCAGGGGGAGTGCCTGACTTTCACCAGCTTCTCAAAGGGACCACGACCCCCTAAAAGGTTAAGAGCACGGCATTAGCACAGGACTAGAAGGAGGTGCGCCTAAACCACTCCTGGAAGGAACTCTCCAGCCGGCACCTGGGTCATTAATCATCCCACCCAAGGCAACCGTGGTTGACGCTCCCCACCCTAGGTGACTCACGTGCTGCCCCTCCCTTCTCAAGGGGCCCACTCGAGGTTATAGGACAAATCGAACATCACCCCCACATGGCCCTAACACAGAGGACACTTTACCAGCCGAAAAACGTGGATGTCTTGGTTTCTGGTCACCAGATGCGCATTCTTCGCTGTGCATGTGGCTGTCTCCAGCTTGTCCCCTGTCAGCATCCAAACCTGAAATCATGGCATGACAGAGGTCCTGTCTGTTAGTTTTTGAGGCTGGCCTGTCATCTGCAACAGATGAGTTTCCAAGAACATGGAGCTGAACTTGGTATGTTCCGTTTACCTCCTGCCAACTCATGCTGTCCCCAACACAACACAGCAAGCGCCCTGGCTGAAGGGCTGTGGGACTCCAAGCAACCACTGCTGGTAGTGGCAAAAACTGGCAGATGCTTCTAGAAAGGGCCGTTTGGCCACATACTACAGGAGGTACTATGAAGCTCAGTCCTTGGACCACATAATTCCCCTTCTGAGGATTTTTCTTAAAGTGATAAATATCCTAAAAGAAGGGAAAGGCTGCATGGGTGAGGGAGCACTTCTGTGTCCTAAGGAAACACTCACTTTTGATGCTGTGGACTTTCTATGTAGCTGGATGAGCAAGACAGACCCTTCTGGGGTTTAACTCAGCTTATAAAACGCTGACCGTAAATGAGTCAGGTTCTCCCACATCATGTATTAGCTCACACTGCATTTCTCTGCTGTGGGTTCAGAGAGGGTAGATGACTTGCCCCAAACCACACAGCTACCTCTTGCCCTAACCAGGCCCAGAATCCGGGTCTTCAGAGTCCTCATGGAATGTCCTTCCTGCTCTGTGATTTTACCTCATTAACCCTTTTGTTCTCCTTGCTCCCAGCTGGGAGCAGTCTTGGGGCTACTGGTCAAAGAAAATCTGGAGAGCAGGGAAAGTACAGGAAAGATTACGACACATGTCTCCCGAGTGTCCACTACGCGCCCAGCACCCACGCTGAGCTCCCTGTCACCTTCATGACAGCTTCTGGAGGCTGGAAATGGAAGCGCTAAGAGGTTCAGTCATTTGCCAAGGGTCACAGAAGTAAAGGGAGAGGTAGGATGGGAACCCAGGCAGTGAGACGGGCAGAGGGAAGGCACCGGGCACCTCTCAGGGCTGAGCCTCTTGGGCCCTCTCCCCTGGCTAGGTCTGTTTTCCCTCAATATCCCGCCTGTCCTAAAAACAATATTCTTTTTGGTGAGCCTCGTTTAGTCATAGTTCTCAGGGTTTGATGTAAGAGAACAAACACTGGGGAAGGAATTAGGAAGCTCAAGTTCCAGAAAGGCATGAAAAGAATGACCAGGTGCATGATGTGACTAATGTCCCATGCTGGGATGATGGGAAGGTGGTACAGAAAGGGCCCGAGACCCCAGCTCCAGTCCCAGCTCTGCTGCTTCCCAATGTGAGAACCTGGGGAATAGAGATGCCTCACTCAGCCTCGGTTTCTACATCCATACAAGGGGCTGAGGTCGAAAATATCCTGTGCAGCTGGCTGGGCACGGTGGCTCAAGCCTGTAATCCCAGCACTTTGGGAGGCCGAGGCACGTGAATCACCTAAGGTCAGGAGTTCGAGAACAGCCTGACCAACATGGTGAAACCCCACCTCTACTAAATATACAAAATTATCCAGGCATGGTGGCACAGATCTATAATCCCAGCTACTTGAGAGGCTGAGGCAGGAGAATCTCTTGAACCTGGGAGGTGGAAGTTGCAGTGTGCCGAGATCACACCACCACACTCCAACCTGGGAGACAGAGTGAAACTCTATCTCAAAAAGAAAAAAAAAAAAGAAAATTTCCTGTGCAAGGTCCTATCTTAGACTTTAATTACCAACCAACCTGCCCCATCCCAGGCACTCCCCTCCCCTTCTCATCTAACAGGAAACTAGAAAGAGAAGAACCCGGGAGGCAGAGGTTGCAGTGAGCAGAGATTGTGCCATTGGTACTACAGTTTGGGCAACAAGAGTAAAACTCTGTCTCAAAAACAAAAAAAAAAAAAGGAAAGAAAGAAAAAGAAATTAGGGAGCCGAACCAGGTGGGGTAGCTCACACTTGTAATCCCAGCTACAAGGAGGTTGAGGCAGGAGGATGGCTTGAGGCCAGGAGTTTGAGACCAGTCTGGGCAGCATAGCAAGACCCCCATCTCAAAATAAATGTGCAAAAAAACTAGAAAGAGAAGTCGCATGCACACCCTGTGAATAAAATATCTCGTCCTAGGATAACACAGTTTTGAGAAGGAGAAAAACTCCAAGACAAAGATGGAAGCAGAAAATGGAAACTCCAGAAGTCTTAGGAATGGCCAAGGCCCAACTGCAGACCCCACAATGGAGCAGAAATGGGCCAGACTTCCGGAAGCAAGGTCCCGTTGGTGATTTCCTTATGACGAACCAGGCCTGTGAGCCGAATGCACGCGACAGAATTGTGTTTACAAGGAAACAGGCCACGCAGGGGTGGGAGTCCCCAGTGGGCCCGAATGTTGCCAGACGTCTAACCTGTCCTCCTCCCAAGGCCCTGCTGAAAGGACAGGCCCCAGGATGCAGCAGAGAGCCACTTCTGAGTGGAGGCCGGTGGCAGGCACACGTTTCCAGGAGCTCCAGGCCAAAAAGTTTGTTTGTTTACACCTCCCTTGGTCCACTGAGGACCAGGTCCTCACGCGCCCTCTGCTGGCCTCTCCAGATTCAACTCCTAGTATTTTTTTTTTTTTTTGGCCCCAAACGGTAGAGTGCAAAATGCTAATAGGACAGTGTGATGGCACTGGTGGTCACTCTGCTGGGTGGTCACTCACTCACTCGGCCACACAGCAGACAGACTGGCATGCTGCCACTCAACTGGAATTTAATCAGCAGCCGTGCACACCAGACGCTGCTCGGCCCTGAGCACCAGGGAGCCCAGTAGAGTCAGGGGAGTCATCGGTACAGTAAAGGCAAACACTATACAAGACGCCTTCCAAAATCAGGGCTGGAGGGCCAGGCACAGTGGCTCACACCTGTAATCCTAGCGCTTCGGGGGCGAGATGGACAGATCACCGGAGGTCAGGAGTTCAAGACCAGCCTGGCCAACATGGTGAAACCCTCTATTCTACAAAAATATAAAAATTAGCCAGGCGTGGTGGTACATGCCTCTAATCCCAGCTACTAGGGAGGCTGAGCACAAGAATTGCTTGAATCCAGGAAGCGGAGGTTGCAGTTTACCAAGATCGTGCCACTGCACTCCAGCCTGGGCGACAGAGCAAGACTCCGTCTCAAAAAAAAAAAAAAAAAAATCAGGGTTGGAGGGGCAGAAACAGTGCTGTGGCCCATTGCAGATAAGGCACTCCTGGTCTCCTCTGCTGCTCCCCCGCCCTTTCCCTCTCTGATCTCTCTGCACTGCTAAGGGATAACTGGCATCGCTCCAGAGTGCCCTTCCCTGCGGCCAGCCCACCCTACTTGATGCCAGCATTCCTCAGGTCTCCAGTGTGGGTCGCACGTCTGCCTGCAGCTGGTCCTCCACGCCCGTCAGACACAGTAGTTCCATCTCCATCTCCAGGCTTTCGATCACCGTGGCCACTTTGAGGGAGCGGTCGTGCACACTCAGCTTGGCCTGGACGTAGCGGGCCTGGGACACATCGGCAGATGCAGTCACTGCTTAGGGCGAGGAGAGGCCAGGCTGACTGGCCAGTGCCAAGAGTGCAAGGGCCGCACCCGATCCCCGCCACACAAGGTGGGGACCCCAGCAGGTGAGCTGCACCCCACTGGGGTGACACAGGCTTCCGGCTTCCTCACAAGTCCTCCATGGAGACACTGCACAGACCTGAGGCCCACCCCACACACTACACTACCTGCTGGGAGACTTCCAGCAAGTCACTTAACCTCTCGGAGCCGTGGCCACGAAAGGCAATAACAGCACCAACCTCACTGGATTGTCTCAGGGACGGGCACAGCCAAGAGCTCAAAAAAACAGTAAGTTCTCCATACACAATATGCACTTTGTAAACCAAACTGTGAGTCACCAGGTTTTCTAAAGACCAAGTCGAGTTCTGAAGACCATCAACCCAACTTCTGCTTCTTGTCTTTATCATGTTAGCAAAAACCTGGAGGAAAACCAGTCATCTCCTAACGGGCCTGCTCAAAGCACATGCTTTTAAAATTAAAAGGCAGGTAGCATTTATCAGGGCTAGAACGCTTGTTAAATAATGGCTTACAAAGAACTCAAATACATTAGAGAGATCCAGGCAGTTTCTCCGTGTGGAGCAGGGCAGGGCCCCAGGAAGCATTTCCCGCCCTCCCTCCCTTGCATTCCTGCCTGCTGGCTTTAGGCCAGGCACCAGAGACACGCAGTGAACAAGACAAGGACCTTCCCCTCAGGAAACACACAATCTATGGGATGGGATGACAATAAATAAGTCAATAATCTGGTTCAACCCCAACATTTTACAGCTTAAAGAAATTAGGGAGGTCAGGTGTGGTGGCTCACGCCTGTAATCCCAGCACTCTGGAAGGCCAAGGTGGGCAGATCACCTGGGGTCAGGAGTTTGAGATCAGCCTGGCCAACATGGCAAAACCCTGTTTCTACTAAAATACAAAAATCAGCCAGGCGTGGTAGCACATGTCTGTAATCCCAACTACTTGGGGGGTTGAGGGACGAGAATCGCTTGAACCCGGGAGGCAGAGGTTGCAGTGAGCAGAGATTGTGCCTTGGTACTACAGTTTGGGCAACAAGAGTAAAACTCTGTCTCAAAAACAAAAAAAAAAAAGGAAAGAAAGAAAAAGAAATTAGGGAGCCGAACCAGGTGCGGTAGCTCACACTTGTAATCCCAGCTACAAGGAGGTTGAGGCAGGAGGATGGCTTGAGGCCAGGAGTTTGAGACCAGCCTGGGCAGCATAGCAAGACCCCCGTCTCAAAATAAATGTGCAAAAAAAAAGAGAGAAAAGAAATTAGGGCTCAAGAGAATGATTTATGCCACATTTTCCCGAAGGCATACCATGTGCCAAGGATTATTTTTACTATCAAGGATACCAGAATAAACCAGGTCAGGCGCAGTGGCTCACACCTATAATCCTGCATTTTGGGAGGCCCAGGCGGGTGGGATCACCTGAGGCCAGGAGTTTCGAGAACAGCCTGGCCAACATGGTGAAACCCTGTCTCTACTAAAAAAACAAAAATTAGCTGGGCATGCTGGTGGGGCCACCTGTAATCCCTGCTACTTGGGAGGCTGAGGCAGAAGGATCCCTTGAACCTGGGAGGTGAAGTTGCAGTGAGCCAAGATTACACCACTGCACTTCAGCCCTGGGCAACAAGAGTGAAACTCTGTCTCAAAAAAAAAAAAAAAAAAAAAAAAGAAGAAGAGAAGACCAAACCAAACTTGTAAAGTCCCTGCCCTCAAAAATATTTTATTCTGGAAAGGAGATGGATAAGATCAGTGTTAAATGTGTGTGTGTGTGTGTGTGTGTGTGTGTGTGTGTGTGTGTGTGTGTGTATATATGAATAGGTCAAGTTTATATTTTCTGGCCTCTCCAGATTCAACTCCTAGACATATTTTTGGCCCCAAATGGTAGCACACAATGATAGTGACAAGTGCAATGAAGAAAGTGAAATGGTGTGATGGATGGAAAGTGAGCGGCCGGGCGCGGTGGCTCAAGCCTGTAATCCCAGCACTTTGGGAGGCCGAGACGGGCGGATCACGAGGTCAGGGATCAAGACCATCCTGGCTAACACGGTGAAACCCCGTCTCTACTAAAAATACAAAAATTAGCCGGGCGAGGTGGCGGGCGCCTGTAGTCCCAGCTACTCGGGAGGCTGAGGCAGGAGAATGGCGTGAACCCGGGAGGTGGAGCTTGCAGTGAGCCAAGATCACGCCACTGCACTCCAGCCTGGGCGACAGAGCGAGACTCCGTCTCAAAAAAAAAAGAAAGAAAGTGAGAAGGAGCCTTACACAGGTGGTCCAGCAAGACTTCTTGGAGGACATGGCTTTTGAACTGAGACCCAAAAGAAGCAAGGGAATGGGCCATGGGGCTCTGTGGGTGAAGAGAGTTCCAGGCAGACAGAACAGCAAGTACAAAGGCCCTGCAACAACAGTGAACCCGGTGTGCCCAGCAACGACATCAGAATGGCGCGCACAGAATGAGGGATGGTGGAAGGAGTGACTGGGAGGCAGGCACGGCTACAGAGGCAATGGAAAGGTTCCAAAACAACTTACTTCGAAGTCCTGATACTGCTCCTCCGCGAGAGACTTCTTTGCCACCACAAGCACCCGCAGCCCTTCTCGGGCCATGTTGCCACACTGAAAAATAGACCACGGTCAGAGTGGGAGTGGTGCCGAGAGCTCCTGACTTCACTGGGAGGAGGAGGTTGCAGTGAGGAACCACTGCCCAAGTGGACGTGCCCCTCCCACAGGGACAGGGAAAATGGCAAATCAGAAAGTTGCTTTCCCCTACAGCAATCCTCCCTGGACCAAACCTTCTACAGGGGAGGTTGCAGAGAGGCAGCCGGTGGGCCAAACACGGCCCACACACAGATTGTCTTTGACTAGCACATGTATGTTTCCAGAGTCAACGTTCTATGGTCTCACACACTAATCTGGATTGCTGAATGGGTGGAAAAACTGAGCATCTGACAAAACCAGGTGCATTTTCCCAAATCACCACGATCAATGATGGCTGAGGAGCGGTGGCCTCCGCGTGTTCCCAGGACGCGGAGGTGTCAAGTGAAGAACACTTCAGCACGTTTTACACGCCAAGTGCAACTCTGCTCAAAACCACAACCTGCTTGTTCATTTGCATTCACTGCCAGGCCCCTGGAGACGTTTGAGTTTGCAACCCTCAAGCTGAGAATCTAATGCAAAATGTAAATTCCCCACCTAGAGCTAAGAGATGGGACAAAAGTGGCCCGAAAAGCCTGAGCACTGTTTCCCCCTGCTGCTGGCCAACTGTCCATGTCACAAACCAGGTTGGGCAGCCCCTGATGGGGCCCTCACAGACCCCATCTCCTGGAACTCACATTCTGTTATAATTGCCCATCCTTTGAGTGTGTGCTGGCCCTAGTGACTTGTCCCTAACAAACAGGATGGGCGAGAGTGAGGGGATGTCACATCTGAGATCAGGTTAGTAAAGACAGTGACTTCCATCTTGTTTGCCCTCTCTTGTTCCCTCACCTGCTCTCTTTGATGAAGCCAGTTGCCAGTCTGTGAGTGGCCCTATGGGAGAGGCCCACCTGCAAGGATAGAGGGCAGCCTCTGGCCAACAGTCAGCAAGAACCGAGACCCTTAGTTCAACAGTCCAAAAGGAGCTGAATGCAGCCCATAACCACTGAGCTTGCTCACAAGTGGATCCTACCCCAGTCAAGTCTTGAGATGAGACCACAGCCCCAGCCAACATCTGAATTACAGCCAGTGGGAGGCCCTGAAGCAGAGGATGCAGTTCAGCCACACCAGGATCCCTGACCGACAGAAACCATTATATATCAATTGGGTGCTGCTTTAAACAGCTACATTTCAGGGTGGTTTGTTACACAGCCACCAATAACAAATACAGAGACCCACCTTACCACGCAAGGGGCTGCCTCTGCAGAACGTGCTTCCAAGGCCTGGTTTAACTTCCTGCATCACACTTACCTCTTCCTCCAACCAGTCGTTATACTGCACAATGCCAGCCATGACCACATCTGCTCCCTTCATGTAAAACGTAATTTCTCCAGTTGATTCATCCTAGAGAGGGAGGCCGGAAGGAATGAGAAACTGAAAGGAACACCCTCTTTCGGCTGCAAACCTGCTTCCCATGACAGACGGTATATAAAGTGCACTTAACAGACACCAATGCTTTTTCACTTGGCTGAAGATGAAAAGCAAGAAGGGGCTTCATTTAGGGGCAAAGGCTACAGAAAGTAAAAGGAAAACTCGAAGCATTTGGAAGATTATTCAATGATGAAAGCAAGATCAAATGGATTTAAGACCTTTGTTTTGAAAGTTATTACTATTTCAACTGGAAGAAACTCGCATGCTATGATTTTAGATTTACACTTGGAACTGCAGATATCATCAAACTGTGGTCCACCAAAAGAACAGGGAAGATAAGGACTAGAACAGGGAGTCTCAACCTCGTCACTGTACACATTTGGGGCGGGATTAAGTCTTTGCTCTGCGGGGCCCCTCCTGTGCACTGTACAATGTTGAGCAGCAGCCCTGGCCCCTACGCACCAGATGCCAGTCATACTCTCCATGGTGACAACCAGAATGTCTCCAGACTTTAGCAAACGTCTCCTGGGGGCAAACTGGCTGTCTCAGCTGAGAATAATTCCAGATCCCTAAGTCTGAGGACCTGCCTAGAGATCCAATTACCCAGAGTTTCAGTTCACCCTGACCAGATTTTCTGGGTAGTGGGTAGCACCATGGCACAGGCATCAAATGCTTGGGCCAAGTACCAGTTCCTAGTTGTGCGCAGCTGGACAAGCTACTCCTCTTCCCTAAACCTCAGTTTTCTCATCTGTAAAACAGAAATCAAGCATGTAGCACAGAGAATGATGCACAAAAAGGGCCCCTCAGTGGTATAACTGCTGCTGGGATGAGAGTGACTTCCCAAGTCCCCCAGCCATACTGTACATAGACAGCAAGGCTCAGCCCAGTACTCTCAACAGGGCAATGTGGCCCTCCAGAAGACATGTGGCAATGTCTGGAGACACTCTAGGTGTCAACGCAGGCGATGTCCTACTAGTATCTGACGGGTGGAGGTCGGGGCGCTGCTCACCCTCCTGCATCACACAGGACGCCCCCAACCACCACCAGGAATTCCTCCAACCCTAAAAGTCAACAGTGCTGAGACTGAGAAGTCCTGGCTTTGAGGAACAATGGCACAGCCACAGATCCTTCCCCCATTTCCCCCCAATGATTTGCGTCGCTGGGAGGTGGGAGGCAGCAAAGACAGGCAGGAAAATTCAGCGTGGCCATCAATACCTTGTGCCTAAATTTTGCTACTCCAGGAAGCCCAGAATAAATGCCCGTAAAGTCTTCACTGAATATGGAACCATGGAGACAAAAGTGACTGCATCTCAAGCCGGGTGTGGTGGCTCACACCTGTAATCCCAGCACTTTGGGAGGCTCAGGTGGGTGGATCACCTGAGGTCAGGAGTTCGAGACCAGCCTAGCCAACATGGTGAGACCCTGTCTCTACTAAAAATACAAAATTAGCTGGGTGTGGTGGTGCATGCCTGTAATCCCAGCTACTCAGGAGGCAAGGCTGGAGAATCACTTAAACCTGGGAGGCGGAGGTTGCAGTGAGCTGAGATTGCACCATTGCACTCCAACCTGGGCAACAAGAGTGAAACTCCATCTCAAAAAAAAAGTGACTGCATCTCAGATGCAAAGGCGCCATGCTGCCTTCTGACTAGCCCAGTCCTGTGAACACCCCCGATTCCTACTTAATTCACCGTCCTTCACGTAAGAACATGTCAACCTTGATGTTATCACACAAATTACAGGTGATGACACACACAGCCTTCTTGCCTCTCCTGGAAGGTGCCTGCAATTGTCCTGCTGGGGCACACGGACTCTTTCCCTGTGGTATAAGCCCTGGGTCTAGGGAGTAACAGTGTGGAGATGCACCCGTTTTGCTGCCACCCAAAACTACACTTCTGTCTGTTCAGCTCCCCCAAAAACCACGCTTCTATCTGTAAGTTTCCCCAATAAAACACCCTTTAACAACAAACTGGATTTGTCTGCCTTGTTCTTTGGTTTTGGGCTCCTTCGGGGGCCACTTTGCCTATACAGCCCTTTCATGGAACAGAAATACCCAAAATCAGATTAGTGGTAGAGTTTCCTCTTTTATTATAACTTTCAAATGCCCCTTAATCACCGACAATCTTTTAGAACAACATGCTGACTCATAAAAGCACCCCCAGGCCAAGACAGGCACCCGCGTTGTAAAGCATTCAACTGCACACTTTATCTTTGATAGACTGCAGCTATGCCTGCTCTTGACGCAGGCCAAAGAGAGCTGTGGGGTCTGCACATTAAAGCATCAGAGTTTTTATTTTTTCCTTCCCCCCCACAACCAAAGGGTGCTCAACAACATGGCTGTAGGAAATGATGCTCCCAGCCCAGCTTCCTCACTATGAAAAGGGCTCAAGCGAGTTCAGAAGTTCTGTCCAATATAAATACCGCATCGACGATCTCCTCCTATGAGTCACTTCCTCCCACGGAGTTCATCACAAGTTTACTTCGTTCTCATATTATGGCAAGATTACGCCATAAATTTACAGAGATCGGCCGGCTGTGTGGCATTGTTTGGGGGCCTCATCTTTTCCCACTGTGGTCGGCATCTGGCACCTGCTCAAAGGCCTCTCTTAGTCCAGCAGTGACAGTGCTATGATGATCTACAGCCACGATCCAAACCCGTGGCTCCACGTGGGAAGGAGGAGAAGGCATCGGAACATCTTGTACGCCACGAAAACAAAACAGGGACACAACCTTCCTGCAAAAAGACAGCACACGAGTCCTTCTCCAACCTTGCCTGATTTCTTAAGAGACAAAGATTCACACAAGGAAATGGCCTTGTTTTGTGGGTGCAAGAAGGTGCCATCTTGCACTGTGCGTGTGCTCACATGTGTTTTAAAAAGAGACCGGGGAGACCCAAATTGGGGCTGTCCACAGTCACTAAACCAAGTTGAGAGAAGTTTTCTTTTTTTTTCTTATTCTTATTTTTTTCTTTTTCTTTATTTTTTTGAGACAAGGTCTTGCTGTGTTGCCCAGGCTAGAGTGCAACAGCACAATCATGGCTCACTACCTCCTCAACCTCCTGGACTCAAGTGACCTCAACCTGGACCTCCTGACCTCAACTTTCCAGCAGCTGGGACTACAGGCATGCACCACCATGCCCAGCTAATTGTTTTGCTTTTTGCAATGATGCCCAGGCTGGACGGAAACTCCTGGGCTCAAGTGATCCTCCTGCCTTGGCCTCCCAAAGTATTACAGGCAAGAGCCACCGTGCCAAGCCTAGGAGAAGTTTTATAACTGAACTAAAACTTCCTCACACCATGTACTTGGACAGTCATTTGCATACAGCATTTGGATTATATGAACACATCACAATAGGGTTTCTCAGGCCCTTCCTCATGGTGGGGGCTGCCCTGTGCATTGCAGGATGCTGGGCGGCATCCCTGCTCTCAACCTATGAGATGCCAGCAGCACTCCCAGCCTCTGGTTGTGACAACCACAAATGCTGCCAGACACTCTCGAATGCCCACAGGATGAGAATCACCACATTAGAGGAGTGTGGTGAGGTTTGTGCCAAGGGGAGAACTAGTCCAAAAGCCCCAGAGGCCCAGTTCCACCCACCCAACCAAAGATAAAGAAACAGGTCAGAAAATGAGAAAAAATAGCAAAATAATACTTATTTCATTAAAGACAACCTCACCAAGATGGACATTCACAGCACTATTTTTAGTAGTCAAAACTGAGAAACAGGCTAGGCGCAGTGGCTCACACCTGCAATTCCAGCACTTTGGAAGGCCGAGGCTGGTGGATCTACCTGAGGTCAGGAGTTCGAGAGCAGCCTGCCCAACATGGTGAAACCCCGTCTCTACTAAAAAATGCAAAAATCAGCCAGGGGTGGTGGCGCGCAACTGTAATCCCAGCTACTCAGGAGGCTGAGGCAGGAGAATCACTTGAACACAGGAGGCAGAGGTTGCAGTGAGCCAAGATTGCGCCACTGCACTCCAGGCTGGATGACAGAGTGAGACTCCGTCTCAAAAAAAACAACAACAAATGAGACACAGCCTAAGCAGCCAAAAAATAAGTTAATGAATGAAATAGTGGCATATTCTTTCAACAGAACATTACATATGCATTAAAAATCATTAAAATCAGATTTTAATAATATGAGAAAATTCTCATTGTATACATAGTTCAATGAGGGAGGAAGTTTAGGAAGCCTTCTATGGAGTTCAGCGCCAATTTTATCAAAATGTGCGTGGATATTTACACTCGGATATGCTTAGAAAAGAGACTGAAAGGAAAAGGTAAAAGGTCTTTTGGGGGGTGAAAATGGAGATGAATTGGTCAGGCACGGTGGCTCATGCCTGTAATCCCAGTACTTAGGGAGGTTGAAGCCGGAGGATTGCTTGAGGCCAGAAGTTTGAGACCAGTCTGTGCAACACAGAGAGACTTTGGCTCTACAAAAAAATTTAAACATGAGCTGGGCATGGCAGTGCATACCTGCAGTCCCAGCTACTTAAGAGGCAGAGGCAGGAGGATCCCTTGAGTCTAGGAGGTCAAGGCTGCAATGAGTCATGTTCACACCACTGCACTCCAGCCTAGGTAACAGTGAGACTCTGTCTCGAGGAAGAGAGAAGAAAAAAAGGGAGGGAGAAAAAGAAAGAAAAGAAAAGAAAAGAAAAGAAAAGAAAAGAAAAGAAAAGAAAAGAAAAGAAAAGAAAAGAAAAAAGAAAAGAAAAGAAAGAAGGAAGGAAGGAAGGAAGGAAGGAAGGAAGGAAGGAAGGAAGGAAGGAAGGAAGGAAGGAAGGAAGGAAGGAAGAAAGAAAGAAAGAAAGAAAGAAAGAAAGAAAGAAAGAAAGAAAGAAAGAAAGAAAGGAAGGAAGGAAGGAAGGAAGGAAGGAAAGAAGGAAGGAAGGAAGGAGAAAGAAAGAAAGAAAGAAAAAGAAAAGAAAGAAAAAGAAAGAAAGAAAGAAAGAAAAAGAAGGAAAGAAAGGTGGAAAGAAGGAAGGAAAGAAAGGTGGAAAGAAAGAAAGAAGGAAGGAAGGAAAGAGAAGGAAAGAGAGAAAGAAAGAGAGAGAGAGAAGGAAGGAAGGAAGGAAGGAAAGAAAGAAAGAAAGAAAGAAAAGGGAAAGGGGAAGGGGAAGGGAAGGAAAGGAAAAAAGAAAAGAAAAGGGAAAGAGGGAGAGGGAGAGACAGAAAGAGGAAGGAAGGAAGGAAGGAAGCAAGGAAGGGAGGGAGGGAGGGCAGGCAGGCGGGCAGTTTTGATCCCCCTCTTTACCTGTAATTTTTTGTTCTAAATGCCTTAACTGTGAATGTTTTTCAATAACCTGGGAAGGGGGGCATGCCAGGTTAAATAGAAAATAGATTTGCCCATCTGACAGCATCACAGACTCTCAAGCACAGAGTCCCTGTTCTTCCTGCTGGAAGACACATGAGCCACATCTCAAAAAAATGTAACACATCCTTCATAACTAGGTGAAGAGTGGCATAAGCCATTCAGTTATTCTAGAATGGCTGATATTAGGGACTGTTCAATGATGAGTCAACCTTCAAATGACCTTAGCAGAGCCCACGGCCCTAGATCTTGACAAAATTCAGGCTGGAACAAAATTAAAGTAATTCCATAGGAGATAATGACACTCATTCCCCAGGAAACACCCCACCCACAGGATTTATGCTGCTGCTTCCAGACCACAGATGTTCTTGACATCAGATGCACACTCAAGATACAGTTTAGAAGCCAGGGATCCAGCCAGGTGTGGACCAGTGGGAAAAGCAGCAGCTGTGTGGGAGAGAAAGCTCCGTCTCCACCCAAGAGTTGCCAAGGACACAGGCCTACAGAGTCTGAAAGAACCTATTGGCCTCTGGACATAAAAATCCCCTAACGTAGGGCCAAACACGGTGGCTCACTCCTGTAATCCCAGCACTTTGGGAGGCCGAGGCGGGTGGATCACCTGAGGTCAAGAGTTTGAGACCAGCCTGACCAACATGGAGAAACTCCACCTCTACTAAAAACACAAAATTAGCCAGGCACGGTGGCACGTGCCTGTAATCCCAGCTACTCGGGAGGCTGGGGCAGGAGAATCGCTTGAATCCAGGAAGCAGAGGTTGCAGAGAGCTGAGATCATGCCATTGCACTCCAAGTCTGGGCAACAAAAACGAAACTCCATCTCAAAAACAAACAAACAAAAATCACCCTAACGTGTGATGTTTCAAGCACATTCATGGTGTGCGTCTCTGGTTCCTCAACACAAGAGCTCAGTGCCACCTCCATCTCCTCCAAAAGCCTTGAAAGTGGCTCGCAACGACCCACACCTCCTGGTACTCATGCCGTGCGTCAGCCACCCCGCCGGAATAGGGCTGGACCCAGTGACTTGCTTCTGATAACGGCATGAGGCTGACGTGAGGGGAGGTCACCTCTGAGAGTGGGTGACAGAAGACTGTGGCTTCCATCTCATTCACTCTTACCTGCCCACTCTGATGAGGCAGCTGATGTGGAGCTGACTACAGGGAGGCCCACATGGGAAGGCACTGAGGGTGGCCTCTGGCCAACAGCCAGGAAAGAACTAAGGCCCTCAGTCCAACAACCCACCCAGAGCCGAACTCTGCCAACAACACTGACGTCTGTATGTGGATCCTACCACCATAGAATCTTAGATGCCTTAAGCCCAGGCTGTGAGAGACCCTGAGCCAGAGGACCTAGCCAAGCCTGCCACAGAAACTGTCCTGGCCACAGAAACTATCAGTTAGCAAATAGAAAATAGAGCCCCCAGTTAGGTGTGGTGGCTCATGCCCGTAATCCCAGCACTTTGAGAGGCCGAGACGGGAGGATCATTTGAGCCCAGGAGTTTGAGATCAGCCTGGGCAATATGGTGAGACCCCATCTTCACCAAAATCATAAGAATTAGCAGAGCATGGTGGTGTGCACCTGTAGTCCCAGCTACTTGGGAGGCTGAGGCAGGAAGGTTGCTTGAGCCTGGGAAGTTGAGGCTGCAGTGAGTCGTGATTATGCCACAGAAAGAAAGAAAAAGAGAAGAGAAGAGAGAAAAGAAGGAAAGAAACGGAGGGGAGGAGGAAGGAAGGAAGCAAGGAAGGAAGGAAGGGAGGGAAGGAGGGGGGAGGGGAGAAGGAGAGAGAACGAGGGGAGGGGAGAGGAGGGGGGAAGAAGGGAGGAGAGGGGAGGGGAGAAGAGGGGAGGGGAGGGGAGAGGAGGGGATGGGAGAGGGGAGACAGGAGGGGATGGGAGAGGGGAGAGAGGAGGGGATGGGAGAGGGGAGACAGGAGGGGATGGGAGAGGGGAGAGAGGAGGGGATGGGAGAGGGGAGAGAGGAGGGGAGGAACTTCCTTATTCCAGGGAAATACATTTTCTGGAGTGAGGGAATGTATTTCCCTGTAAGAAAGACCCCAGTGGATGTCTAAGACCATAAATAATACTGACCCCATATACATTATGTTTTTTCCTACACATACATACTTATGATAAAGTTTAATTTATGAATTAGGCACAGTAAGAAATTGACAATAACTTATAACAAAATAGAACACTTATAATATGCTGTAATAAAAGTAAATAAGGCTTGCTTGAACACAAGCACTGCAATACCATAACAGCCAATCTGAAGGTTCCTGAGTGTCTAGCAAGCAGGCAGGTAGATGGCGTGAGTACACTAGACAGAGATGATTCATGACCAGGAGGATGGAGTAGGATGGCATGAAATTCATCACACTACTCACAATGACACACAACTTAAAACTTATTATTTCTGGAACTTTCCATTTCATATTTTTAGATTATAGTTGACCATGGGTAACTGAACCTGCAGGCAAGTGGGGATTATCATATTGCTGTTTTAAGCCACTAAATGTGGGATAATCTGTTATGAAGCAACACGTAGTTAATATCCTACCCTAACATTACTGTGGGTCCTTTGTGAACTTTTCAATGTCCCTCTCGTCACACCCCAGCCCTAACCTCTAAGTCCTGGGGTAGAGAGCTGGGAGCTGGAAGCCAAGCAGCCTGGAGTGAGTTCCAGCCCCCCCAATTCCAGCTGTGTGAACTGGGATAGGTTTCCCAGCCCCCCCAATTCCAGCTGTGTGAACTGGGACAGGTTTCCTAGCCCCCTCAATTCCAGCTGTGTGAACTGGGACGGTTTCTGAGCCTCCTTCCACTTCAATTTTCTCCTCTGCCAAACATCAGTCCTAATGGCACCTACCTCACATGGTGACGTATTAAATGAGTTACTTTATGCAAATCACTTAGAACAGCCTCTGGCACACAATAAGCCCCATTTAAACGTTACCTGGGCAGGGTAATCCCAACACTTTGGGAGGCCAAGGTGGACAAATCGCTTGAGGTCAGCAGTTCCAGACAAGCCTTGCCAACATGGCAAAACCCCGTGTCTACTAATAATACAAAAAATTAGCCAGGCCTGGTGGCGCATGCCTGTATCCCAGCTACTCGGGAGGCTGAGGCAAGAGAATTGCTTGAACCTGGGAGGCGGAGGTTGCAGTGAGCTGAGATGGTACCGCTGTACTCCAGCCTGGGTGACAGAGTGAAACTGTGTCTCAAAAAATAAATAGTTACCTGTCATTCCTGTCATTCTTCTTACTACTACTGCTGCTAGTGGCTATTACCATTTCTACTACTACCCCAGAGGTGCCCATGGCACTAAAGCTACACAGTAAATGATCAAGGAGAAGAGTGGTGAAAAGCTAGGAAGGCGAGAAAAAGATTTGAGTTTTTTATTTTAAGTATCTTATTTGATAACTTCCCTAACATTAAAAAAAAAAAAAGACAACTGGCAATCACTGCTGAATCCTGCTCACTTCGGCAATGACTGTGAGTCTACCGTGTGCCAGGCAGGAAAGCTAGGCACCGGAGACATGGGAGGACCAAAAGGATCCTGGCCCCTGTTCTCACCCGCAGGGAGAAAAGACAGGTAGTGACAAGCAAATCCACAGGAAATCAAGAATTTCAGTGTGACGAATGCTATGGAAGAAGGAGGAGATGCTATAAGAGGTGGAACCTGTAAGGCTGAAGGAGAAGTTGACAAGCCAAGCCTTAACTGAAAATACTCCACCAGCAGGCAGGGGGCAGGGCCACGTGCCCAACAATCTACGTTACCAATTTCTACCTCTCCTAATGCACTCGATTTTTTTTTTATTTCCATAGGTTTTTGGGGAACGCATGGTGTTTGGTTATATAAGTTTTTAAATGATGATATGTGAGATTTTCATGCACCCATCACCTGAGCAGTATATACTGAACCCAACTTGTAGTTTTTTATCACTCACCTTCCTCCCACCCTTTCAGCCCCCCTGACTTCCCAAGTCCATCGTATTATTCTTATGCCTTTGCATCCTCATAACTTAGCTCCCTCTTATAAGTGAGAACATATGACATTTGGCTTTCCACTCCTGAGTTACTTCACTTAGATATTATCCAGTTTGCTGTGAATGCCACTAATTCATTCCTTTTTATGGCAGAGTAGCATTTCATCATATTCATATACATATATATGATATATATATACACAGATATATGTGTGTGTATATATATATATCTCACAGTTTATTCACTTGTTGACTGATGGGTATTTGGGCTGGTTCTGTATTTTTGCAATTGCAAATTGTGCTGCTATGAAAATGCATGTGCAAGGATCTCTTTCCTCCATGAGGCATGAAACACTTAGGTAGATCAGGGTGGAGAGGATTCCCATTTGTCAAGAAAAAAAAAAAAGAAAAGAAAAAAGTCCAGAAAAGATGAAAGAGCCTTATTCCAAAGATTCTTAAGATTTGAAGCAGAGTTTTCTCCAACCAAGCTAAATAATGTGAAGAACCACCCCGTTCCAAAATAGGTGTGGGATTGAACCAAGTAATTTGTATTTTTAAAGTTCCCTTGGAAAAATCAGATGATCATGCAGGCTTCAGAACCACCAGACCAAGTGGCATATGAATACCAGATTTTCCATGCTCCCCAGGATGGAAAGTGTGGTCTCCATGGGTAAAGAGAGAAAATAGAGGGATGGGCACAGTGGCTCGCACCCATAATTCCAGCACTTTGGGAGTCCCAGGCAGGAGAATCACTTGAGGCCAGGAGTTTGAGACCAGCCTGAGCAACACAGTGAAACCCTGTTATCTATTAAAAAATGAGTCAGCCATGGTTTTGCAAGCCTGTAGTCCTAGCTACTCGGGAGGCTAAGGTGGGAGGATTCTTATGAATAAATTCTTTTAATAAGAATTTAAAAATTAAAACATTTTAAAAGAGCAAATAGAAAAACAACATATCAAATCAAATCAGACTCTTCAGACTGGCAAAATTTTTTAACGCGCCCAGCCACAAGGTATTCTTTTGGAGTGACGAAAATGTTTTGAAACATGAGGGAAGTGGTGGCTGAGCAACACTGTTAATGGACAAAATGCCACTGAATTTTTCACTTTAAAATGATATTATGTGAATTTCACCTCAATAAAAAAATCCATATTTAATATTAAACAAAAGAGAATGAGCGATGTACTACCAAGAAATCCCCAATGGATGTTCTCTTTAACTTTCACTCCGGAACCACGGACACCATAAGCTGATCAGAGTTACAGGGTGTGTCCAATCAATGAACTCATTTCCCTTCTGCTTAGGGAATGATATTCCCTGGTTAGTCTGGGTGACAGATACCACAGTAAAGAGGGTTAGAAAGAATGTCAACCCGGCCGGGCGCGGTGGCTCAAGCCTGTAATCCCAGCACTTTGGGAGGCCGAGACGGGCGGATCACGAGGTCAGGAGATCGAGACCATCCTGGCTAACACGGTGAAACCCCGTCTCTATTAAGAAATACAAAAAACTAGCCGGGCGAGGTGGCGGGCGCCTGTAGTCCCAGCTACTCGGGAGGCAGAGGCCGGAGAATGGCGTAAACCCGGGAGGCGGAGCTTGCAGTGAGCTGAGATCCGGCCACTGCACTCCAGCCTGGGTGACAGAGCGAGACTCCGTCTCAAAAAAAAAAAAAGAAAGAAAGAATGTCAACCCACAAGGACACATGCAGCACACCTGGGGTTCTTAACCACTTTAAGCCAGGAATAAAAATGACTCACCCGCACAATGATGCCCATACGTTTGCTTTCGTAGGTGAAAGGGAAGATCTGCAGGATGGTGAAGTTCAGGATCTGGTCGCCAGGGGTCCTCAGCTGCATGGAAGACTGGTCTCGGCCCACCAGGGTTAAGCCCACACTTTCGGTCCACTGTACCAGGGCCACCTAAACATAACACAGGGTCGCAGGTCAGATGCACAGCCGAGAATCCGGGTGCACAGGCTGTGCCGTGCACACAAAGGCGGAAGGGGGCTCAGAGACAGGGGAATCACAGCAGTCACTGCCCTTGGGGACGCCGAGTGCTAGCCCATGACAGTGTCTGTTCCTCTGGGTCTGTGAGGGCTCTCACACTGAAAGCTGCCCCTCTCTAAGGCACAATTCATCTTTTCTAGGTTCAAAGCAGGCTGCACACCAGAGGCATGGCGGAAAGAGGCGGCACAGGATTGACAGTGATTGCAACCGGGCGCAGTGGCTCAGGCCTGGAATCTCAGCACTTTGGGACGCGGAGACGAGATCACCGGAGGTCAGGAGTTCCAGACCAGCCTGGCCAATATGGTGAAACCCTGTCTCTACCAAAAATACAAAAATTAGCCAAGCGTGGTGGCACGTGCCTGTAATCCCAGCTACTCAGGAGGCTGAGGCAGGAGAATCGCTTGAACCCAAGAGGCAGAGATGCAGTGAGCTGAGATCACGCCATCGCACTCCAGCCTGGTTGACACAGTGAGACTCTGTCACCGTCCCCTCTCCCCCCGAAAAAAAGAGTGATTGGCACAATTATGGATCACTCCTGGAAGACTCTGCAACAAGTTAAACCACAAAAAAGGAAGAGAATGCTGACTGACACAGCCCGTCACCTTCAGACTCTCCTTTCAGTCTCATGCACTGCACTGGGGGAGCGTCTTCAGTGGTTCTCAACTGGGCGACTCTGTCCCCCAGGGGACCTGCGGCGACATCTGGGGGAATTTGTACTTGTCACAACTGGAAGGAGGTAATGCTGGTATTGTGGGCAGAGGCCAGAGATGCTACAAAACATCCCGTAATGCACAGGACAGACCCCACCAGAGAATGATCTGGCCCCAAATGTCAACAGTGCTGAGGTGGAGAACACAGGTCACACAGAAGAGGAAACCGAGGCTCAGAGCAGTTAATGAAGTGCCCCAGGTGACAGCGCTGGCATGTGGTAAAGCTAGGCCAGGCTGGCACCTAGATCCTCCTGGTGCAAAGTTCCACAGCACACACTCTTCCCTTCCAAGAGGCACCACACAGGTGTCGAGTCAGAACCTTCTCATGGCCTCAGTCAGACGTGCTCAGCTTAAGGTCAAAGGCATGAGGGTTGCAAACTCCAAGACAGGGGCCAGACTGGTGATGCAAATAGCGAAGAGGGCTGAGTGGGGGCTGTGGCAAGCAGGAGCCAGCCCCAACCAAAGGGGCTGCTGCCACTATACACACAGGTGACGGTTACTGCCCTGCAGGGATGAGGGCCAGGGTGGATGGAGTTTCCAGTTTCTCAAGAAAAAACAGAAATCTAGACTTCTCCTCGAGACGGCCTAACTGTACACAACTGGCCAGGTGCTGTGACTCACACTTTTAATCCCAGCACTTGGGGAGGCTGACACAGGAGGATCACTTGAGCCCAGGAAGGTTGAGACAAGCCTAGGTAACACAGGCAGACCCCATGTCTAAAAACATTTTTTTTTAATTATTAGGGTGGTGGCTCATGCCTGTAATCCCAGAACTTTGGGAAGCTGAGGCAGGCAGATCACCTGAGGTCAGGAGTTCGAGACCAGCCTCGCCAACATGGTGAAATCTAGTCTCTACTAAAAATACAAAAATTGGCCGGGGGTGATGGCATGTGCCTGTAATCCCAGCTACTCAGGAGGCTGAGGGAGGAGAATCTCTTGAACCTGGAAGGTAGACGTTGCAGTGAGTAAAGATCGCACCACCGCACTCCAGCCTGGGCAACACAGCGAGACTGTATCTCAAAAAAAAATTATTATTAGGGTGCGGCAGTGCATGCCTGTCGTTCTAGTTACTCAAGAGGTTGAGGTGGGAGGGTCATGATCCTGGAAGGTGGAGGCTACAGTGAGCCATAATGGTGCAAGAGTAAGACCCTGTCTCAAAAAAAAGTAATAATAAAATAAATGTAAGCAACAAATTCTCATGTTCTAAAAGCTCATGAAGAAAACATGTCTGCAGATAGATCTAGCCTAGGGTCTCCAGGAATTAAAATGAAATAGAGTAGGAAAGGCAAGAAAATATGGGGAAAGAGGAGAGGCAGGGAGGAGCTGGAGACCCCGCCCCTGCTTGCCCTTCACCCCTGCTGCCACAGGAGGGTGGCCCTGATGGGCATGGGGAAGCATGAACAGTATGAAGGGCCTGCATGTGCCCGCCGAGCTGGATGACAGGCTCATCATGCTTACTCCCGGGACAGCAGAGGCCTGGTGAGCTGCTCTTGGCTGGCAGCTGTGACAGGCTGGGACAGGATCTGCTCCTAGGTCTAGCTGACCTCAGTAAGAGGCACAAGGGACAGTAGTACCATCCCAGTTCATCAGATGCCCCTTCTTGAATCACAAGGGCCTAAGTCAGGGTGCGTGCACATCAGTACGTCTTCAGTGGGGGGTAACCCAAACCCGCTATCACCCATTAGAAAGTTGACAGGAGGTGTGGCAGACAGAATAATGGCTCCCAAAGAGGCCCACGTCCTAATCCCTGGAACCTGAGAATGTGACCTGACATGGCAAAAGGAACTTTGCAGATGGGATTTAGTGTAAGGACCTTAATAGGCAGAGCTTATCCCAGACCATCCACGTAGACCCGATAAGTCACATGGGTCCTCAAAAGGGAACTGCTCCTGGTTATGACCAGAGACAGACTCACGAACAGAAGAAGGGTCAGAGAGACATGATCATGCAGACTTTGAGAATGAAGGAAGGGGCCATATACCAAAGAATGTGGGCAGCATCAAGGGGCTAGAAAAGGCAAAGCAACAGATTCTCCCCCAGAGCCTCAGCAGCAACGCAGCAATGGTCATCAAGCAACCTTGATCCTGTCTCGGTGAGACCCTCATCCCATGTCCACCCCTGATCTATAGAACTGTAAGAAAATCTATTTGTTTCATTTTAAAACAGATGCTGGCCAATGCGGTGGCTCACGGCTGTAATCACAGCACTTTGGGAGGTTGAAGCAGGTGGATCATTTGAGGTCAGGAGTTCGAGACCAATCTGGCCAGCATGGTGAAATCCCATCTCTGTTAAAATTACACAAATTAGGTGGATGTGGTGGCAGGCACCTGTAATCCCAGCTACCTGGGAAGCTGACACAGGAGAACTGCTTGAACCCCGGAGGTGGCGGTTGCAATGAGCCGAGATTGCACCACTGCACTCCAGCCTGGGCAACACAGTGAGACTCCATCACGAAAACAAAACAAAACAAACAAAACAAAAAACAGATGCACAATAAGCTGGTACAGCAATAACAGGAAAGGAATACAGGAGGGCTTCCAATTTCAATGCCAAACAAGCTGTCACTTTATTCCCAATCAAGTCCAAAGGTACAGTGTCTACAAAAAACCAAGAAAGCAAAGGAAGGCTCTCCCACTTTCCTCTCATAAAGCTTAATCTTTAGAGGGAGAAGGGGGAGGCAGCTTTGAGGAGGGAGTTGACAGGGGCTGTGGGTAGGTGGGTAGGTGATAGGGAGAGGGGTACTCGGGAGGCGTCACCTCCACTGGGAGTGTCTGGTTATCTTTTTTTTTGTTTGTTTTTTTGAAATGGAGTTTCACTCTTGTCGCCCAGGCTGGAGTGCAATGGCGCGACCTCGGCTCACTGCAACCTCTGCCTCCCGGGTTCAAGTGATTCTCCTGCCTCAGCCTCCCTAGTAGCTGGGATTACAGGCGCCTGCCACCACACCCAGCTAATTTTTTGTATTTTTTTTTAGTAGGACGGGGGTTTCACTATGTTGGCCAGGCTGGTCTCGAACTCCTGATCTCAGGTGATTCACCCACCTCAGCCTCCCAAAAGTGCTGAGATTACAGGCGTGAGCCACGGCGCCCGGCTCTATGTTTGGTTATCTTTAAGCCTAGTGGTAGGTAAGTCTAACTTTCCGCATGCCTTAAATAGTTCATGGTAATTGCTGTTTCACTGAGGATGGTGGAAGGTAAAGAGTCCATTTTCAGGGAATCCTGTAGCAGCCCAGCTGCCTCCTGTATGTCTGTTTAATCAGGATTCCTGCTGGGCGCAATTGCTCACACCTATAATCCCAGCACTTTGGCAGGCTGAGGTGGGAAGATCGTTTGAGCCCAGGAGCTCAAGCCCAGCCTGGGAAGAAGACCTCGTCTCTACAAAAGATTAAAAAATTAGCCAAGGATGGTGGCACGCACCTGTAGTCCCAGCTACTGGAGAGGCTGAGATGGGAAGATTGATTGAGCCTGGGAGGCAGAGGCTACAGAAAGCTGAGACCATGCCATGCACTCAAACCTGAGTGACAAAGTGAGACTCTGTCTCAAAAAAAAAAAAAAAAAAAAAAAAAACAACCCTGGGGCTCCTCTGGAGTTTCCGTTCCTTTTACCAAGAGAGCTCTGCAGAAGCCACAAGGCAAAGGTATGCAGCTGTCCACCCCCAGTCCTTTCTTTCTCTGGAACCCCTGGATGTCATCTTGGCTGACCTGCTATACCCTGAAGAAGAGATGAAGCTGGAGCTCAAAACTGGGGTTCCAGTCCCTGCTCTGCCCCCAGCCCCCAGCCCCCACAGGCCTCCGCAAAATAAAGATCTTGAAGCAGATGACGATTTCTCATTTCTGCTCCAGCTCTGAAAATGTGTCGTTATGCATCCTTAGTCTACTACGCTCAGATACCGAATTCAGTTTCTGTTGCTTCTATTAACTAAATTTCCATTAGCAAGAAATCATTTTTCAAGACTCTACCTTATTTAAGTTCAAGCCTAATGAGTCAGCCAGCACTAACTAGCTTTGAGCTTTGACCAGCGGAAGAAACTATCATACTGACCTCTAACTGTCAAAGAAAGGACCAATCAAGTAGTGGGTTTTTCTGTTTTTCTGTGTGTGTTTTTTTAGTTTTAGTCTTTGGCTACTGGTCTGCCTAAGTCTTTGAAAACTCATTCACTTAGTTATTTGTTTAATTTAATGGCTGTGCTATAGACAATGTTTATGTCCCGTAAAATTCATATGTTGAAACCTAATCCCCAATGTGATAGCAGCTGGAGATGGGGCCTTTGGGAGGTGATTAAGTCATGGGGGTGGGGTTCCTCATGAGTAGATGAGTACCTTTATAAAGGAAACCCCAGAGAGCTCCCTCGCTCCTTCTGCCACGAGAGACGGAGTGAAAAGAGGGCCTTTTATCAGCCAGGAAACAGGCCCGCACTAGACACCCAATCTGCCAGTATGCTGACACAGGACTTCCCAGCCTCCAGGACCAGGAGAAATAACTTCTGTTGTTTACAAGATACCCAGTTGATGGTATTTTGTTGTAGCAGGCCAAACAGACTAAGATGCTCTAACTTTCAATACAGCCCTGTTTTGTCGGCTAACAATTGTCTTCCAAAGTTTAAAATTAACAAATCAGTAATGATTCGCATATATAAAATCACACCAGCCAGGCGCAGTAGCTCATGTCTGTAATCCCAGCACTTTGGGAGGCCGAGGCAGGAGGATCACCTGAGGTCAGGAGTTCAAGACCAGCCTGGTCAACATAGTGAAACGCCATCTCTATAAAAATACAAAAATTAGCCAGGCATGATGGCGGGTGACTGTAATCCCAGCTACTTGGGAAGCTGAGGCAGGAGAATCACTTGAACCCGGGAGGCGGAGGTTGCAGAGAGCAGAGATTACACCACTGCATTCCATCCTGGGAGACAAAGAAAGACTCTGTCTCAAAAACAAAACAAAACAAAACAAAACAAAACAAAACAAGAACGTTCTCGGTCTCTTTGGGAGCTGATTCCAACAGGATCTGAGCCCTGCAGGAAGTCCTTCCTTCTCCCCTTCCACTCTCCTCCACTTTAGCTTAAATCAGTGTTAATGTAAAGCTACTTGCTAACAGAACACATAACATCCCCCAGAGTCCTACTCAGGGAAGGCCAGTTTAGAAGTGGGGTACTCACCAACACCTCTCAATTGTGGGCCAGACAAACATCTGGGGAGTGAGCTGAGCTAACTGCATTCCCTCCCAAAATAAAGTGATATACAACAAGGTTACTTAACATTCTGGCAGTTCCGGGCTTCTGTTCAAAGAAATCACCCCTTATCACACAAGATAGAGGATTTCAGGGACGTGGGTCTCACTGCTGTTAAGAGCCTGAGTTAGGGTCTCAATAACTGCAGGTCAGGCCAGCAGCAGAAAACGCAGCCTCGTTAAGGTGGATGAATGAACAGATAAATTAGACATGAACTGGATAAAATACTGGAAAGGTAGAAAGGGCGGGAAGAGGATCTTGTCTCAGGAGTCTGTTGTGTTTTCTGCTTTGGGTGAAAAGAAATCAAAGGGGCAGAGCCCACACCTTTCCCTTCCTCAAATGCCCATCTGAGGAACTCATGCCGGAAACCATCCGTGAAAGAGCTTTTTCATCATTTCTTGGTCAGCAATAAACCACCTGTGACAAGTTCTTAAAGTTTCCTCTTTGTACCTGGGATGCTGTGCTTGGGAAATAAGCCAGATCACGCTCAGTAGCCTTGAATTCTTGTCAAAAGCAGGATACACACCAATCATCAGAGCACGTACAATAAGAGGAGGGAATGCGACATCTGATAAAAGGGGTTATTTGGTGGCATTCAATAAGATAAATACTCAAGCTCACAAAGAGTCACCAGTCAGGCCTAATCCAGCCTTTCAAAATTATAAATCTATCCAAAGACACACGGTTTTCTTCACTCAATAAGAAAATACATTCAAATGCACCAGACAGTGGTTGCAGATTCAAATGACGACAGGGGTTGGGAGAGGAGCAGACAGGAGTAGGGCAGAGCCATGTGGGGGTCAGAAGAAAACTGAGATAGCAGCTGCCCAGCCTGGCCAACCATTGCCAGGTAGAAGTTGGGCCCACTATTTCGAGACCTGATCTTTCTTGAGAAAAGCTGATTTTTATATAAAATCAAGTGATTTTTAAATACTGCTTCATTTTTTTTTTTTTTTAACACAGCATGAAACAAACAAAAGACAGCCCGCGAGGAATCCGCGGAAGAGACAGTTGCATAAAAGGTCACTTCTTGCTGGACGCAGTGGCTCACGCCTGGAATCCCAACACCTTGGGAGGCTGAGGTGGGTGGATCACCTGAGGTCTAGAGTTCAAGACGAGCCTGGCCAACATAGTGAAAATCCATCTCTACTAAAAAAAGTACAAAACATTAGCTGGGCGTGGTGGTGGGCGCCTGTAATCCCAGCTACTCAGGAGGCTGAGGCAGTGGAATTGCTTGAACCCGGGAGGCGGAGGTTGCAGTGAGCTGAGATCATACTACCACACTCCAGCCTGGGCAACAGAGCAAGACTCTGTCTCAAATAAATAAATAAATAGTCACTTTTTGATCCAAATGTCTTGTCCTTGAAACTGAACTTCCTATCACTTGACTCTGATAAAAATAAATACTTAAGAAGAAAGAATAGCATCATCTTCCTAAAATGTGATCATTAAGAAATGACTATTTATGGGCCGGGCACATTGGCTCACGCCTGTAATCCCAGCACTTTGTGGGGCCAAGGAGGGTGGATCACTTGAGGTCAGGAGTTCAAGACCAGCCTGTCCAACATGGTGAAACTCCGTCTCTACTAAAAATACAAAAAAGTAGCCAGGCATGGTGGCGCACGCCTGTAATCCCAGCTACTGGGGAGGCTGAGACAGAAGACTCACTTAAAGCCGGGAGGCAGAGGTTGCAATGAGCTGAGATTGTGGCACTGCACTCCAGCCTGGGCAACAGAGTGAGACTTCACCTCAAAACAAACAAATAAATAAACTAAAAATACAAAATTATCCGTGCATGGTGGCGTGTGCCTGTAGTCCCAGCTACCCTGGAGGTTGAGGCAGGAGAATCGCTGGAACCCAGGAGGTGGAGGTTGCAGCGAGCCAAGATTGCGCCACTGCACTCCAGCCTGGGTGACAGAGCAAGACTCTGCCTCAAAAAAGAAAAAGGAAAAGAAAAAAAAGTAATGACTATTTATTAACTCCATTCTGAGCCAACACTAATACCACACGGTACAGAGCTTTTGCCTCGAAGGCCCAGGGATAAGCTAACACCAAGGGAGGCACATCTGACAGTTTCCTACAGTGTCTGTACAACACTGTCCAGCCCTGCTCAAACAGCCCCCACTGTCTTCCTCTGAACAACCACAATCCTTCGGTGGTTAATCAATAACACGGATGGAGGAGGTCCCCTACAGTTCCTGACCTCTGTCCTTTGACCTTACCCCTTGGGTCCAAGGTCATGGCAACGTGGTGGTAAAACTCCAGCACCCTCCTAAATCTTTCTGCTTCACACTCCGAGCTCATTCGGGTACACATCTGAATGCTGTCATTGTCTGGACCTGAGGCTGAGGCTCAGACTATGCCCAGGCATTGAGGGGAACTGCATACATCTTATGGTTCACCAAGAATGTGCTCATAAAAAAACAAACCAACCGACCTCGTAGCTGCAGAAGGACCACGAGATTGCCTGCCCTCTCCGGCGCCATGTACTTGAGCTCCCTGGCAGTTTTTACACTCACATTCAGCAACAAGGTCAAGACGACGCAAAAGGAGACAACTAGGACCTTTCACACACATGGTCACAGATGTGCAGAGAGAACATGGAAGGCAACGCATTGTGGCATGATTTACGATAGCCAAAAGTGGGAAACCTCCTAAATGGTAAGCTTGGGAGACAGAACAAACAATCTGTGGTGTACGTAGGCAGAAGAATATTGTATAGCCATTAAAAATCCTCTTATTGGCCCAGTGCAGTGCTTAAGCCTATAATCCCGGCACTCTGGGAGGCTGAGGCAGGACAACTGCTTGAGTTCTGGAGTTTGAGATTGGCCTGGGCAACATAGCAAGACCCCCATTGCTACAATAAAATACAAAAATTATCCAGGTCTGGTGGCATGCGCCTCTCATCCCAGCTACTTGGGAGGCTGAGGCGATAGGACTGCTTGAGGCCAGGAGGTCGAGGCTTCAGTGAGCCAAGATTGCACCACTATATTCCAGCCTGGGCAATACAGCAAGATCCTATCTCAGAAAAATAAGTAAAACACACTAAAAAAGAAACAAATTCTGTCACTTGCAGCAACATAGATGGAACTGGAAGTTGTTACGTGAAACATGCTCATTTTAATTTTCCTTTCTAAGGGATGAATCCGAATGAGGTTGGCAGTAAAGGCAAGATACTCAGAAGGTAGGCTGTCAGGGTCTGGTAGAAAAAGGCTTATTTTCACCAAACTCGGAAGCTTCCCCAGATGAGAAAAGAGGGAAGCATTTTGCAGATGTAGATGTAGGCTGAGGTGGGTGGGTCACAAGGTCAGGAGTTTGAGACCAGCCCGGCCAATATGGTGAAACCCCATCTATACTAAAAATACAAAAATTAGCTGGGTATGGTGGCATGCACCTGTAGTCCCAGCTGCTCGGGAGGCCAAGGCAGGAGAATCACTTGAACCCAGGAGGGGGAGGTTGCAATGAGTCAAGATCACGCCACTGCACTCCAGCCTGGGTGACAGAGCGAGAATCCGTCTCAAAAAATATATATATACATATATATATTTTTTTAATGAAGGGTGCGGGTCATTCTAATACATGCAAATAATTATCTCTGCAAGGATACTCAGATATTAATAACAGTGGGTGCCTCACAGGAAGAAGCCTGGGAGAATGGAAGTCAGGGAAGGAGAGAGACGGGCTTCTCACTCTGTGCCACGAGCATGTGCTAGCCACGCAGATACTCTGCATGTTACCTCGCGCTGCTGATGCATTGCTCTGGAATTATTCAGCTATTCAACGCAGGGTGAAATACGGCAAGCAGCTTTCATTCATACACACACATGTGCATCCATGTGCACACACATACTCATACGGTACATGGGCAAATACATCACACATACACACACACACACATATGCCTGCACACAAGCATAAGTCCAAAGAAATGTGAAAGTCATATGACTTTCTTTTAGTTTATTTTTTTGAGACAGTCTCGCCCTGTTGCCCAGGCTCAAGTGCAGTGGTGCAATCTCAGAAAGCCATGTGACTTTCTAAAGGACGTTACTTAATTCACCCTCCTTCCTGTTCAATTATACGTACTACAGCATGATTCTGTACTGGTCCTCTCTCTATATATATATACACACACACACACACACACAAAGTAAATATTATTTTATACATTATGTCAATATTTATTTAAATTATATTTATTTACATTATATATTTATATAATATAGTTTACATAATATATGTTTACATAACATATATTTATATAATATGTAAACATTTACATATTATATAAATATAAATGTGCATGTCTTACATATTATATAAATACACATAAAATAAAATAAATATATATATATATATATTTAAATATGCATGTATTTAGAAGGCGTCTGAGAAAATCTATACCAGAACATAAACAGTAGTAGTTAAAGCCAGGTGGTAAAAATCACAAGTTATTTTTTATCTTCTTTTTGATTCTATAATTCCTCCCTTTTCTGTAGTGAAGACATTAGTACTTGTGATTTTAAAAGCTTTTTTGGCCAGGCGTGGTGGCTGACACTTACAATCCTAGCACTTTGGGAGGCCAAGGTGGGTGGATCATTTGAGGTTAGGAGTTCGAGACCAGCCTGGCCAACATGGTGAAACCCTGTCTCTACTAAAAATACAAAAATTAGTCAGGCATGGTGGTGGGTGCCTGTGGTCCCAGCTACTCAGGAGGCCGAGGCAGGAGAATGGTTTGAACCCGGGAGGTGGAGATTGTAGTGAGCCAAGATCACACCACTGCATTCCAGCCTGGATGACAGAGTGAGACTGTCTCAAAAGCACCCGGCCAAAAAAAAAAATTTTTTTTTTAATATGAAAGAATTCATGGAAAAGACAAGTGAATGAGCCATGGACAGAGCTGATCCTAGCTGCTTGCAGGACAGCACCTCCTGGCTCACACCAAGAAACAAAGGCTTGGAAAGTTGCATTATCACCACGGCCCCCACTCCCACTCTCCACCACCCCCCACCCCCCACACCCCACTCTCAACACTGTGGAACATCCTGGAAATGGTGGGATGTTGTCAGGGCCGAAGCCGGCTGGCTCCAGCGTCTGAGCAGTGCTCCTCCGGGTCCGACTGTATCCATTTCATTTCCCTGGTGAGTTACTGTACGGTGGCAGGGAGGGCCCAGCGCCCCCAGGCTGTAATCAATAGCTGAATAAAGACACTTCAAGGTTCCCAAACTGGAATGTACACAGGAAACCAATTTAGGAAATCCTGCTTTCTGTTACAGGAAATGAATCCTACGCCAACTGGTAGAAATTACTCCAGCAGCTCCCAAGTAAAATGCATACTGGTTTCTATACGTCTTCCATAAACTGACCTTGCCTAGACTAGCAATGTTTTATTGATATTGAATTTCAAAGGCACAATTCTAGAGCCAGCCAAGTCTATGTGGAATCCTACAGGGACTTGGAAACAGTATGACTTTCTGAAAGATTTCACTTGAACTAGATTTAGCCTCCTTTGAGCCTCATGAGGCATTTAGATAAACCTATTTGTATTTGGCAGTAGTTTAGAAGGCTGATCAGGAAGACATTAACAACGACTATATCTTTAGTAAGATTATGGGTTACTTTTTACTTTTCTGATAATGCATTCAAGTGTTCTACTATAGCCATAAAATAACTATGCAATGCAAAATAATAAAAGTTGTTAAAAAACAAACAAAAAACACACATACACGCAACGCCGGGCGCAAGGGCTCACACCTATAATCCCAGCACTTTATGAGGCCAAGGCGGGCGGATCATGAGGTCAGGAAATCGAGACCATCCTGGCTAAAACAGTTAAACCCCATCTCTACTAAAAATACAAAAAAATTAGCCGGGCGAGGTGGCGGGCGCCTGTAGTCCCAGCTACTGGGGAGGCTGAGGCAGGAGAATGGCATGAACCCGGAAGGCGGAGCTTGCAGTGAGCTGAGATCGCACCACTGCAGTCCAGACTTGGCGACAGAGCAAGTCTCCGTATCAAAAAAAAAAAAAAAAAACCACACACACACAGCAAAAAGGTAACACGGGCCTCTGAAGACACCAAAGACCAAAGGAAAAGTAGTTCTTTTTTTAATCTCAATCATGATTCAGAATCTTAGAAAAACAAGACAAATCTGAACTCAAGTGCAATTCATCCACGGAAGAGAGAAAGTACCATGAGAAAAAGGGGCCGAGAAGCACAAAGCATTCCATGCCAGATTTACCCTCACGGAAAAATCTTTGCACAGCCCTAAAACAAATACATCCAAGTCCAGTGGGAACAGAGGAGCGGGCGACAGGCGTTAAAGCCTCCAGGGATGCCGACATGAGCATCAGGGGCCTCGGGCAGGACTTGCTTCTCAGATCGTCAGCATCTGGAGCTTGCTCAAATTTGAATTCTGCCAGGCACGGTGGTTACGCCTGTAATCCCAGTACTTTAGGAGGCCAAGGCAGGTAGATCGCTTAAGGTCAGGAGTTTGAGACCAGCCTGGCCAACATGGTGAAAACCCTGCCTCTACTAAAAATACAAAAATTAGCCAGGAATGGTGGCGCATGTCTGTAATCCCGGCTACTTTGGGAAGCTGAGGTACGAGAATCGTTTGAACCCAGAAGGTGGAGGCTGCAGTGAGCCGAGATCACACCACTGCACTCCAACCTGGGCGACACAGCAAGAAAAAAACAAAAGGCTGGGCACGGTGCCTCATGCCTGTATTCCTAGCACTTTGGGAGGCCGAAGGATCACTGAGGTCAGGAGCTCAAATAAAAAAAAATAAATTTGAATTCCATCAAATACCCACAGGTGAACTGGTTCCCAGTCCATAGCTACCAAAAATATGGCCCTCTCTGACATCGTTATCCCACAGTATCATTCCCAAAGGGAAAAACAGACTAAACCTGCCAAGCCACAGAAAGAAGAAACGATGGCAAACCTGGTCACTTACTACGGCACATGTCCAAGTAGATTAGGACGATCACCCAAACCTACCCTCCCTCCCCCTCTGTCTTTCTGCACACAATTCCCACCTCAGAAGCTGGCCAGGGGGTGCAACATTTTTCACTCCTAAAAAGCCTGGTTCAAATGTCAACAGTCACAGATGAACTGGGTTTTATAGCTTGAGCTGTTCCACAAACACCCTGCAGACTGGAAGGAGGAGTCTCCCAGGTGACAAATCCCGCCACCTAAAAAAGGGAGAAAGCAGCACCGGGACAGGGAAGGTGACACTCAAGTGTTATTTCATTTGTGAACTTTGGAAAAGATTTTCATTGTGCCATCCCCCAACTGCCAGGATCCGCAGGCTCACCGATACTTGCAAATTAGTCCGGAACTTTAGGAGCCCCATTCTTCCTAAAATGAATTTTAAAAATAATTGGGATTCCTCCCGATGTTGGTAGAAGAGTTAAATGGTTAAAAAAAAAAAAAAAAAATTCTGGGAAGCACTCTGGCCATAGTTACCATGAGCCTTACACTCATTTAAAGCCGGGCATGGTGGCGCATGCCTGTAGTCCTGACTACTCAGGAGGCTGAGGTGGGAGGATGGCTCGTACCCAGGAGTTCAAGGCTGCAGTGAGCCACGATCGCACCTGTCAAGAGCCGCTGTACTACTCCAGCCTGGGCAACATAGTGAGACCCCATCTCTAAAAAAAAATACTCGGCCGGGCGTGGTGGCTCAAGCCTGTAATTCCAGCACTTTGGGAGGCCGAGACGGGCTGATCACGAGGTCAGGAGATCGAGACCATCCTGGCTAACACTGTGAAACCCCGTCTCTACTAAAAAAAAATACAAAAAAACTAGCTGGGCGAGGTGGCAGGCGCCTGTAGTCCCAGCTACTTGCGAGGCTGAGGCAGGAGAATGGCGTAAACCCGGGAGGCAGAGCTTGCAGTGAGCTGAGATCCGGCCACTGCACTCCAGCCTGGGTGACAGAGCGAGACTCCGCCTCAAAAAAAAAAAAAAAAAAAAAAATTCATTCATTTTGACCCACAAGATATATGACTGCCTACTCAGGGCCTCACAACTGTGGGGGTTCCATGGCACAGATCTGGAGGCACAGCAAGCCTAAGTAACTGCCCAAGTGTGGAGCTGGATCCCGGGAGTGAGTCACACGCTATATACTGTGTCACACAAGCCTCCTCCCCAGGGGCCTGGGGCTGCTGTCTTGTTCAGCACTGTCCTCGCAGTGCTAGTCTACTCAAAAGTATCTCTTGAATTCACAAACCCAATCACGCCACTTCTAGAATTAGAAGGTTTAAGGATGTTCATTGCAAAATACTTATAAATATCATTGCTAAAAATTAGGAATAACCTAAGTTCCTACAATATGAGAAGTTCCAATTATGAGAATAGTTAAGATATTATAATGGGCACATGTACAGGTAGCAATTCTTAAAGAATGTTTTTAATAATATTCAAGATGGTTGGAAACAGAAATGATAAAATAGTAAGTGAAAAAAGGAGGATACAAACTATACCTATAGGAAAATTCACATTTTAAAAAGTAAATTAAGATATTGAAAGGTGGCCAGGTGCTGTGGTTCACGCCTAAAATCCCAGCACTCTGGGAGACAGAGCCGGGAAGATCGTGCCACTGCACTCAGCCTGGGCGACACAGCAAAACAAAAACAAACAAACAAACAAACAACACCTCAACAAAAAGACAAATAGACCAAGTAAAAATGGGTAAAGGATATGGATAGACATTTTTCCAAAGAAGATATATAAATGGCCAATAAGTACATGAAAAGATGTTCAACATTAGGAGCCATCAGGAAAACACAAATCAAAACCACAATGAGATACCGCTCCACACTGACTAGGACGTCCAGAATCCAAAGAACTGACAGTAACAAGTATTGACCAAGATGTGGAGAAATGGAAACTGTCATACGTTGCTGGTAGATACATAAAACAGTGCAGCCACTTTTAGAAAACAGATCCTCAAAAGGTTAACTATAGAGTCACCATATGACGCTGCCAACCCACTTCTAGGTATATACCCAAGAGAAACAGAAATCTACACCCACTCAAATACTTGTACACAATTGTTCATAGCAGTATTATCCATAATAGACCAAAAAAACCCAAACATGCATTAATTGATGAACGGATAAATAAAATGTAATATAGCCATAAACAGATTATTATTCAGTTATAAAAAGGAATGGCCGGGCGCGGTGGCTCAAGCCTGTAATCCCAGCACTTTGGGAGGCCGAGACGGGCGGATCACGAGGTCAGGAGATCGAGACCATCCTGGTTAACACAGTGAAACCCCGTCTCTACTAAAAAATACAAAAAATTAGCCGGGCGCGGTGGTGGGCGCCTGTAGTCCCAGCTACTCGGGAGGCTGAGGCAGAAGAATGGCGTGAACCCGGGAGGCGGAGCTTGCAGTGAGCTGAGATCCGGCCACTGCACTCCAGCCCGGGCGACAGAGCGAGACTCTGTCTCAAAAAAAAAAAAAAAAAAAAAAAAAAAGGAATGAAGCATTGATGCATGAATATGCACGGATGAATCTTGAAAACATTACACTAAGTAAAAGAGGCCGATCACAAAAGGCCACCTATTGTATGGTTCCAGTTATTTGGAGTGTCTGTCACAGGCAAATCTATAGAGGTAGAAAGTAGATTAGTGGGTGCTTTAGGACTGGAGGAATGAGGAAGAGAAGGGGGTACAGCAGGAAAGTGGGTATAGAATTTCCTTTGTGGTGATAAAAATATCCTAATTTGATTGTGATGATGGTTGTAAAAAAAAAAAAAAAATCCTCAAATATACTAACTATACTAAGAAGACATACTGACCAACACAGTGGCTCACGCCTGTAATCCCAACACTTTGGGAGGCCAAGGCAAGTGGATCAACTGAGGTCAGGAGTTCGAGACCAGCCTGGCCAACATGGTGAAACCCCACCTCTATTAAAAATACAAAAAATTAGCCAGGTGAGGTGGTGGGTGCCTGTAATCCCAGCTACTCAGGAGGCTGAGGCAGGAGAATCGCTTGAACCCCGGAGGCAGAGGTTGCAGTGGGCCGAGATCATGCCACTGTACTCCAATCTGGGCAACAGAGTGAAACTGTATCGCGGAAAAAAAAAATAAAATAAAAAAGTCATACTTTAAATGGGTAGATTGTAAGGAATGTGTTTATCTTAATTAAGATCTTAATTATTTACATCTTTTTTAAAGAATGTGGTTTAAATGGGACCTTGTGCCCCTGTTATGCTGGCCTTCTGAGTTACAAAACAAAATCTCTAACTTTCCTAATTCAGGCTATACCTCAAGTCCAAGGCTATTCTTTTTAGAGGAAGAGCAGTTCTTTCTTGTATTTGAAAATGTGTCTCCCAGCAGCCTCGCACCATCCTGGCTCCTGTCTGCCCTGACACATGGTTTCCTTAGAAAATGCCTAATTCCAGCACAGAGAAAACAAGCAGGGCCTCCCCAGGCCTTGCCACACCTGCCCAGGTTTACCTCATCCGGGCTGGATGCCTGGTACACGCGGCAGGAGTCTTCGTACTGCTTCTCGGCCTCAGCCTGGTCGGTCACACCGTTGGACTCGTACACAGGAGTCACGTTGTGGCAGAGCGCGATGGCCTTCACAGCTTCGTGCACGCGGCTACTCATGGTCCGCCGGACTTTGGTGGTGAGCGTCAGGCCCTTCTGAGCAGGTGGGTCCTGGGATTGCTACAGGAAGGAGAAATGAATAAAGAAGATGACCAGAGGCAGGAATGATTTGGAGAGTGTGGAAGAACAGCCGTGCAACTATTGCTTTTCTTCTACTGTTCCAACACACAGAACTCTTAGGTATATCTACGATGATATTGCAAATAAATGACATGCAATTTTCAGGGTTTGTCATTTATGCTTGGCAAAAAAAATAAAAAATAAAAATAAAAAACAGAGGAAAAAATTACAATTTAATGAACGAAAATGATTCTACCTGCAGACTGAGTGAATCTATCTTCCCTGGGGTGGTGTCAGGGGCTTTTTATTTATTTTTTTCTTTTTGAGACAGTCTCACTCTGTCGCCCAAGATGGAGTGCAGTGGCACGATCTTGGCTCACTGCAAGCTCCACCTCCCGGGTTCACGCCATTCTCCTGCCTCAGCCTCCCCAGTAGCTGGGAATACAGGCGCCCGCCACCACGCCCGGCTAATTTTTTGTATTTTTAGTAGAGACGGGGTTTCACCGTGTTAGCCAGGACGGTCTCGATCTCTGGTGTCAGGGGCTTTTGACAGGATGAGGACCCCACTGCACTGAAAGGGATCCCGGTAGTTCAGAGCACGGCTTCCCCATTTGGGTGCTCCTGTGTTGGGGGACATTATAGGGTGTTCAGCAGCATCCCTGTCCTCCAGTCACCAGATGCGCTGGATGCCAGCAGCACTCCCCTAGTTGTGACAACAGATGTCACCAAATGTCCACGGGAGGCCAAAATCATCCTCGGCTTAGAACCATTGTTTAAGCTCACAATCTTCTTGGTTTACAACAGAAGGCAGCAACCTCATCGGGTACCCTATGCAAGTAACAACCATCAACAACAAGCAACCCAGGGCAGTCCAGCGAGGCGTCAGGAACAGCCGGAGGAAACCTTGGCTGGATGGGACTCACCGCAAAATGGCACCTGGCCCTCCACTGAAGCCAGACTTTCAGGAGTAATGGTAACTGTGCTCAAATTTTGCCTTGCAGGCTGACTTTAGACCCTGGCTCTTGCCTGAGAGGCAGCTCCATGGCACACACAGGCCTTCTCCATCCCCTCCTTTACAACTGGCAACACAGCTCAGCCTCTGGAGGGCCAGGAATGGGTTAAGTCCTGGAAAAATGGTTTTGAGCAACATGGTAAAAAGAGCACTGAAGGGTAACCAAAGCTGAGCCTTATTCTTGGATGGGTGGTAAGCAGCTAGGAGACCTGCAGCAAGCGATGCCTGCTCTCTGAGCGTTTCCTGTCAATGAGAGGAGTGAGCTAGAGGTGGTTTTCAATCCATGCTCCACACTGAGCCCCAGGAATCCTGAGAAACCCACTCAGCACCACCAACTGCAGCAGGATGGGAAATGCCGTCTGCGGCTCCGTTCCTGTGCCACACATCAGGTGCCACCTATGTTTCCTTTTCTTTTTTTGAGGGGGGGGGAGGGGACAAAAAAAATCATTTTTTTTGTCTCTCCAAATCATTTTTGACTCTCCAAATCATTTTTTTTTTTTTTTTGAGACCACTCTGTCACCCAGGCTGGAGTGCAGTGGCGTGATCTCAGCTCACTGCAATCTCCCCCTCCTGGGTTCAAGTGATTCTCCTGCCTCAGCCTCCCGAGTAGCTGACATCACAGGTGCCCGCCACCAAGCCCTGCTAACTTTTGTATTTTCAGTAGAGACAGGGTTTCACCATGTTGGCCAGGCTGGTCTCAAACTCCTGACCTCAAGCGATCCACCCACCTCAGCCTCCCGAAGTGCTGGGATTACAGGTGTGAGCTACCGTGCCTGGCCCCTACCTAGGCTTCCTTTGAAGAAAGGGTTCTACTGCTTTAGAATATAATGAAAATTAAGATTACTGCAGGGGTAAGGAAAGGCACTTAACAATCTATGGCTCATTGTTCCATACAAGCCAAATGCCCTCGCATCTGATCAACACCTGCCTGCGTCTCCAGCTGTTCCTCATGTCATCTTCCTCCTGTTCCCTCCACTCCAGCCATGCTGGCCTTTCTGTTCTTTGGGCACTGCCAAGCTTCTTCCTGCCTGAAGGCCTCTGCACTGGCCATGCCCTCTGCTTGGAACCCCATCCCCCAGCTCACTGCAGGGCTGGCTTGCTCAGTCTCATCATTCAGGCCTCAATTCAACTTTACCTCCTCAAAGGGGCTCTCCCTGGGCCCCCCAGTTCATGGCACTCCGCTTGCCTTCCCATTGCAAGTCATGTTTCAGCAACACCGTGTGTTACTCTCTTCATTGTCTGAATTGGCCTATTTACCTGACGGTTCCCTCTCACTAGACCACAGAAACAGAAGGCTCACCTGAGTGAGTTACTCATCACTGTATTCTAGTACCCAGGGCACTGTCTGGTATGCAACAGATATTTGCTGAACAATTAAACAAATTAATAACTTAATATTCCCAAGGTGGTGGTGGGGAGTCCTCAATTGACATGAATTTTTTTTTCATTTTCAAGAAGAAACAACTATGAAATCAACATCAGTTTCAGATTTTAAATCACAGATTTAGACAAATGGTCACCTACAACAGTCTTATTGAATCCACAGCTAACTGAATCATGGAGGCTAGAAATGTGTATGGAGTTACCAGATTCTACATTCTATTAAAAACATATTCATCCAACGGGAGAGAAGTGATCCGATCCTTTAAAATAAGTCGCACTTTACACCCATGACACCCGATTGCCCAAAATAGAGAACAGATGGGTTACAAGAAACAAGAAAATGACTTTCATTTAATTTTTTAATACTATTTTTAGTAGTAGCATTAGACTCCTCAGGTAATTAGACAATTACTAAATTATTCTGGTCACTGTGGGGACACAGTGCTCTGGCTTCCTGCTCTGTTAACCTCTGGTGTCAGGAGCACACGAGTTTCACTTCCAGGCCAAAGGGCACTGCATGGTAACAATAATTAGAGTAATGAATCAGAACTCCGGTTTAAATGAATCATTATTTGCCGAGTGCTTTTAATTATAAAGAATTTAACTCTAAAATTATAAAGAAAAGATTTACAGAAAGGTTCTCTATTGGAGAGACTAAATCGAATAACTTTTTTTTTCAATTCTGTAATTTACGTTCTAGCCACGAACATGTGTCTTCATTTCTGTCCGCATTCCTCAGCACCTGGACCAAATCGTTATTTAACATTAGGTGCAATAACAAGACCTTTGACAAAGTAATTACTGTGGTTGGCAAGTTTCAGTAACCATGGGTTTAAATGAAAAGCTGTACTGAGGGCATCCTTCATGAACTTCTGGATTTTGTAAAGCAATCTGATTTCATGTCTACAAAAGTCAAACGCTTCCACTAATATTTCAAACATGGGATAACAGAGCCACGGGATTTTGTATTCCAGGTGAAACAACTCCCAAGCAAGGCAAAAAGAGACCCACAGACGGTCAGAGGTTCACAAAGGCCTCACTTGTGGCTCAGGGGACCATCTGACAATGAATGAACTGGAAGACAACTATGATAGCCTGACCAACATCACAGGCCACAGGTTCAATGCCTCCACCCACGTATCTTTATTTCTCTCTTAAATTAATACTTTCCCACCTTTCCTACTAAAATGTTCCAGGAAGGAGAGGAAATAGTCATTGGTCCTGAAACTGCTTCTTTTAATTGTCAAATAAAGTCTTATTTGCACACCAAATGGTCATGCACATACATCCTTAAGGCACTGAAACTGACCAGGGGCTGTGTTTGGATGATGCCTGTCTTAGGTCCGGTCTTCAAACATCCTCACATTCCCCATATGGAAGAGTTTCACATTGTACAGTGTTTATCTCTAACCTCCTCCCCATAGGCCCTTTAACCTACACACATTTCTTCTTACTTAAAAAATACCAGGGGAAAACAAAAACAGATGTGGCATCCACAGAGGCAGGTTATGACTCTTTCTGCCCTGGGGAAAAACCACTGGTCCCCTTATGGAGGGAGGGAGGGCAGAACAGCTCCACACAAGGTCAGAAGTGACTTCAGAACAAGCACAGGTCACTACTGGGGGAGGAATTAAGATCTCCAAATACAAAGGGCCCTGACTTGGGCCGCTGGGTGGGTGTCTCAGATCCTATAAAGCCCCCGAGTCATTTATAGCATCCCAGCCAATAAATGAGACACCAAGGCAGGGAAAATAGGCTTCCCTTTCCCATGAGTAATCCACAGCTAGGGCTATTTCCCGACAAGAACTCCAGCCTGTATTATAGAAAAGATTAATACAAGAATTAAGCGTTGAGTCACCAGGAACGCCAATTGTCTTTCCAAATGCAGTTAAGACCTCACCACATATGGGCATTCATACTATTAATGGATATTAGGAATGGGCTGCAGTTGATTGAAATACACTTTTTTTTTTCTTTTTTTTTGAGACAGGGTCTCACTCTGTTGCCCAGGCTGGAGTGAAATGGCATGATCACAGCTCACTGCAGCCTCAACCCTCTGGGCTCAAGTAATCCTCCCACCTCAGCCTCCTGAATACCAGGACCACAGGCATGCACCACCATGCCCAGCCTTTTTTTTTTTTTTTTTTTTTTTTGGTAGAGATAAGATCTCCCTCTATTGCCCAGGCTGTTTTCTAACTCCCAGGCTCAAGCCAATCTCCTGTCTCGGCCTCCCAAAGTGCTGGGATTACAGGTGTGAGCCACTGTGCCCAGCCAGAAATACACTATTAAAGATAAGGAATTTCTGTCATAACCCTAACCCGCCACCTCAAAAAAGCTCAGAGCTGATGACTCATTCACCTCAAAGGGCCACCATCACAAAGACAGGCTCAGAGCTACTACCTCCAAATGAATCAGCTGAGCTACAGGCTGACTAAGTGACTGAGTAAATCCAGTGTTTACTGTTTTAGAGCAGACATCATCATGCAAGACAAAGTCAATAAATTTCAGTGTACCCATATACCACCATCATTCTCAACCTGGATGATTTTGCCCCTCGTTTGGTCATGTCTGGACACACAGTTGGTTGTCACAACGGTGAGGGGACAGGGGTGCTATAGGAATCTGTAGCGTGCTGCCAAACCTCCTGCAAGGCACAGGACGGCCTTCCATGACAAAGAATAATCCAGCCCCAATACATCAATGAGAAGCCTGATAGCCACGGAAACTGTAAATCCAGGGCTAGGACCAGGGCGAGTTAGTGCAGCTGAACTGCGCTAGCACCAGGTTGGATTTTGCCTTCATTTAAAATTTCAGTATTTCGTTCTTCATGAATTTTTTGCACTTGAGTTTTTAAAATACTGCACTGCGCCAGGTGCGGTGGCTCACGCCTGTAATCCCAGCACTTTGGGGAAAGACGAGTGGATCACCTGAGATCAGGATATCGAGACCAGCTGGCTAACAGAGTGAAACCCCGTCTCTACTAAAAACACAAAAATCAGCCAGGCATGGTGGCAGGCGCCTGTAATCCCAGCTACTCAGGAGGCTGAGGCAGGATAATTACTTGAACCTGGGAGGCGGAGGCTGCAGTGAGCTGAGGTCGCGCCACTGTACTCTAGCCTGGTTAACAGAGCAAGACTCTGTCTCCAAAAAAAACAAAAAAGTTCACCAAAACGTGATTTGCTTTATTTTTTTTTTTGGCACCTGGTTGAATTTGCTATGTGAGTTCCTCACTTGTCTTACTCTGTAGTCTGGACTGTGTTATGAAACCATTAAAAACCTTGACAAGAGTGAAAAGAAGGAAATTAAATAGTGTTATTCTGGCAGTGGTTCTTAACCAGGAATAACCAATAAAGATTTTTCAAAATATACACGCCAGGCGCAGTGGCTCACGCCTGTAATCCCAGCACCTTGGGAGGCTGAGGCGGGCGGATCACCTGAGGCCAGGAGTTCGAGATGAGCCTGGCCAACATGATGAAACCCCGTCTCTACTAAAAATACAAAAATTAGCTGGCGTGGTGGCAGGCATCTGTAATCCCAGCTACTCAGGAAGCTGAGGCAGGAGAATTTCTTGAACCCATGAGGCAGAGGTTGCAGTGAGCCAAGATCACACCACTACACTCCAGCCTGGACAATAAGATCGAAAACTCTGTCTCAAAAAAAAAGATTATTAAAAATATGCATACTTAAGATCCAGACCCAAAGAATGCAGTAGAGCCCAGGCATATATTTATATTTATATTTTTTAAACTTTACAGGCAATTCTGGTGGTCAACTCCAGTTAAAAAAGAAAGGAAATATGATGGGTTCTCATTGAAAAGAAAACAGACACAGGGAGAACCAAAGAACACATCTATCCAGACACAAAGGCAGAGCATTTGGCGTTTTGTCCGCCCAGGTGATAATACTGGTTACTGCTGAACGATGTGAATACAGGTGAATTCAATGTTTTGTCTTTGTGCTTGGCTGTATGATTTGTTCTGCAAAAAAACTTTCATACTTTTTTTATGAAAAGTTTTTTGAATGAGTAAAAAATGAAATAGGCTCCATGTCCCAGAGAAAACCACACTGACAAAAAAAAAAAAAAAAAAAAAATTTCTTCCTCAAGAGAACATAAACTCGGTGGCTCACGCCTGTAATCCCAGCACTTTGGGAGGCCATGGCAGGCAGATCACAAGGTCAGGAGATCGAGAACATCCTGGCTAACATGGTGAAACCTCGTCTCTACTAAAAATACAAAAAATTAGCTAGGCATGGTGGCGGGCGCCTGTAGTCCCAGCTGCTCGGGAGGCTGAGGCAGGAGAATGGTGTGAACCCGGGAGGCGGAGCTTGCAGTGAGCCAAGATCGCGCCACTGCACTCCAGCCTGGGTGACAGAGTGAGACTCCATCTCAAAAAAAATAAATTAATTAAAAATAAAAATAAAAACTACAGAATAATATGCTTAAAAGAGCAAATTTTATGGTTTTTAAATTGTATCTCCATTTTCATTAAAAGTACTAGTAAATGGTCAGGCATGGTGGTTCAAGCCTGTAATCCCAGCACTTTGGAAGGCAGAGGCAGGCAGATCATCTGAGATCAGGAGTTCGAGGCCAGCCTGGCCAATATAGTGAAACCCCGTGTCTACCAAAAATCCAAAAAAAAAAAATTAGCCGCGTGTGTTGGCACATGCCTGTAATCCCAGCTACTTGGGAGGCTGAGGCAGGAGAGTCTCTTGAACCCGGGAGGTGGAGTTTGCAGTGAGCCAAGACAGTACCACTATACTCCAGCCTGGGGCAACAGAGTGAGACTCCGTCTGAAAAAAAAAAGTACCAGTAAACGAATAATCCAGGGGAAAAATTATCACAAGTCCTTAGCTGGTTATAGTTTTCTCTCCTAATGTGTTGCCATTTTCTTACTGTTTACTTGGCCTTGTATTAATAATCTGAAGCTTTCCTGCAGGAATCTTTTAAAACCACTTGCTCTCTTTATGAGGCCAGTTTAGTTCAATCACATCCTTAGAACAAGTCACCTGGACACTCATAAACTGCGGCCTACATTTCAACACTGGAAAAATAAACAACTGTAGAATTCTAGCCCCTTCCGCAGGACACCTCAAGGACCAGACCTGACAAGTACCTGTCTGATATATGGAGTGAGGGCCCCTGGGTCAACCTCAATACTATTAGTAAGATTTTCATTTTGCATTAATTTTAGAGATGAAATTGAAATGTAAAGAGGCGCTTCCTGTACCCCGATGGGTCATCTTGCAAGCTCTGCCTTGGAGTCCACAGGTTTAGATACCCATGCTCTGAACAGAGGTGAACCTCAGTTTCAAAGCAGCTGTTCTCCAATGCTACCGTTCTCTAGAAACACCTGGTTCACCTGTTAAAACTGCAGGTCTGGGCACAACTCCTTGTGCTCCTGACTCTGGCACAAATGATCTGGCCCAGGGGTTCCAAAGGCCATACTTTAAGAAACACTGGGTCGGGCATGGTAACTCACGTCTGTAATCCCAGCACTTTGGGAAACCAAGGCAGATGGATCACCGAGGTCAGGAGTTTGAGACCAGCCAGGCCAGCATGGTGAAATTTTAGTCTCTACTAAAAATACAAAAATTAGCCGGGTATGGTGGCAGGTGCCTGTAATCCCAGCTACTAGGAAGGCTGAGGCAGAGAACTGCTTGAACCCAGGAGGTAGAGATTTCAGTGAGCCGAGATCGCACCACTGCACCTCGGCCTGAGCGACAGAGTGAGACTGTACTTCAAAAAAGAAAAAAAAGAAGAAAGAAAAAGAAGAAAGAACCACTGGTATAAGAACCCCTTACGAAGCTCTAAAGGTGGGAGGAGTGACTGCAATGGGTGCGGGGTGGTGGGCATATCCTAAGGTTAGTTGGGATGGTTCCACAGCTGTAAATTTACTAAAAGTCACCACACTGTGTATTCAACATGGCTGAACTTTCAGGTATGTAAATCATCCCTCAATAAAACTGGTTTTAAAAAAGCATGCAAAAGCTTCCATATGTCCCATCACACCCGTGTTCCTCTGTTTATGACAGGATTTTTAGACACCATGAGAGAAGGATGCACACAGCGTCACTTGGGTAGCTCTGTACTGGAATTCTGAGCTCACCCCAGCCTCACAAAGACCTAACCCCACAACACACAGCTATCTGAGACTCAAGGCCGGGATGGGCAAACTGATTTACGAGCTTCCCCTAAGGAAAGAGTATGAGGCGGGGTTCACGGTAAGAAGTGTGGTTTTCTGAATTTCAACACTTTACAGAGTGTTATCTGTGCCAAGCCAAAAATGAACCATAAAAGCTAAAATACACAAATATCCTGAGATGGGATGGCTTCCATAAACACCAGGAGCTCTTAAAAATACCAGCGACATGGCATGGGTGTAACTCCCACCGGATGTACACACCGCCACCTATGAAGCTGTCTAATATAATCATCAAGAGTCAGCAGAGCTGAGAGGGGCTGGGAGCAATACAGACATCTAGCTGGGTGCTGACATGCATGTGAGTTAGGTAGTGACAATCCAATCAATGAGCCCCCCAAGAAGGAGCCTGGTGGGGATTTGGGGTTGGTGGTTCCGAGGGAAGGGTCTAACTTAAGACACAGAAACGAGGCAGCTCACCCTACCTGGAAGGCTGAACTGCGGGAAAGGGGAGGGGATGAAGGCTAAGGCTGGATCCCACTGGAAGTCTCAGGCCCCGCCACGGAGCTGATGGTACCAAGAGGTTCCCACGCTCCTGAGAGGAGAGCAAGGAGGAAAGCCGGGCAGCTACTGTGCAGGGGGTCATGGCAGACAGGCGAGGGAGGAGGTCACCTTGCTGAGTGAGTGAGAAGGGATGAAGACAAAACGCCAAAGGTGGCTGGGCGCAGTGGCTCATGCCTGTAATCCCAACACTTTGGGAACCTTTGGGAGGTGAGAGGATCACCTGAGCCCAGGAGTTCAAGTCCAGCCTGGGCAATACAGTGAGAAACCTCGTCTCTATAAAAAAGAAACCAAATTAGCCAGGAGTGGTGGTGCATACCCAGTGCACACTTGCAGTCCCAGCTACCTGGGAGGCTAAGGTGGGAGGATCGCTTGAGCCCAGAAGTTTGAGGCTGCAGTGAGCTGTGACTACACCACTGCACTCCAGCCTAGGTGACAAGGTGAGACCCTGTTACAAAAGAAGGAAGGGAGGGGAAGGGAAGGGGAGAGGAGGGGATGTGGGAGGGGAGGGAGGGGAAGGGAAGAAAGGGAGAAGGAAAAAAAACGAAAGGCCGAAGGGGTGATCTAGTGATCAGGTGGGAGCAGGTACTGGAGAAGGGGCAGTGGCTGTCAGCTGGGGTGACGGGGGTACTGGGAAGGAGGGCGTGGCATGCACTGAGACAAGGAGCCCTGGGAGAGAACAGGTTTAAGGGATGAGGGAAGAAAGTCAGGAGGGGTCCCAGGTATAGCATCCTTATGAGCCACATGCAGCGATGTCAAACATTCAGCTATGTTATAATCCAAAGCTCCAGGTCAGGCCTAGAGATGGAGATAGAGACAGAGCCATCAGCATCCAGGGAGCGATGGAAGCAGGGTGAGGGGCCATCCGGGGAGCAACATAGCAGGGTCCAGCACTGAGCCCCAGAGACACCAAACCCGAATCACCACGCAGAGGAAAACGGTCAGAGACAGAAAGGAAACGGGGGCTGTGAGGCTCATCCTCCCTGTCCAGGGAAGCTCCTCGTCATTTCTTAACAGTGCTAAAGTACATCTTTGAAAAAGGTCCATGGATCCATTTGGAGACCAGCCATGACACCTCCCCATGGAGCCTGGAACAGCAACAAGGTCTTTGTTGCTGGTTGTAGATGATGGCACGAACTGTGTCAAGTCAGCTCTTCTAACTTAACATCTACTCCCACTGTCACACTGTCCCCTGCTCTGCCGTTTTCAGGAGACAGCCTGGAAATCCAGCCCACTGACAAATGTTTCAGAAAATTAAATGTCAATTATGACCGTATCAAGAAGTATTCAGAGATTCTGCCTTTAACCTGTATACAGAGATAATTCATTCATATTTCTTACTGGTCTTCTGACTATGGAAAAGGTCTCTATTTCGATGAATTTAAGCAAAATATGACCTCCTTATTCCCTTGTTATCTCCAAACAAGTGCTGCAACATGGAGCTGGTCTAATGTGGTCTGGCTCAGCACTGGATGTGCCTCAGAATTAGCAAGGAGTGTGTCTGTCTTGCTTTTAAAACCCAAAGCCACGCCCTGCCCTAAGTCTTAATGAATAAGAATCTCCAGTGTATCAAGCCCAAATAAATGTCTCTTGTTTTTGTTCTGTTTTGTTCTGAAACACCACCAGCAATTCTGACACACCGCCAAGATGGGGACCCACCGGTCTAACGTTTTAGGAATAGGAGGATATGTGCCAGTAGTACTTTCTCTGAAAAATGACTGGTTCCGGAAAACTTGGTAGGAAAAATAAAGGCAGGAACAGATAAGCTGCAAGTCATCTCTGATAAACTAATTTCTTCAACATGATTGTTGAGTTGAATGTAGATGAGAAACCAAAGGTAATCAATAACGTCATGATTATTTCACAAGCAGACCATTTGTTACTGGTGTTCTGGCTCATAGCCAGGGAAAGGGAAAACATCAACATGGTCGTAAACTTGAAGTATAATCAACCAGCAGGTTCCTTCTGGTTCTATCTGTTGGGCATACAATTTTCTCCCAGGTTTTTCCTAATGTCCATTAGCACTTCAGTGGAGCAGATTAGCCCGGAAGATGAGGAAGGACCCCAAATGCAATTTTATTCAAAGTGTAAAGGAAGTGTGGGTGTCATGGGTATAGAAGGGGGGTATTGGGGAGTGGCTGCTGATGGGTAGAGGGTTTCTTTTTGGGGTGAACATAAAATCGATTGCAGTGACAGTTGCTCAACTCTGAATACGCTTTAAAGAAAAACAATGAATTGTACTCTTGAAATGGGTGAATTGTACAGTATTGTGAATTATATCTCAATAGAGCTGTTAAAAAAATGTCAAGGAATTGCTTTGGGTGTTGAAACGGAAGGCTTTACCTGGGTGTAAATGCTGAAGATGTGGCTTTGCACTTCGTCCATCGAGTCGAGGCCGTAGGCTACTGTTCCGAGATGGAGCCGTTTGAAAACCATCTCGTTCTGGGTAAGAGTGCCTAAAACACGAGACAAATGAGTGGCCGGCCTGTCTCTCAGGATGTTTGTTATTATTAATAGTAATGACAGCTGCCGTCTTTGGAGAGTTTGCTATATGTCACACACTGCAGTCAGTACTGTCCCTGCTGGGGTAGACACCTGTAGCATTTTGCCTGCCTAGAATCCCATTCCCCTTTTGAAAACAGCTTCCTAGGTTTCCCAGGGGAAATTAACCACACCATGCCCATTCCCTAAGGTGGTCCAAGAGGACTGTCCATCAGGGGCCTGGCCCACTCCGTTGGCCAAGAGGGTGACAAATGACACACTAGAGCAATCAGATTCTATCTTGAAGGATTCTGACCCTTGAGTAGAAAGATACATCCCTAATAGCAGAGCCCTACAGAGACCACCTGGAGGGTCCTAATGCTGACTTGTCCAGAACTTTCCTGGTTGCTCTCCTTCCAGAAACCTCACTTTTCTCTGATTTGGTGAGCTGCCCAGGATCTTTGCATTAGCTTCCCTTCTACCCCATGGACATTAAGTGGTAGAGATGAGGCTTAGACCAGATCTTCCCACTCCCAATCCTTGCTCTTTACCACTATGATCACTATAGCAGTATCAGGGTGTGGTCAGAGATCAGGCCTGACTGCCTGAGTTAAAGCTTACTTCGGCTACTATGCGCCGGTGACAAGTCACTCACCCTCTCTGGGCCACATTTCCTCATCTGCAGAAGGGGGACAGAAACACTACCTAACTCACAAGTTCAGGTGAGGACTGAAGGAGTGACCACACTGAAGCTCCCCAGAACTGTCCTCTGCACATAATTCGCCCTCAGTAAGGGTTTGCTGCTGTTATCATCATCTTTATCACCAAAGAATCTTCATCAAAAGATGAGGAGAATAAAATAGCAGCAACACGCATCTCTCCTAAGTCCAGAGAGAGCCCAAGAGTCTCAGCCAAAGCCCTCAGGCACCTTCTCTCACCGGGAATCCTGTGCAGGTCCCAGAAAGCGGCTCACCTGTCTTGTCGGTGAGTAAGTACGAAATCCTGCCCAGCTGCTCGGGAATCGTGCTGGAGCGAACCACAGTCCCGGGGATTTTCGAGTCCCTTCGAATCACCCAGCTGTACACGATCTTGCCCATGTCCAGGTTCACGCGCAAACTAGTCACAAAACCAGGACAAACAGGTTAACAGGACAGATGTAAGGCTCCTTGGATCTTTATAAAAACATGGACTCTAAACACATTAGTGCCATCACATCCGGACTCACTCCCTGCAGACGCACACTGCCAGAGCTGAACGCAGACTGAGCGAGAGCCAGAACCACCGTCAAGTCACACACAGAACAAATCCGTTATTGTTCCGAAGCTCATGTTATGGACTGAAGTCACTTAAAATACAGAAAGGGTAGTGGTTTCCGTCTTCACCTTTTAGAAAAATTACTGATCCCTTAAGCTAATGTGTTTTTGATGCTATATTCATTTTTTTAATTATGGTAAAATATACACAACAGAAAATTTACCATTCTACAGTACTGAGCTGAATTCACATTGTTATCAGCCATCAGCATCATCCACCTCCACAACTCCAATCTTCCCAAACTGAAATTCCACACCCAGTCAACAATAACGTCCCATTCCCCACCAACCCTAGCCCCAGCAGCCCCTGGCAACCAGCACTCTACTTACGTTTCTATGAATTTGACTACTTTTTTTTTTTTTTTGAGATGAAGTCTCACTCTGTTGTTCAGGCTGAAGTGCCGTGGTGCTATTTCAGCTCACCACAACCTTTGCCTCCCAGGTTCAAGCGATTCTCGTGCCTCAGCCTTCAGAGTAGATGGGATTACAGGCATGTGCCACCATGCCTGGCTAATTTTTTGTATTTTTAGTAGAGATGTGGTTACACCATGTTGCCCAGGCTGTTCTCAAACTCCTGGGCTCAAGCGATCCACCTGTCTTGGCCTCCCAAGGTGCTGGGATTACAGACGTGAGCCACCACACCTGGCCGGAACTTAACTAACTTAGATACTGCATGTAAGTTGAATCATACACTTTTTCTGGCCTTTTGGGGGGTTTATTTGTCTGGCTTACTTTGCTTAGCATAACAATCTTAAGGTTCACCCACACTGCAAGGTGCATTAGAATTTCCTCCCTTTTGAAGGCTGAAAACTATTCCATTGTATGTATTATATTCATTTTGAAATTTAATTTTATTGCACCAAGTAAACAGAAGTCTTCAAATTAATTGATCATCCTATAAACTAATCAAATTGCTTGCCATTTTACTGGCTAGCCTTGGGCCATATGAAGAGTCGATTCACCAATTTTTACTCACGTTACAGACACAACTTTGAAGGCTACTGTGTCACTTAGATCACACCATGAATACTTGTTTGGCTCACAGTCAAGTCACTAACATGGATGTATTTATCCTCTGAATCCACCATCCAGAGCACACTGACTTGGGCACAATCCCCCTCTCTTTGTCACACTGTTTTACACAAAACCACAATCTCTGTCCCCAGAAAAAGACAAATTCTCACCAAGATGATCTAAATATGCAAAACAGCAAGACAAAATATAAGATAATATATCAAGTATAAAAGAGAGTATAAGCACTGAAAGTTTCAGGGAAAAAGATACGTAGTTTAATATTTACTGATTATTATGGGGAAAAAGTACAAATAGAACAATATGGGGAAAAGCAGATTGCTAACCCACATCACAGAGAAGCTCTAAAAAATGATGGGCCACCCATACAAGTGATGAGAAATGTTATTCAAAACACACTCTGCTCCAATTTTTTTGTAAAAGCAGATTTTGGTAGACCAAAATCCCCTTTTTCTAAAATCAAAAGCACTCTAGAAAAAAGTATATCCCAAAGTATTAACAATGATTATCACTTGGTAGTGAGAGCAGAGGTGATTTATGTTTTATTCTTTTGCTAATACAGGTCTTCATTTTTTTCTACTATGAAAATCTATTCTTTATATCACTTTAAAAAACCAGGTCAGGCACAGTAGTTCATGCTTGTAACCCCAGCACTTTGGGAAGCTGAGGCGGGTGGATCACTTGAGGTCAGGAGTTCTAGACCAGCCTGGCCCACATGGTGAAACGCCATCTCTACTAAAAATATAAAAAATAGCCAGGCATGGTGGCAGGAGCCTGTAATTCCAGCTACTCGGGAGGCTAAGGGAGGAGAATCGCTTGAACCCAGGAGGTGGAGGCTGCAGTGAGCTGAGATCGCACCACTGCACTCCGGCCTAGGCGACAGAGCAAGACTTCATCTCAAAAATAAAATAAATAAATAACCATTTATTCAACCTCCAAATCAGGTAGGCAAATGATTGGCATGTGCCACCAAGCTTTCATTGCACATCTACAGCAGACACTGCTGTCAATCACAACACCATTTCCCTTTGAGCCCATATTCAGGCTCAGAATCCTTCTTAACACAGCAGTCCCAACAGCCACTATCAACCTTGCAGAGCTGGCTGATGACAGGAGTTCTAAATGGCATCCCTAGTATAGACTGCTCAAGGCAAGGAAAGATCCCTGATTCAAGAAAGGATGGCTTATGGAGGAATGTGATCTTCCGGTGCTAAGCCTCAGTGTGGTCCACACTCCTGACTCTGATTGCTTTTGCTTCTCACTCTACAAAAAGATCTGCTTCTTTTAAAAGCCGACGGGCATGGTGGCTCACACCTATAATCCCAGCACTTTGGGAGGCTGAGTCAGGCAGATCACCTGAGGTCAGGAGTTCAAGACCAGCTGGCCAACATGGTGAAAACCCATCTCTACTAAAAATACGAAAATTAGCCAGGTGTGGTGGTGCATGCCTGTAATCCCAGCTACTTGGGATGCTGAGACAGGAGAATCACTTGAACCCAGGACGTGGAGGTTGCGGTGAGCCGAGATCGTGCCACTGCCCTCCAGCCTGGGCGATAAGAGCAAAACTTCATCTCGAATAATAATAATAATAATAAAAGCCACAGAATTATCACCTTTGAAAGAGTAAAGAGAAGAAGACGTCATGGCAGCCAAACTCAAGCTTGTCGCCTGCTTACCTAATGGGGATGATGTTGGAAAACAAGAGGAGGAAGCGGATGATCTGCAGGTACCAACGACCTGCAAAGTGCTGAAGGGCAACCATGACCAGCGAGACCACCACCAGGGCACCAAAGAGGATCTTGGTGAGGCAGTTCACTTCCAAGTCGAACAGGCCGATCTGTGGGACGAAGCACAAACCGGGGCTTGAGATTAGCTGGAGCAACTCACAGCCTGCCAGAGAGCCAGTCCTTCCCCCACAAACACCTCTACCCCAGGTAGGACAGTGGGACCCATCGATCCTCATATCTTTGGTCTATGAACACTGTGCTTCCATGGGCTGGAGTTCATAACAGGCATCCAAGGGAACTCAAAGAATTCTGAAAATTCAAAAAAATGTTTACGACTAACGAAGATTTACACTTGGAAATATCTCAGCGAGTTACTGCTGCGCTGGTTGGTTGTGCACAGCATAGCCTCTACCACCCTGCATAATGCCTTGGCCTTGTAAAATGACTCAGATCCTAAATTCGGAGCACCCTACCCAGCACCAACTCGGTAGTGCCTGAAAGTCTGGGGCACACGCCAGCGGTGGAAACCTAATTTTTAGGTGATGCATTAATGGACGTTATTATTTTATTATTCATTTATTAATTTATTTATTTAGAGATGGAGTCTCGCTTTGTCACCCAGGCTGAAGTGCAAGGGCGCAATCTCGGCTCACACCTCCTGGGTTCAGGCGATTCTCCTGCCTCAGCCTCCCGATCAGCTGGGACTATGGCGCCTGCCACCCCACCTGGCTAATTTTTGTATTTTCAGTAGAGACAGGGTTTCACCATGTTGGCCAGGCTGGTCTCAACTCCTGGCCTCAGGTGATCCACCTGCCTCGGCCTCCCAAAGTGCTGGGATTACAGGTGTGAGCCACCGCGCCTGGCCCTGGACATTATTATTTTAATAATAACACACTTATTTTCATGTATAGTCTTTTAAAAAGTAGCAAATCATATCCACAACTTCACAGAAATATGCCCCAGGATAAGGCTAAAACATTAAACAAACGATTTTATCGTTGTAATGATGGCTGTAACGTCTAATGGTAGAGTGACCATGACGGAAATTTAGGAGACACAGCATTCCTTCCTGCTATTGACAAAAGACATTATTCCGTAATGTTCTGACTCTTAAAAATTGGAGGAGGGGTAAGCTGAGACGGCAGGTCACGGTTTGAATCACATAGGCCTGCCCGGTCCTCACTGTGTAGCCTGGACAGTGCATGGTGCTTCCTGAAGCCGTTTCTCACAGATAAAGGAAGCACGGCACTCGCAGGGCTGTTATGAGGATGAAATGAGATGCATGTGAAGGCTGAAACACAAGACATGCAAACAGCACGTGCTCTGTAGTTTAACCTAAAAGCACAAAAAATGCTGGGTGCCATGGCTCACACCTGTAATCCCAGCACTTTGGGAGGCCGAGGCGGGAGGATCACTTGAGGTCCGGTGCTTGAGACCAGCCTGCCCAACACAGTGAAATCCCATCTCTACTATAAACACAAAAATTAGTCAGGCATGGTTGTACATGCCTGTAGTCCCAGCTACTCAGGAGGCGGAGGTGGCAGGATCGCTTGAGCCCAGGAGGCAGAGGTTACAGTGAGCCAAAATCGAGCCACTGCATTCCTGCATGGGCAGCAAAGCGAGACCCTGACTCAAAAAAAAAAAAAAAAAAAAGGCACAAAAAATGTCATATATCCACAGATATGTGACTACATGTTTATGTATTGTATTATATATGTGTATGTATATGTATTTATGTGTATACACACACGCATATGCATAAAAAGATAATGTCTGTATAAATATCACTCCTAGGTGTCCCTATTTTAATATCTCATCACTCACCCACCAGAACCAACCAGCCCACGGCTGGTCAATGCACCCCATGACCTCGTACACACCTTACTTCGGGGATTTGAGGTATTCATGACACTCCGGAGTTCTCTGCCAGTGTAAAGAACAACACCCACAACAGTACCTAAAATGGAAAAAAAAAAGAAAAGTAATATTAATAGAGACAGGCAGGCTTGCAGACAGAAGAGTCTGATCCTTTTGAGAGACTGGTTTCTTTTTTTTCTCTTTTTTTTGAGACAGAGTCTTGCTCTGTTGCCCAGGCTGGAGTCTGGAGTGCAGTGGTGCAACATGGGCTCACTGAAAGCCTCCCAGGTTCAAGCGATTCTCCTGCCTTAGTCTCCCGAATAACTGGGATTACAGGCATGCACCACCATGCCTGGCTAATTTTTGGTTTTATTATTATTATTATTATTTTTGAGACGGAGTTTCACTCTTGTTGTCCAGGCTACAGTGCAATGGTGCGATCTCTGCTTACTGCAACCTCTACCTCCTGGGTTCAAGCAATTCTCCTGCCTCAGCCTCCCGAGTAGCTGGGATTACAGGCATCTGCCACCACACCCAGCTAATTTTTGTATTTTCAGTAGAGACAGGGTTTCACCATGTTGGCTAGACTGGTCTTGAACTCCTGACTTCAACTGATCCATCTGCCTCGGCCTCCCAAAGTGCTGGGATTACAGGCATGAGCCACCACGCCCAGTCCCTTTTTTTGGAGAGAGGGTCTTACTCTGTTGCCCAGGCTAGAATGCAGTGGCACAATCACATTAATGGCTCACTGCAGCTTCAACATCCTGGGTTCAAGCGATCCTCCCACCTCAGCCTCCTGAGTAGCTGGGATCACAGGCACATGCCACCATGCTTGGCTAATTTTTGTGTTTTTTGTAGAAATGAGGTCTCACTAGCTGGGACCACAGGCACATGCCACCATGCTTGGCTAATTTTTGTGTTTTTTGTAGAAATGAGGTCTCACTACGTTGCCCAGGCTGGTCTTGAATTCCTGGGTTCGAGTGATCCTCCCACCTTGGCCTCCCAAAGTGCTTGGATTACAGGCATGAGCCACGTCACCCGACCTAGAGACCATGTTCAAAACCCAACAGCCACACTATGAGAACATCATAGGTTTTACATTAGAGCCAAACAAACCAAGGGCCAAACCAATGATCTGTGGCTACACTGACCAACAGAACAGCCACTAACCACTGAAAACCCTTTAAGTTTAAATTCAGTCAAATTAAATACAGCGCCCACCCTCCCTAGCCCATTTCACGGCCACACGAGCTAGGAGCTACCTCATGGAACAGTGAAGACCCAGAGCCTTCTCCTTACCGCAAAACCTGTACCGGTGAATGCTGGTCTACAGGACCCAGCGGCTTCTAACGGAAGGAGACTAGGGAAAGGGGTGGCTTGCCCTTTGTGCCCCCGGTCATAGAGGCTTTCAGAGGTGCCTAGAACATTCCTACCTTCATCAGCTATTATGGAAACTTGGAAAGAGATGCTTCTTTTTAGAGCACATTCTTCCTGCTCAGCCTGATCCCTTTCAGCCTAACTTACCCACTTGGGGGACGCCTGTCCCAAGGACAACTCTTCCCTAAGAACTCCCACCCCTTCTAGCCCCCAGGCACAACAAGAAAAAGCATCAATCCTTCGAAAGTCAACAATTTACTGAAGAAATAAACATGGCCAGTGAACAAGAGGAAAATGCTCAATCTAGGAAATAATCAAAAAATGCAAAATAAACCATTTTTATCCCAATTAGACTGGCAAAAATTCAAAAACCTGAGAACCACCAAGGTTAGCCAACAGTGGGGAAAGTAAATCCTGTCATACACACTGCTGGCCGACGTGCACACGGGTGTGATCTATTTTGGAGAGAAATTTGGCAGTATCTGTCAAAATTTTACTTCTCTCCCCTTCTCAGTGTGTGCCAAGAAAATCAACACAGCGGGAAAGATAGAGAATAAAGAAGGAAACCAAGAAATACTGCATCACGGGGAGTGAGCGGTGCTAGGCTGAAAGTCAAGTCAAGCGGAGAAACAGGCAGGACCGGGTGGCGGGGCAGGGGGCAGGAGGCGGAGGGGGCAGGCAGTTCGTACTGTCTCCGTTCACGTCATCTGAGCTGAAACTTGGAACACGAAGGAGCCAGCCCTGCCAAGCTCTCAGGGAAGATCCCAGGAATACAAGCAATTTGGTCTCTGCTGGAAAGACAAAACACCTCCCTCTCTGTGCTCTCTCCCCCTCCCCCTCAGGAATGCCACTGTCAGGAGACACAAAAATCCAAAAAGGCTGAAGCACATCTGCGGTAAAGAGCCCACCCCCAAATGCAGCGCGGGGACCACATCTTGGACAAAGAGCCCTAGGAGGAGACGCTGAAGTCCCTCCAGGCTCTAACACACTCAGCCAGGCAAACAATGTTCTCCAGGACAATGCAGTTCCCTTCCAGGGTGGCTCCCAGCAGATGGCAGGCCAGGGAGAGCTTGTGGTGGCTTCTCGGCAGATGGCAGGCTCCTGTGAACACAGGCAGCCCCTCCCTTCAGGCCCCTGTCACCACAGCAGATGGCTGGACAGTGGGAGTCGAGCCCAGGCTGAGCTTGGGATGACCACACAACCGCTGCATCCACTCCTAAGCAGATGCAGCTCAGCCTCAATCCCCAGAGGTCAGGGTTAGAGAGGGCCCCAGTAACAAGGAGGACCCCAAAGGGAGTGTCTCCCACACCTGGCCTGGCCAACCTTGATGCCATCAGATGCTGCTGAAAATGGCCTTTCCCATCCCATGCCTTCTTGTGCTTAGGACACAGGCTCTGCCTCCACAAGATCCAAACCCCAGCCTCGTCCTCAGTGAGGCCACCACCTGGAGAGGATGCACACAACGGATGCGCATTGGCTTGGTCTGCACGGTGCTTTCAAGGTTCTGAATAACTGGCCACTTTTAAATTCAGGAGCCTGCCTATTAAAAAAAAAAAAAAGAGGCCAGGCACAGTGGCTCCCACCTGTAATCCCAGCACTTTGGGAGGCTGAGGCAGGTGGATCACCTGAGGTCAGGAGATCTCAGGTTGAGACCAGCCTGGCCGACGTGGCAAAACCCCGTCTCTACTAAAAATATAAAAATCAGCCCGGCGTGGTGGCACATGCCTGTAATTCCAGCTACTTGGGAGGCTGAGGCAGGAGAACTGCTTGAACCCGGGAGGCGGAGGTTGCAGTGAGCCAATATCACGCCACTGCACTCCAGCCTGGGTGACGGACTGAGACTCTGTCTAGGAAAAAAAAAAGAAAAAAAAATCTTAAAAAAGAGATCTCTGGCTTTTCCTGGAAGAGTGGAAGATCTGATGACACTGAGTCCACGTTCCTCATGCTACACCCAGTGAGTGTTGACGAACAACCACTTCTTAGACACGTGCTCTGAGCTCACCACGGTCCCCATCCGCCACTATCCACTCCTTTAAATCCCCTGCCCAATTTGTAACTGTTGACCCGAAAGTATCCACCCCTAGGCCTCTGGTCCCCTCCTTCCCCTGCTGTCACCTCTGCAGTCCCTCCTTGCTCTCAAGGTTCTCTTCACTCCCACCCTCTGCAGCCTGCAGGCCACGCAGCCCTTTCCATTCTCCCAGCCAGTGTCCATCTGGTTTCTCCAAAAGGCCAAGAGGTCACGGTCAGGCATTTCACAGAGTTCTACTGACTCTCTGGAACAGTGTGGTGCTGCCTTGGGGTCAGGGCTATTCTGTGACCCCTTTGTTCCTCATCCACGACAAAATAAATACTGAACCCGAGAATCAGCATTTGGAAATGTTGTTTTTTTTTTTTTTTTTTTTTTTTGAGACGGAGTCTCACTCTGTCGCCCAGGCTGGAGTGCAGTGGTATGATCTCGGCTCACTGCAAGCTCCGCCTCCCGAGTAGCTGGGACTACAGGCGCCCGCCACCACACCCAGCTAATTTGTTGTATTTTTAGTAGAGATGGGGTTTCACCGTGTTGGCCAGGATGGTCTCTATCTCCTGACCTCGTGATCCGCCCACCTCGGCCTCCCAAAGTGCTGAGATTACAGGCGTGAGCCACCGTGCCTGGCTGGAATTTTTATAGCAATTAAATACTGCTGCAATATTCGGGCATGTGATCAGAGGAGTCCTCTCATCAAATGGGGTATAGACCATGGAGGCACTATCAAACTGTTGTGGGCCGGGCATGGTGGCTCATGCTTATATTCCCAGCACTTTGGGAGGCTGAGGCAGGTGGATCACTTGAGGTCAGGAGTTCGAGACCAGCCTGGCCAACATGGTGAAATCCCATCTCCACTAAAAATATAAAAATTATAGCCGGGCGCGGTGGCTCACGCCTGTAATCCCAGCACTTTGGGAGGCCGAGGCGGGCGGATCACAAGGTCAGGAGATCGAGACCACGGTGAAACCCCGTCTCTACTAAAAATACAAAAAATTAGCCGGGCGCGGTTGTGGGCGCCTGTAGTCCCAGCTACTCGGGAGGCTGAGGCAGGAGAATGGCGTGAACCCGGGAGGCGGAGCTTGCAGTGAGCCGAGATCGCGCCACTGCACTCCAGCCTGGGCGACAGAGCGAGACTCCGTCTCAAAAAAAAAAAAAAAAAAAAAAAAAAAAAAAATTATGCAGGTGTGGTGATGGGCGCCTGTAATCCCAGCTACTGGGGAGGCCAACGCAGAAGAATAGCTTGAACCCGGGAGGTGGAAGTTGCAGTGAGCCGAGATCGCACCACTGCACTCCAGCCTGAGTGACAGAGTGAGACTCTGTCTCAAAAAAAAACTGTTGTGGCAAGGTGCACATAGTGTGGCTGCATATTACTCACGCACAGAGGCAGGACCACAAATCAATCTTCTACACAACAGGGGGAAAACCCAACAAACCGGTCCCCCTCCACTAAAAGCCTGAGAAGGGTTTTTAGAACAGGGCTAGAGCACCAGTTCTTCTCACCTTCTAAGAGGTGGCTGTTCCTCAACCTAGGCTCTGTAACATTCAGGCCACCTTCTCTGCCAAGCCCCTGGTCCTCCTCCATCCCTTCCCTTATCCATCACTCTTGTGCTGCCTCAGCCTTGCAGCCCTGCATTGGCTACCATGGCAACCACATCTTCTACAAACTGATGCCAGCTGATGCAGCTGGATCTCAGCACTGCTTGGCAAGCTTTTTTCTTTTTTTAAAAACTTCCAACAGGTAACAGCAGACCTGTTATCTGTTATCTGTAACCGAGAGGCAGGAGTTACATCCCATAGGGAACACAGAAGTGAAATCTCACATAGTTAAGATGACTCTTGCTGGCGGTTCCTTGTGTTGAGAACTGGAAGGCAATGGCTTATGTTTACATTAGAATCAGAGGGCAATTAGATGTCTACTCAGTGAGATGCAGGGGAAACTGAGGCCAATTAAGGAAGCAGTCAATGCCCAGATGCTCATACTGACTCCAAATCATACACCGACTAAGGGGCAGGGCAGGCAATGCCATCAGATCACTGCTGTGCTCTCTCTCTCCTACTCACCCCCCAAAATAACCGAGCACACAGAGAGGAATTCAGACAAGGGATCTTTAACTCCACAAGGCATCTCCCATGAACTGTCTGAAATATCTTTCCTCTTCAAGATGCCAGTTTGCCTTCCACTCTCCTCCTCCCAGGAGATGACCTCTCCAAGGCGTGTGACCTTGAGCAAGTTGCTTAGCCTGAGGCTCAGTGCCTCATCCCATTAAATGTCCTCGTGTAATGTTATGAGACCAAATCAAGAGAATGGCAGCAAAACAGTTCGTCGATTAAAAGTAACTGATAATGAAGATGTAATTAGTACTGCTCATCTCTGAGATTAAGACTGACAAGCGGCCTTTCCAACATTGCTCCTTCCACCTCAGGTTTCTCTGCATTTTCAGCTCAACTATTTTCCTTTTTACTGGTTTCAAAGGAAATACAAAAAACTCTCTCCCATTTCTTCTATAGCCCATCCTAAATTTCTTTTTTTTTTTTTTGAGGAGTCTCACTCTGTCACCTAGGCTGGAGTGCAGTGGGGCAATTTCGGCTCACTGCAAGCTCCACTTCCCAGGTGCAAGCAATTCTCCTGCCTCAGCCTCCCAAGTAGCTGGGACTACAGGTGCGTGCTACCACGCCTGGCTAATTTTTGTATTTTTAGTAGAGATGAGGTTTCACCATGTTGGTCAGGCTGGTCTCGAACTCCTGACCTCAAGTGATCCACCCGCCTCAGTCTCCCAAAGTGCTGAGAGTACAGGTGTGAGCCACCACGCCTGGCCTCCATCCTAAACCTCCAATATACCATAAATCCCATGTTGTGGGCATAGGCATCTGTCTCTTAAGGCACTACCACAGCACTGGGACCGGCAATGGATCTCAACACAGAACAGGTGTGCTCTTGCTACATGAAAAGGAGGAAGGAAGAAGAAAATCACCAAAAGGAAAAACAAACAGGCATATGAAAATGCATTTATTACTGAAATGTTAACATTTTCAGTAGCCAAGGTGGTGGTTACCCTTGGGCGGGTGTTGGGGGAGCTAGAAGGGAGTGGAGGGGAGCTTCTTCGGGGCTGGGAAGTGATAACACCCTGTTCCTTGATCTGGGTGCTAGCCACACAAATGTTAACTGTGTTAAAATCCATCAAGCACAGGGTGGAAGGAGGGTGAGGATCAGAGAACACTATCTACTGGGTACTATGCTTACTGCCTGGGTGACAATATCATCTGTACACCAAACTCCCGCAACATGCAATTTGCCCGTGTGACAAATCTGCACGTGTACCCCCAAACCTAAAACAAAAGTTGGAAAGAAAAAAAAATCCACCAAGCACTATGTTTAGGATTTTCTGTGTGTGTACTATCCTTCCACAAAAGGTTTAGAAAAGAAGAAGAAATGGTGAACCGTCCACAAAAAATGAAGTACATCCTATTCATGTGGCTGTCTAGTAAGGAGACGGGCACATGACAGGCAGTCATGAATTTCCAGCCCCGCCTACGCCAGATGAAACAGGACATGACAACTTTACCCTCATCTTGTTCTCATCACCTTTAACACCTCTCTGTTCCACCCAAAGACACAAGCATTTGACACAGACATCCTCTACTCTAAAGTGTGTTGCTTTTCATTGTATCCTTTTTTTTTTTTTTTTGAGACAGAGTTTCCCCCCTGTGGCCCAGGCTTGGGGTGCAACAACGCGCCTGTAGTCCCAGCTACTCGGGAGGCTGAGGCCAGAGAATGGCATGAACCTGGGAGGTGGAGCTTGCAGTGAGCCAAAATCACACCACTGCACTCCAGCCTGGGCGACTGAGCAAGACTCCATCTCAGAAAAAAATGGTGCAACTTCTGCTTCCTGGGTTTAAGTGATTCTCCCACCTCAGCCTCCTGAGTAGCTGAGATTACAGGCACGGGCCACCACACCCAGCTAATTTTTTGTATTTTTAGTAGAGACGGGGTTTTACCATGTTGGCCAGCCTGGTCTTGAACTCCTGACCTCAGGTGATCCACCCACATTGGCCTCCCAAAGTGCTGGGATTACAGGCCTGAGTCACTGCATTCAAGACGAGCCTGACCAACATGGTAAAACCTCATCTTTACTAAAAATACAAAAAATTAGCCAGGCGTGCTGGCTCACACCTGTAATCCTAGAACTTTGGGAGGCTGAGGCGGGTGGATCACGAGGTCAGGAGATCGAGACCACCCTGGCTAACACAGTGAACCCCGTCCCTACTAAAAATACAAAAAAATTAGCCAGCATGGTGGCGGGCGCCTGTAGTCCCAACTACTTCGGAGGCTGAGGCAGAAGAATGGCATGAACCTGGGAGGCGGAGCTTGCAGTGAGCCAAAATCACGCCACTGCACTCCAGCCTGGGCGACTGAGCAAGACTCCGTCTCAGAAAATAATAATAATAAAAAATAATAATAATAATAATAAAAAATAGGGTCTTGCTCTGTCACCCAAACTGGAGTACACTGGTGATCACAGCTCACTGCAGCCTTGACCTCCAAGCTCAAGCAATCCTCCCACCTCAGCCTCCTATATAGCTAGGACCAAAGTCACACAACACAACACCTGGATAATGTTTTGTTTTTTTAATTTATTGTTTTTTGAGACAGAGTCTCACTCTGTCACCCAGGCTGGAGTGCAGTAGCACGACCTCGGCTCACTGCAAGCTCCGTCTCCCGGGTTCACACCATTCTCCTGCCTCAGCCTCCCACGTAGCTGGGACTACAGGTGCCTGCCACCAGGATGGCTAATTTTTTGTATTTTTAGTAGGGACGGGGTTCACTGTGTCAGCCAGGATGGTCTCGATCTCCTGACATTGTGATCTGCCCGCCTCAGCCTCCCAAAGTGCTGGGATCATAGGCATGAGCCACTGCGCCCGGCCATGTTTTATTTTTTGTAGAGATGGGTTTTCATCATGTTGCCTGGGCTGGTCTCAAACTCCTGAACTCAAGCAATCCTCCTGCCTTGGTCTCCCAAAGTGCTAGGATTACAGGTGTGAGCTACTGCGCCCAGCCTCATTTTACACTTTCATTCCCCGTAAGGCTGCTTGTTCACACACGGCCAGACACGCAGACTGGGCCTAAAGGTCTGGAGCCTGGAGTCTGACCTGAGGTAGTATTCCCTTGCCAGTTAGTTCTCCTAACTCAATTCCTTAAACCAAGTATTTTAATATAAGACTATATAAACACTCCAAAAAAAGTCAGTGGATATTTTTATAATTTTAGAGCAGAGAAAATTTTCTTAGCACGGCACAAAAAACAGAAACCATAAACAAAAGACCCCAGCCTGGGCAACATGACAAAACTCCGTCTCTACAAAACATACAAAAAGTTAGCCAGGTGTGGTGAGGTGTGCCTACAGTCCCAGCTATTCAAGAGGCTGAGGTGGGAGAATCATTTGAACCCGGGAGGTCGAGGCTGCAGTGAGCCCTGATCATGTCACTGCACTACAACCTGGGAGACAGATCAAGACCCTGTTTTGAAAAGAAAAAAAGATCAATAGGTCTGACTAGATAAAAACTGCAAACTTTAGTTCCAAAATACTAATGAGATCAAGTGAAACAGTCATTGCAATTAAGTCAACAAATAAAAGATTAACATTCTTATGACATAAACAATTCTTACAAATTATTTTTTAAAAACCCATAAGCAGAAAAAATAGACACGGGACACAAACTGGCCATTCACACATATATTTAAGAAAATACAAATAAATAGTAAGCATAAAGGAAGATGTTTGTACAAATAATTTTTCTAAAGGTAAATCAATATGTTAACATTTGTCCAATATCTATCACATGTGCAAAAATTAAAAAGTCAGACAAACACACTGCTGGCTAGGTACACATATAAGTTAAGACTATCAGGTGCCAGGAGGCGGAGTCTGGAGAATGGCATGTAACCGGGAGGCGGAGGTTGCAGTGAGCCAAGATTACACCACTGCACTCTAGCCTGGGCAACAGTGCAAGACTCCATCACACACACAAAAAAAAATTATCAGGAGAAGAGGCAAGTTTGCTGGGTGAATCAAAACATAAAATGCACATGCCCTTCCAACAGCAATCCTGTTTCTATGAAAACATAGGCACATGCCTGTAATCTCAGCACTTTAAGAGGCCGAGGCAGGTGGATCATGAGGTCAGGAGTTTGAGACCAGCCTGAGAAACATGGTGAAATCTCATCTCTACTAAAAATACAAAAACAATTAGCTGGGCGTGGTGGCAGGCCCCTGTAATCCCAGCTACTTGGGAGGCTGAGGCAGGAGAATCACTTGAACTCGGGAAGGTGGAGGTTGCAGTGAGCTGAGATCACGACACTACACTCCAGCCTGGGAAAGGAGGAGGAGGAAAGGACAGGACAGAACAGGACAGGACAGGAAAAAATGTAGGCAATACCAAAATTTAGAATTTCTATATGGTAAAAGAAAATAAAGCCCATCACAAACAAAAACAAAAGACAAACAAAAAACTGAAAAAATATTTATAATCCACAACAAGTGTAAGTTTGAGATTCTTTCCTCTATAAGGCATTCTAACAAAGTAATGAGAAAAAGAACTACAAAGGAAAGCGGATAGACCAGAATATTAAGAATTAGCTGACAGGTAGAAAGACGTTCAACTATATTTGCAATTAAATCAAAATTAAAACAGTAGGCTGGGCGCGGTGGCTCATGCCTGTAACCCCAGAACTTTGGGAGGCTGAGGTGGGCAGATCACCTGAGGTCAGGAGTTCGAGACCAGCCTGGCCAACATGGTGAAATCCCACCTTTACTAAAAATACAAAAATTAGCTGGGGGTGGTTGCACACACCTGTAATCCCAGCTACTGGAGAGGCTGAGGCAGAAGAATCACTTGAACCCGGAAGGCAGAGGTTGCAGTGAACCAAGATGGGTGCCACTGCACTCCAGCCTGGGTGACAGAGACAGAGAGACTCTGTCTTTTTTTTTTTTTTTTTTTTTTAAGCCAACTAGTAACTTACAAAGAAACAAAACAGACAGATGCGAAGATGAACACCTGCCAGGTAATCTAGGAAATTCAAACTGAGATACTTATTTTTCAGTCAAATTATCAAAGAATAAAATGTAATTAATTATTTGTTAATAAATGACTTGAAAGTGGGAAAAAATTGGTTCAGGTGACATGGGTGGAAAGTGGCGAGGAGGGGCGGGGTGTGAACATCTGCATGCTGCGTGCCCTGGGTGGCTGCGCTCAGGCGTGGCCCAGGCATGACCGTGCAGAACGTCTCGCTCTTTAGTCATCAGGGGGCCTGAGAGATGTTCCAAAGTATGATGAAAACAAAGGCAGGCAGTGGAAATAAAATGTGGCAAAAGAACCTCAAGGGAGAGTGCATCTCTGCCTATTTGTATTAAGTAGTGCACGTGTGGATGGTGACACATGGTACTCTGGGGATAGTTTGTGCTGCTTCGTTCCCTCTCCTTGCCACACAGGATCCTAATCGAGTGTCTACTGGACTAAAGAACGACAAAGAAGGAACAGGCAAGGTGGTTTACACCTATGATCCCAGCATTTTGGCTGAAGCAGAAGGATCATGTGAGTCTGAGAGTTTGAGACTAGCCTGGGGAACAGTGAGACCCCCATCTCTAAAAAAGTACTTAAAAATTAGCTGGGCATGGTGGCATGCACTTGTAGTCCCAGCTGTTTGGGAGGCTGAGGCAGGAGGACTGCTTGAGCCCAGGGGTTAGAGGCTACAGCGAGCCATGATTGCACCCCTGCACTCCAGCCTGGGTGACAGAATAAGACCCTGTCTCAAAAGAAAAAAAAAAAAAAATGAATGAATGAATGAATGAAAGAGAGAAGCAACCAGCAGAGGAAAATGGCTTGATGGTTGAAGAATGGAAAAAATTGATTCCTCTAATAGTAAAGACAGAAAGTCACCAGCAGTAGAATTATAATACTAATTATACTATTAAGTTAATGATATCACAAAATGTAAGAAAATGATGGCTACACAGTAAGTTCTGTTTCTGGAGCAAAGTGCCTAGGTTCAAGTTCCAACTCTGCCTTTTACCTGCTGTGTGACCTCAGAGCAAGTTACTTAACCTCACTCAGCCTCAGTGCCGTCATCTGCAGAATGGGCATAATATGAATAATAGTATCTACCCTCACGGTGCCTTTAGGAGGGTTAAGTGCAGTGTGTAACACACATAAGCACCCAGCACAGGGCCTGACACATGGGCTGCATGCCGCTGATGTTAACCACTGCTATCAGGGGTCATATTCAGCCCATGCAGTCACGATCAGTGTCATCCCAGCACTGAAAGACACCAATGGGCCAGGCGCAGTGGCTCACGTCTGTAATCCCAGCACTTAGGGAGGCTGAGGTGGGTGGATCACTTGAGGTCAGAAGTTTGAGACCAGCCTGGCCAACATGGTGAAATCCCATCTCTACTAAAAATACAAAAACTAGCCAGCGTGGTGGTACGGGCCTATAATTCCAGCTACTTGGGAGACTGAGACACAAGAATTGCTTGAACCCGGGGGGCAGAGGTTACAGTGAGCCAAGATTGTGCCACTGTGCTGCAGCCTAGGTGACAGAGTAAGACCTTGTCTCAAAAAAAGAGAAAAAGAAAAAGAAAAGCACCAATATCCACTTCCTCTTGGTGTTTAAACACAGAAGCTCCAGCTCAATCAGGCCCACGCCCTTTCCTAGGGCCCCAGTGCCGGCAGTCCCAGCGCAACATACCCTACAAACACAACCTCCAGCCAGAACATCCAGGCTGCCTCCAGCTCTGGGACAGATTAGAATGTCAATCTGAAGAGGCAATTACAGCTATTCCCAGCGTGGACGCTGCAAAAAGGTCCACAGGCCATGCCAGCTTCTCCCCCAGGCGTCTCTAAGTGTCCAAGCTGCAATTAGATGTCAGTTTAATTCCCTGGAGGTGTCGGAACAAGTGGAAAATGCCATTTGAACGAGCACTCCTTTTACCAACTGACAGATGATTATTCTAATTACGAAAGGATTTTCTTTCCTTTTCAAATTGCTACCACATTCCTCGAAATGGCGCCTTACCTGATGCGACCACGGTGCCAGCCCACAGCGTGTTCTCTATGCTCAGGCTCTCGCTGATCGGGGGGTCGTTGTCTTCCTGGAAAAGACCAAACGGACACACGTTCACCCTGCACGGCTTCCCTGGAATCCACAGGCAGCTTCAAGCCTGGTCCGCTCGCGATAGAAAGAGAGGCTCCCCCTGAGGAAACTGGGGGCCCGGTTTGGAAGCCGACGGCTCCACCATGGGGGGAGGGCCGAGCTCTTCCACCATTGCCCTTGGGGTTTTCACCTCCCACAGAAATACGTGAAAAAGTTGGCCTGTGATTTAAGAAGCGCGAGCCTCTCAGCACTGAAAAATGTTTTACGAGGTAAGAATCAAAATGTAAAAGCAAACCAATTAGGCTGTTTGCAGGGCAACTTTGTTTGTGGCTTATAGAAAGAGAACGTGGACAATGTAATGTGGGTTCTAGAAATCTGTCAACCCATATTCCTAAAATAATTTTTTTTTTTTTTTTGAGATGGAGTCTTACTCTGCCACCCAGGCTGGAGTGCAGTGGTGCGATCTTGGCCCACTGCAACCTCCACCTCCCAGGTTCAAGCAATTCTCCTGACCTCAGGAGATCCGCCTACCTCAGCCTCCCGAAGTGCTGGGATTACAGGTGTGAGCCACCACACCAGGCCTCCTAAAACAAATTAAATCCAAATTTAATTTCTCTTCTGAAAGGTCTGGAAGTAGCTTAAAAATTATGAAAACGGCAGATAGGATTTGTATGAATAAAAGATGACCAAAGTTGGGTACGGTGGCTCACGCCTGTAATCCCAACACTTTGGGAGGCCAAGGTGGGTGGATCACCTGAGGTCAGGAGTTCGAGACCAGCCTAGCCAACATGGTGAAACCCCGTCTCTACTAAAAATACAAAAAATTAGCCAGGCGTGGTGATGCACGCCTGTAATCCCAGCTACTCAGGAGGCTGAGGCAGGAGAATCGCTTGAACCGGGGAGGCAGACGTTCCAATGAGCCGAGATCATGCCACTGCACCCTAGCCTGGGCGACAGAAGGAGACTGCCTCAAAAAAAAAAAAAAAAAAAAAAAAGGCCAGGCACAGTGGCTCATGCCTGTAATCCCAGCACTTTGGAAGGCCAAGGCGGGCAGATCACGAGGTCAGGAGATCGAGACCATCCTGGCTAACAGTGAAAACCTGTCTCTACTAAAAATACAAAAAACTAGCCGGGCAAGGTGGCAGGTGCCTGTAGTCCTAGCTACTCAGGAGGCTGAGGCAGGAGAATGGCGTGAACCTGGGACACACAGCTTGCAGTGAGCCGAGATCGCACCACTGCACTCCAGCCTGGGCAACAGAGTGAGACTCCGTCTCAAAAAAAAAAAAAAAAAAAAAAAAAAAAAAAACAGAGGACATAGATCCATCTGAAGGACAGAGAAAGAAAAACTGCTTTCAGACGTCAGCATTCATGTGAATTATAGCAAAGCTTGGCTCTAAGTTGTTGGGTCATTCAAGCCGTTCCAAGGTCGGAAGAAAATTCTAGTTGTGTCGACCTTACTGAGAAACAATACGTTGGCTTTCAAGGTGGTGCCTTCTTTACGTCCCCACCCGGCATAAAACTACTTCCTGACAAAGAACTATCAGTACTTCTCAGTCTTCATCCCTTACACACTCCCGGTGACAGGAACCTGTGGGAAGTAAGCTCACTTACTCGGGTAAAAGTTCCCACGAAGTTGTGAATGTCAATATTTGGCTCTTCCGCGTACACATACGATCGAATCTGAAGAAGGTCCTGTTCAACAGAAGTCACATTCGGGAGTCAAAACAAAATCACTTCACAATTCAAGACTTCAGGAGGCATCCACTATTTTTCAAAAGCAACTATATTTCCCACACACAGCAAACAGGCCCTTAAAATTACAGGGAAGGTGGAAACAAGAGGAAAGTCCTCTATTAAGTAAGTTTAGGAGTCGCCGCATACAGTATCTCGAGACACCCTGAGAGACTGTACAGTGAAGACCCTTGTTTCTCTATGTTTACCCAGCACTTTCCAGACTTGATGGGGTGATGCTACACACCTATGAATACCCTGGAAAGTGGCAGATCCTCCTCTGCTAAATTCTGGCTTGCAAGACTTGTCTGTACCATTGAAAATACTCATTCAAGCTAGGCGTGGTGGTTAATGCCTGTAATACCAGCACTTTGGGAGGATGAAGTGGGCGGATCACTTGAGGCCAGGAGTTCGAGACCAGCATGGCCAACATGTTGAAATCCTGTCTCTACTAAAAATACAAAAAAATTAGCCGGGCGTGGTGGCGCGTGCCTGTAATTGCAGCTACTCGGGAGGCTGAGGCAGGAGAATCGCTTGAACCCGGGAGGCGGAAGTTGCAGTGAGCTGAAATCGCGCCACTGCACTCCAGCCTGGATGACAGAGTGAGACACCATCTCAAAAAAAAAAAAAAAAAAAAGAAAGAAAATACTCATTCAACAAATGATTACTGGGCATCTACTCGGTATAAACCTCTGGGAAGAGCTGAAAAAGCAAGTAAGAACGCCTCTCACCCATAAGGATGGCTATCAAAACAAAAACAAAAACAAGTATGATGAAGAGGTGGAGAATCTGGAGGCCCTGTGCACTGTTGCTGGGAACGTCAGATGGTACAACAGCTATGGAAACAGCACAGCACTTCCTCAAAAAATTAATCAGAAAACTACCAGATAATCCAGCAATTCCACCTCCGGGTATACACCCAAAAGAACTGAAAGCAGGGACATGACGTGATCATCTGTCCACCTATGTACGTAGTAGCATTATTCACAACAGCCAAGAAGTGGAAGCAAGTCAAACAAGCATCAGTGGATGAATGGATAAATAAAGTGTGGTCTGTCCATGCAATGGAATATTACTCAGCCTTAAAAAGGAAGAAGTTCTGACATAGGCTACGATACGGATGAACCTGGAAGAAGACCTCATGCTCAGTGAAATAAACCAGTCACAAAAAGACAAAAACTAAGTGATTCCACTTATAGGAGGAACTTAGAGTAGTTTAATTCATAGAGACAGAAAACAGAAAGATGCTCGCCAGGGGTTGGGCCAAGGCGGGAATGAAGTTACTGCTTAACGAGTCCAGAGTTCTAGTTTTGAAAGATGAAAAAAGTTCCAAAGATGAACACGGCTGATGCCTGCATGACAAGGTCAGTGTACTTCAGGCCACTGAACTGTGCACTTAAAAATGATTACGATGGCACATTTTATGTTATGTGTCTTTTAGTATAATTTTTTTAAAAGCAAACAAGAAGTCAACCTTAGGTGATAAAAATGCCAAAAGTGAAAGATCTGGGCAAAAACTACATTTCAAAGCAGCATATGTGAAGTGGCATAAGACAGGTACAGTCAGGGGGAGCAGCAGTCACTTCTAGAACAAAGAAGAAAGGAAGTAGACGGGGACTGGGCACCAGGAAAGGTGACGGAGGGGGCAGGGGTGAAGCCCAGGAGGAGGAAGGGACAGGCCAAAGCGCAGTGTGGAATGGAAATAAGTTCAGAAGCAGAAAGCCCCATCGAGCGGGGACAGGACGGAATGATTCCCTGCACTGGCACAGGCGGGTCCCGAGAGGAAATGGCAGGGCGTGGCCCAGATCATGCAACAAGTTGAAGGCCAAGCTAACAATGGATGATTATGTCATATACATACCCACTCACACATATATATGGCATGAGGACAGGAGGTTATATTATAGTGTTGTTTTTTTCTCAGTTGCTTTTCTTCTTTTTTTTTTTCTTTTTGAGATGGAGTCTTGCTCTGTTGCCAGGCTGGAGTGCAATGGTGCAGTCTCGTCTCACTGCAACCTCCACCTCCCAGGTTCAAGCCATTCTCCTGTCTCAGCCTCCCAAGTAGCTGTGACTACAGGCGCATGCCACCACACCCAACTAATTTTTTTTTTTTTTTTAATAGAGACAGTCTCGATCTCTTGACTCGTGATCCACCCGCCTCAGCCTCCCAAAGTGCTGGGATTACAGGCATGAGCCACCGCGTCCGGCCTACTTTTCTTCTTAACAGGAAGGTCATCTGCTACGGGGGGCTCTTGAGTTCCCATACTCGGCCAACTGCCTGCTGGTCAAAGATGAGGCTTTGCACAAAGAGAGCCAGGAGCAAACCCCAGCCCCCACATACCAGTCGTATGAATTTGGAGAAATCAGTGACCCCTCTGTTCTGCCCCGGACCTGTGACACAGCCACACCACCACTACATTTTAGGGGAGCAGTACACCGACACCATGGGGCCCTGCTTCCACGCCTGCTGTGCAGGGGGACACAGCTGCCCTTGGATGGGCAACAGTGACCACAGGACCTGTGCTTCATCAGGGCACCCTGAGGCCACGGCTGCGGTCACCGCAGCCAGCTCTGTACCAGCACCTGGTCATTGGATCTGTTTCTTCTCCTCTCTTCCTTTTCCAGATTCTTCTTACTTCCTCTTCATTTTAACACAATTATTTCAAACCCATACTGCCAATCCTGACGACGTGGCCCAGGGAGGCCCGTTACTCCTGCAGGAGAAGGCAGTCCAGCCATGAAGGAGCCAGCTGAGCTAGAAGCAGGCGTCTTGTCTAAACTTCGCAGCTCCCGCCAGCAGCCTGTTGTGGCATGTCCCCATCCCAGTCATTTACAAGTTTCTTTGTACCCTGACTTTACCTGACCTTTTAAAGGGTAGTAGGAATCACTGCCAGAAAAAAAGGAAGCAGGGATTGCCTTACTAGATAAATCTTACTTCATAACCAAGACACCCAATTATAAAGTGATAGATATACCAAAAAATGTCCAGAAATATTAAAAAATGGGAAATGGATATATTGTGATAGCCACGTCTTGGAATATTATGCAGATGCAAAAAAAGAATGAAACTACACTCCAAGGTGGGACATAGTAGCTCACACCTGTAATCCCAGCACTGTGGGAGGCCGAGACTGGTGGATCACTTGAGGTCAGGAGTTCGAGACCAGCCTGGCCAACATGGTGACACCCCATCTCTACTAAAAATACAAAAATTAGCCAGGCGTGGTGGCAGGTGCTTTTAATCCCAGCTACTCGGGAGGCTGAGGCAGAAGAATTGCTTGAACCTGGGAGGTGGAGGTTGCAGTGAGCTGAGATCACGCCACTGTACTCTACCCTGGGCAAGAGAGGGAAACTCCATCTCAAAAAAAAAAAAAAAAAAAAAAAGAGGGAGGCCAGGCATGGTGGCTCACACGTGTAATCCCAGCACTTTGGGAGGCCGAGGCAGGCGGATCACTTGAGGTCAGGAGCTCAAGACAAGGCTGACCAACCTGGTAAAACCCCATTTCTACTAAAAATACAAAAAAAAAAAAAAAAATTAGCTGGGCGTGGTGTCACACACCTGTAATTTCAGCTACTCAGGAAGCTGAGGCAGGAGAATTGCTTGAACCCAGGAGATGGAGGCTACAATGAGCTGAGATCACACCATTGCACTCCAGCCTGGGCAACAAGATTGAAATTCCACCTCCAAAAAATATATATATATACACTGTAAATTTTGTTTGTTTTTGCGACGAAGTCTCGCTCTGTTGCCAGGCTGGAGTGCAGTGGCGCGATCTCAGCTCACTGCAACCTCCGCCTCCCAGATTCAAACTATTTCCCTGCCTCAGCCTCCCAAATAGCTAGGACTACAGGCACACACCACCAAGCCTGGATAATTTTTTGTATTTTAGTAGAGATAGGGTTTCACCATGTTGGCCAGGATGGTCTCGATCGCCTGACCTCGTGATCCACCCGCCTTGGCCTCCCAAAGTGCTGGGATTACAGGTGTGAGCCACCATGCCCAGCCTTCTCTAAATTTTTAATGAAATGAACTATCAACATTTAAAATTTGGGCCGGGCGCGGTGGTTCAAGCCTGTAATCCCAGCACTTTGGGAGGCCGAGACGGGCGGATCACGAGGTCAGGAGATCGAGACCATCCTGGCTAACATGGTGAAACCCCGTCTCTACTAAAAAAATACAAAAAACTAGCCGGGCGAGGTGGCGGGCGCCTGTAGTCCCAGCTACTTGGGAGGCTGAGGCAGGAGAATGGCATGAACCCGGGAGGTGGAGCTTGCAGTGAGCTGAGATCTGGCCACTGCACTCCAGCCTGGGCGACAGAGCGAGACTCTGTCTCAAAAAAAAAAAAAAAAACATTTAAAATTTGAGTGATTTCACATGAAAATCTGGATTTCTGGGTGCTCTTTCAAAAACAATCAGGCAAACTTGGCCAACAATGCCACTTGGCAACAAGGGCCAAGAGATGGTAAAGGCTACCAGCCACCCCTTCAGGCAGAGCCTGCACTCTTGCTAACTAACTAGGAGGCACCATATGCATACCGCCTCTGTGTATTCATAAGGCTCAGAGACACATTAAACGTGGAGTAGGGCCAGTCGTGGTAGCTCACGCCTGTAATCCCAGCACTGTGGGAGGCTAAGGCAGGTGGATCACCTGAGGTTAGGAGTTTGAGACCAGCCTGGCCAACATGGTGAAACCCCATCAATACAGAAATTAGCTGGGCGTGGTGGCTCACGACTGTAGTCCCAGCTACTCGGAGGCTGAGGCAGGATAATCACTTGAACCCAGGAGGCAGAGGTTGCAGTGAGCTGAGATGGTGCCACTGCACTCCAGCCTGGGCAACAGAATAAGATTCTGTCTCCAAAAAAAAAAAGGGCCAGGTGCGGTGGCTCACACCTGTAATCCAAGCACTTTGGGAAGCCAAGGCGGGTGGCTCACGAGGTCAGGAGATTGACGCCATCTTCGCTAACACGGTGAAACCCTGTCTCTACTAAAACTACAAAACATCAGCTAGGTGGGGTGGCAGGCACCTGTAGTCCCAGTTACTCAGGAGGATGAGGCAGGAGAATGGCGTGAACCCGGGATGCAGAGCTTGCAGTGAACCAAGATCGCGCCACTGCACTCCAGCCTGGGTGGCAGAGTGAGACTCCATCAACAAAAAAAAAAGTGGAGGGTGAAAAAAACTGCAGAACAACGAATACAGTCTTATGCCATTTATGTGAAACCACATACCACAAACAAGTCTGCATTTGTATATTCATAAGTAAGTGCATTGAGAAACATCTGGAAAGACCACTATTGACTTCACATGACCCTTGATTCCCTCTGGGAAGAAGGTAAGATCTGAGGTAAAGGCTGTGAGCAGGATTTCTCACTTTTTCTTCCACAGCTTTCCATACAGTTGAACTATTTTTAACAAGAATATACTCATGTATTAATCATAATCAGGTCATCGTTTCATATAAATCTTTTTTTGTTTTTTTTGAGACAGGGTCTCCCTCTGTTGCCCAGCCTGGAGTACAGTGGCACAATCTCAGCTCACTGCAACCTCCGCCTCCCAGGTTCAAGCCATCCTCCCACCTCAGCATCCCGAGTAGCTGGGACGATAGGTGTGCGCTACCAGGCCTGGCTACCTTTTGTATTTTTTTGTAGAGACAAGGTTTCACCACATTGCCCAGGATGGTCTCAAGCGATCTGCCTGCCTCGGCCTTCCAAAATGCTGGGATTACAGGCGTGAGCCACTGCGCCCAGCTCATATACATCTCATTATCTAAAATTGTGTTAAAATGCTGCTCCTCACAGAGACCACCCCCCAATAATCACACTAAGGCCGAAAGTTCCTTGACAACAAAGAAGACAGGATCTCATCTTTCTCTGAAACCTAGTCCGAGCCTGGACCCAACGAGAGGCAAAGCGAGCGTTTATTAAACTGCATCACGCTTCTAAAGCATGCACCAAGTAATGCGATCCCATGCTGCGGAATCTGCAGCACCTTCCCTTCCATGCCCCCCAACCTGTCTCTAGAACAGAGCTTTTAAATTGTTTTGAGGATCAGAATTCTGTCGTCAGGTTAGCTACACCTCACAGGCATGACGGTGGCTGCTACAAGTCCCCAGGGGCTCCTAGCCAGTAGTTAGAAACTCACTGTTCTAACATTCCTGGTTTAGGCCAGGCGCCGTGGCTCATGCCAGTAACCACAGCACTTTTGGGAGGCTGAGGCAGGTGGATCAACTGAGGCCAGGAGTTTGAGACCATCCTGGCCAACACCACGAAACCCTGCCTCTACTAAAAATACAAATATTAGCCGGGCGCGGTGGCGGGCGCCTGTAATCCCAGCTACTCGGGAGGCTGAGGCAGGAAAATTGCTTGAACCCAGGAGGTGGAAGTTGCAGTGAGCCAAGATCACGCCACTGTACTCCACCCTGGGCAACAGAATAAGAGTCCGTCTCATAAATAAATAATAAAATAAAATTCCTGGTTTAAAATTAACAGTAATAATGGTGCTATTTCACTTTGTATTAGCCATGAAAAATCATTCATAGGGTGGCTACATTTCTTGTTATGTCAGTCCCACCAAGACGTGGACCTATCCTCCTCCCTCAGGGGACACAGTAAGGAGTGGCTTCGATACATGTGACGTGAGGACAGGGGAAGCTTCTGTGTTCCACTTCATCCTTCCAGACCACGGTGGGGCACGCCAGTCACCGGGCACTTAAGTGACACTTGACCAACTACTGCGGCCATCCTCTCAGCCAGGGCCGGCACCCCGCCATGCACACTGGGGATGCGGCAGAGAACACAACAGGCAGAGCCCGCTCACAGGGACGCTGCCTGGAAGTGAGTGAAGTGGGGATGCAGGGAGAGGAGGGCAGAAAGAGCCTCTCCGATAAGGAGACTCGTGAGCAAAAGCTCAGTGGAGCGTGGAGATGACCTGCCAGGCAGACTCGCCAGAGATCAGAGGGCTCCCGGTGGAGGAAACGACAACAGTAAACATCCAGGGACAGAATGACAGACCCGACAGGCTGGCAGGCAGAGGAGAGAAGGCCAGGCACTGAGGTCGCAGCCTCAGCAGAGAGACAAATGGGAAGGACCTGAAGACGACAGCAAGCACCGCAGAACTGATTCTCAGTAAGATGAGAAATCTTTGGAGGGTTTTTTTTTTATTTTATGATTATTACTTTTATTAGACACAGGTCTCACTATGCTGCCCAGGCTGGAGTGCAGTTGCTATTCCCAGGGACAATGACAGCTCACTAAAGCATCGAACCCATGGGCTTAAGCAATCCTCCTGACTCAGCCTCTCGAGGAGCTGGGACTACAGGTGCATGCTGCCGAGCCTGGCCTACCTTCGTAGGTTTTGAGCAGAGCAGTGACATGCTCTGGCTTACCCTTGAAATTCTGGTGAGGCACGGGGCAAGGCTCCTTACGGTTTTCAGCTTCCCACGGGACAGCGCACTGCCTACCCTCAGGATCTGCTTTTGGCCTGGCCACATCAGGGTAGCCAACTAATCCCAGGGGCTCTCCAGGACCCCACGCTCCCCCACCCGCCCCACTTCACAGCTGCCGTCCCATTCCTGGCCCCCAAGGCATTGAGTTCGAGAACCCTGCTAAGACAGGTTGCCAGCATGGGCTTCTGCAGGGAAAGCTACTCACGGCGGCCGTGGGGAGCCTCTGCGTGCAGGCCACGGGAAGCCGCAGCTTCCAGTCCGTCTCCCCATCCAGCTGATCCGTCCGCAAGAAGCATGACCCTGCGGGAAGGAAGTCGGGTGCTGTCACCTGCACCTCAAGCACCCTTCCCTCGGCAGCTCTGGGCAGCGTCTGCTCTGGTCCTTGTAAAAACAGCCAACCAATGGCCAGCGACCACAAGGGAAAATACATATCGTAACTCCCACTTCTTCCAAAATAAGCTCTGGGATCAGAAAGCTCAGAGTTCAAACCCTCACTCCACCACTCTCTCTCAGTGAGATCCCAGGCTAGTTTCTTGGCCTTGTTAAGCTCCAGTGTCTGTAAAATGTGGAGAAACGTAGACCTCACAATCTTGCTGTAGAGTTTCAGTGGAGAGATAGAACGGGGACCAGCACAGGGTGACCAGCATTCCTAGCTGTCTGGCCAGGCATCGCCAGCACCTTCTCAGGACCCAAACCACCTGAGTGCAGGTCCAGGCTCTGCCACATACTAGCTTTGTGCCCTGATAGTTGCCTATCCTCTCTGAGCCTCAGTTTCCTCGTCTGTAAAAGTGGAGACAGGGACAGTCCTGACCCTGCAGGGGTGATTCGTGCATAGAGCTCAGAACAGCACCGATCAATCCAGGCAAGCACGAGGTCATTACGGGCTGGCACATTTCAGAGGTGTATCTTTCAGTCTGACATACAGATCCATGCAAGTAGTCAGCTGTACACTCCATCAGATACAGAACACACCCCATTCACGACACTGCAGTTCAGTCTTTGAGAACTATTAACGTAGAACACACATAGTTTTGGTTTTTTTGTTTTTTTTTTTTTAAGAAAAAAAGAGCATGTCAGGGGCCCTGATAACTCCATAATGCTGTTTTCACTAAATAGAACACAAGAACAAATTTGAAGACAGAGCCGTAGTTTTTCAAAGACTGTTTTAATCTAGTGCCTTTTACCTCCTGTCCTGATTACATATCAGTATATAATTTTACTTGTACTTTAATTCCATTAATAATGAAATACGTTGCAGCATCCTCAAAGGAATACGAATGTAAATTTTTCACGTGTTCAGAAACCTCCAATCATGCCAGGTAAGAGAAAAACAACCTTATTTCCTCAGAACAGCTTAAATAACAAAAATTAAAATCAAGGCCATTTTGGCCGGTCGTGGTGGCTCACACCTGTAATTCCAGCACTTTGGGAGGCTGATGGATCACTTGAGGTCAGGAGTTCAAGACCAGCCTGGCCAACACGGTGAAACCCCATCCCTACCAAAAATATAAAAATTAGCCAGGCATGTTGGTGCACGGGAGGCTGAGGCAGGAGAATGGCTTGAACCCAGGAGGCAGAGGTTGCAGTAAGCTGAGATCATACCACCGCATTCCAGCCTGGGCGACAGAGCAAGACCCGGTCTCAAGAAAAAAAAAAAAAATTAAGGCAATTTTAGTAGACTGATAGGGTGGGCAGGCAATGGTAGCTGCCACCCTAGGGAACAACTGCAAGGAGTTAAAGGCCTTGTAGGAGACTTCAGAGATTCCCAGCCCGCAAACTCAGGCTACAATAAATAAATCAATAAGTGCTATGGGCAAGGTCCCCGACTCATGAACAAAGGGCAGAAAAGACAGCCCCCTCTCCCCAGTTTCTATACTGCCCCCACTCATGACACATCTGCTGGTATCAGCTTAGAAGAGAGAGGATTTCTGTTTACTTCTACATGTTAGAGACACTTCCTTGTCCCAGCTCCTGAGGCTGAGCTTAACACAGCCCGGAGAGGAAACCCAAGGCCACTGTATGCGTGACTTGATCAGCTGTGAGTCAGCCGGTGTTCCACAAACTGTATTTTTTAATGACCAAAATCTATGGACTTTTAAACACCAACAACACTGTTTAAAAAGAACGGTCTATTGAAAAAGATGCTTTTGATTTGCCTCCATGGCTCCAAAATGATAATCTACTTTGTGACATTTTCAAATGATTATTTTACCAAATTACCACTGAAAGGTTAATGGTTATTTTCCAAATTGATCTCAGATGTTTACCGTTTTTTTCTGATGTCCTCAGGAAGATCATGTCGGCAGGGACCCGCTGGTTCTGTGTTATGAAAAGAAAGACTGTTACTGTGAATGAATGACCATGTGCCGGGTGGGGGGAGGGAGGGTTTCCGCCTCCACCCCCAACCCCTCCTTGGGTTGTGGGGAGGGGGGACTGAAACTCACAGCCTCTTTTAAGTTTCTGCCTTTGTCAAAGACAGATTTGGGGATTTATTTTGAATCTGAAAAACCTTGCACACTGCTGCTACTTTACTAATCCCCTATCAAAATCTTATCTTGGAAAGAGAGCTTCTAGTTTTCTGGCGAATTCAACCATTACCTCCCAAAATCCCAAAAGTCTGCCTCCCCAGCTGGCTCTCTTCCAGGCTATCTGCTGAGACTCAAGACAGACCCTGCGCTCACGCTTTCTGCATCTACCAACTTCCCAGCTTGATGTTTGGCTTTTAGTGGATTTTAATAAGGAAGGAAAGTAGTAAGCAGCAACAAAAGCCATTCTCAAAAACACTGGGGGAAGCGGGGGGAGCCAGCAGCCCCCATTTAATTATGAACAGAAAAGTATGTGATAACATAGAGGGGGTTTGTGTGGTTCTTCTGAGCTACCACCCAAAAGAGTTTCACTTTACCTCAAAGCAGCTTTGAGTTCTTGGATTTAATCCTTTTAAAAGAGCATAGCTCAATTTCTACAGAAACAAGTTAAGACACAACCCTTTTCTAATCAAATATTATTCCAAGCCTCTCCAGAGCCACCCCCCAAAATCCAATACCTTCCAAATATACACACTAGAAAAAGATATGAGTGTTTGCTAAAGTAACAAACACACTGACACAGCTATTTTTTAAAATGTATTTTTGGTCTTTTTACTGTTCTCAGGTTACACTTAACCCCTGCTCCCCATAAAATAAAAAACAAGCACAATGGTTAAGTTGGGAAATACAAGCTAAAATGGCTCAAAAGGTAAATTTTATAAATATTTTAAGTGTCTATATAGTAAGTAGACTTCTAGGAAAGATTTTATTATATTTTTTTATCCCAAAATAATAAGCACATTGAACAGGAAATCAAAACTTGTACTTGTGTTTGTAAGCAGGATTTCTGGCTAACCAACACATATAAACCTTGAAAAAATATTTTTTTGTGTGTGTGTGTGTGTGTGTGTGTGTGTGTGTCTCACAGGAGATTTTTCTCCCGAGGCAAAGTTTTTGGATAGAATCCCAAAATGCATCATTCACTTCGTCTACCAGATACACAAATGACACGTTAGGACCCATGAAGTGGTATTCACACACAAGCTTCCAGATCCTGCTCACCTTTTCAACGATGATAAGGTCTCCAACTTGGATGTTAGAACTCTTCACCTTCACTGTGCCTGCAACGCAACAGGTTCAAGATACATCACCATCTTAATTCATTTCAATTCAACATGTCTTTACAGAGTGCCCAGCCTGCAAACACACAGCACACCCAGAAGTACATGCTCCCACCCGCGGCTGCCACCGACTCCAGCACCATTATCTCCTGCCTCTCCAGGAAAGGGCTCAACCACTGCAGAGGCCGCTGCAGACAAAAATGCCCACTTCACAGAGCACTGGAATAGCTCGAGCCCCTCGTGAAAGACCATTTATTTGCCTTAAGAGTGACTTAGATGGAAAGTACTGGGGGAAAAAAGTCTTAATTTTCAACACCACTTAACAGTGACTTCGATGCAAAGTACTGGGGGGAAAAAAGTCTTAATTTTCAACACCACCGAAAAGAAAGCAGCTAACTAATTCCAAAGGACTGATTTACTTTTTAATTGATAATTGCTACATGCTTTGATTGACAGGATTATGATCAGACTGTATAATTTTGCTGGATGTTTAAGCAGTAAAAGCTAACATTAAATGCTAATTCTGTGCTCAGCCCTGCACAGACTTTGACGTTTCACTTAATCTTCACAATAGCCCTCAGAAGAAGGTAGTTCCATCCCCAGCTTTCAGATGAGGAAAGGAGACTCAGGATGTTCCCCCTTCCCCCAAAGTCTCAGAGTTAGAACAGGCCAGTGCTGGGATTCACACCTGCATCTGACTCCAGAGTACAGAAGAAAAGCAGTGAGTCCCATTCAACCCAAAAAACATGGCTGGGCCAGGCACAGCGGCTCACATCGGTAATCCCAGGACTTTGGAAGGCCGAAGCAGGCAGATGGCTTGAGCCCAGGAGTTCAAAACCAGCCTGGCCACATGTCAAAACCCTGTCTCTACCAAAAATATAAAAATTAGCTGGGTGTGGTGGTACATGCCTGTAGTCCCGGCTAGTCGGGAGGCTGAGGTGTGGGAGGATCGCTTGTGCCCAGGAAATAGAGGCTGCAGTGAGCTGTGATCATGTCACTCCAGCCTGGGCAACAGTGAGACCCCATCTCAAAAAAATAAATAAATAAATAAATAAATAAACACGACTGAGGTCTGTGTCCTGGGGAACCAAGGATGAAGACAGTCCCCATATTCTCAGAGAGCTCCTAGCCTAGGAGAGGAGCTGACACAATGATTCTGCAAAGAACCAGAGAATTAATAGTTTACGTCCTGTGGCCAAGAGCCATGTCTTCCACCCTCCCAACTACTGATCCCCCTAAAAAGGCTCATAGTCTTTTGTACATGTATATTTTACGTTTTAAAACATAAGAAACATCCTCAGCTCTCGGGCCATACAAAACCAAACGCAGAGCTGAACTGGGCCCACAGCCTTTGGTTGTCAACCAAAAATCTGGCAAGCAAGACAGCCAGACAGATGCTGTTAGTGCAAAACAGCCTGCGAAATGCTGGCAGTGCACCCCGTGTACTGAGAGAGCGGGAAGGAGGGAAATTTCACCTCCTAAGAAGTACCTAGAGCAGCGCCCAGTACACAGAAGACACTTGATTATTCACTCAACACCCAGGCAGCATTTACTGAACATCTGCTGTATGCCAGGGGTTCTAAGGGCTGGGGATACATGAGACCCAATTCCAGTGGAGGGGAGGAGGCAATAAACAAATAATGGATGAAGGGGGTTGGAGGATCAGAGGGATGGCTGTCAACAAACTCTCTGTGGGAGAGTTGAGGCCAGAATTAGACGAAGGACACTGTGCTTCCAGTAACAGACGACAGGCACCCTGAGATGTGAGAAAGTGGGACAGGTGAATAGCTAACAGCATGCACACAGCCAAAGGCTAGAACTCTTTCAGCAAGATGCGAAGCATCAGGAAAGCAGGCAACAGCAAGAGATGAAAGTGGAAGGGGCCAGTTGGGGCCAGGTGGCCCCACATGCTGTGAGTGAGTCCAGAGAGGAAGAGAGAATGTATTCTGGTGATAGGTTAAATTCACATACAGGGAGCAACACCCCAAAATCTTTGTGATACTGATATCTTGTAACAAGCCTATGTAACTTACAAATGTTCAGCTAAGAGAGAGGTAAAAAGTAATTATAGCCTGGGCACCACAGTGGCTCATAATCCCAGCACTTTGGGAGGCCAAGGCGGGTGGATCGCCTGAGGTCAGGAGTTCAAGACCAGCCTGGCCAACATGGTGAAATCCAGTCTCTACTAAAAATACAAAAATTAGCCATGCATGGTGGCAGGCACGTGTAATCTCAGCTACTGAGGCAGGAGAATCGCTTGAACCCGGAGGTGGAGGTTGCAGTGAGCCAAGATCTCACCCTTGCATTCCAGACAAAACTCCATCTCAAAATTTAAAAAAAAGAGCTTAAAGACATGAAATAATCTAAGTGCACAACTCTAGATTTTTAGTGTCTCACATATTTTACATTTTAACATAATTTAATATCATTTGTTAAGGATTTCACTACCATGGAGATTTTTCAGAGGATTCCAATGTTTTCCTATTGAAACAACTCTCTTTAATCGGTTCCATAAGATTTGATTTTAACTAATTTTTGTATGTCATTAAATCTTGTCATTAAACAATTAGTAGAATTGGCATCAAAAGGTCTGATACAAACACTACTGACTTCTTTTTTTTTTTTTTTTTTTTCTTAGACAGAGTCTCACTCTGTCGCCCAGGCTGGAGTGCAGTGGCGTGATCTCGGCTCACTGCAACCTCCACCTCCCACATTCAAGCAATTCTTCTGCCTTCAGCCTCCCGAGTAGCTGGGACTACAGGCGCCTACCACCACGTCTGGCTAATTTTTGTAAGTTTTAGTAGAGACGGGGCTTCACCATATTGGCCAGGCTGTTCTCGAAGTCCTGACCTTGTGATCCACCCACCTCAGCCTCCCAAATTGCTGGGATTACAGGCATGAGCCACTGTGCCCAGTCAACACTACTGACTTCTAGAAAGCACTCAACTAACGATGGCGAGCTAGACCAACCCTCAATTGCTGGTAAGACTTCTGGACTCTCCTACTGTGAGTATCTCACCGTAAGTGAGCATCTAGCATCTAATGGCACCTCATTTTCATAAAATGTGATGCTAAACTCAATCCAATGACCGGAGCTGGCCTGCTAGAGAGAGACCCACCGGCCTCGTTTCATTATGTCTTGGGCTTTGGTCAATATATTTACAGAGAGACTGGAAAACATCCAATTAGATGACTAGAAATGGGCCAGATGCAGTGACTCACACCTATAATCTCAGCACTTTGGGAGGCTGAGACAGGTGGATCGCTTGAGCCTATTAGTTCAAGACCAGCCTGGGCAACATGGCAAGACCCTATCTCTACAGCAAACACAAAAAATTAGCCAGGTGTGGTGATGTGTGCCTGTAGTCCCAGCTACTCAGGAGACTGAGGTAGGAGGAATGCTTGAGCCCACGCAACCAAGGCTGCTGTGAGCTGAGATTGTGCCACTGCACTGCAGCCTGGGAAAAAGAACAAGACGCTGCCTCAAAAAAAAAAAAAAAAAAAAAAAAGAGAGAGAGAGAGAGAGAGGGCCGGGCACAGTGGCTCACACCTCTAATCCCAATACTTTGGGAGGCCGAGGCGGGCAGATCACCAGAGGTCAGGAGTTTGAGACCAGCCTGACCAACATGGAGAAACCCCATCTCTACTAAATACAAAATTAGCTGGATGTGGTAGCGCACACCTATAATCCCAGCTACTCGGGAGCGCTGAGGCAGGAGTATTGCTTGAACCCGGGAGGTGGAGGTTGCAGTGAGCCCAGTTTGCACCACTGCACTCCAACCTGGGCAACAAGAGCGAAACTCTGTCTCCAAAAAAAAAAAGAAAAAAGAGAGAGGAAGAAAGAGAGAAATGGGTAAAGAGAGGGTCTCATTGGCAGTACAATTTCATGGCCTGAACCAATCTTCTTGCTCCACTAGGGGCAAAAGGAAAAATAGACACAGACGCATCATTTTTCTGGGAGCTCAGGAAGGTATTACTTGAAGGAAGACCGTAAATTCAACGTGGCCCTCAGCGCCAATGAACTTTTCCTTCACTTGAGCTTGTCCCAATTTTCCCAAACATAAATTTACACATTGTCTTTGGTTTTATTACTAAAATTGATGTTGCTGGCCTGGCCCAAATGATCATGCCTGGGTTCACATCTTCAAGCTCTAGTCACAGGTTCCCTCTTAAAATCTAACTCAAAGAAGAATATATGTGTTCATTCTTATTAAATAATAATCACCTATGTACATGTGTGTATGTTAGCAGGACAGAGGACAAACTCAGGGAGATTCTCCTGAAAGAATCAGCAGGGCTTTCTCTGGTACATTTATTTTCCAAATTTTTCACATGAATTATTTTTCCATTAAGCATAAGGTTGCTTTCCTAATAAGAAAAAATAATAATAATTAAAATTAGCTCAAATTTTTTAGTGACCAGACCCAGATTTTTCCCTTCTGCAAGTGAGTCCTGATTTACGATCCATTCATTTGAACTCTGCCTCTCTCTGTCCATCTGTTCTGCCTCAACAAAAACCCCTTTAATCCTCTGTGTTTGCAGAGCAGTTTCTGAGTAACCCCAGCAGACCAATCCTTCACGCAAACACACCTACTGTACCCGACTGTCCGTCAGCCAACAGGGCTCTTGCTCCTCCTCTAAGGGAGGAAGCAGGAGCCGCACCATCGCACCATCGTGAGGTCACTTGGGTTTTTTACCCACGGTCATTCATTAGCATTTCAGTGTTTTGGGGGGATGAGCCTCGGATCTCCAGCTTGAACAAACACAGATTCCCAGACTCTCCCCTTCTGTTGAGCCACTGCAGAGTGCTGTCAATCTGGACTTCTTGCCCCATGTTGCCTTTTCTTTTGGTGATCAAAAATATGTAGTTTGGCTGGGCACAGTAGCTCCCAATCCTAGCACTTTGGGAGGCCGAGGTGGGTGGATTGCTTGAGCCCAGGAGTTTGAGACCAGCCTGCGCAGCATGGCAAAACCCTGTCTCTATTTTTCAAAAAAGTTAATTAGGCTGGGCGCGGTGGCTCACGCCTATAATCCCAGCACTTTGGGAGGCCGAGGCGGGTGGATCATGAGGTCAGGCATTCGAGACCAGCTGGCTAACTTAGTGAAACCAGGTCTCTACTAAAAATACAAAAAATTAGCCGGGCATGGTGACAGGTGCCTGTAATCCCAGCTACTTGTGAGGCTGAGGCAGGAGAATCGCTTGAACCTAGAAGGTGGAGGAGGTTGCAGTGAGCCAAGATCGTGCCACTGTACTCCAGTGCCACTGTACTCCGGGCGACAGTGCGAGACTCCGTCTCAAAAAAAGAAAAAAAAAAGTTAAATTAAATATCTATATGGTTTGGGCCTTCATGCTGGGCATGGTATGTGTGCGTGTGTGTGTGTGTGTGTGTGTGTGTGTGCATGTAATGAGAGAAAATACAAAACCAGAATGAAAAGGAGAAAAAGCACCAAGAAGAAAATTTAAAAAAGCAGATACTGTTATTTACATTCCCATATTTACTGGGAGTTTTCCACCAGCCAGGCCCTAGGCTTGGCTGTCAGTATTTGACTAAAACGTCCCCCTCTAAGGAGCTCTCAAGTTGGTAGAGAGAAAGAGGAAAAGAAAATAGAGACCAAAGTTAGAAGTGAGGAATCACTGGGCATTCAGTGGTTAGAACTGACTCCCAGAATGAAAAAATTGGTAAGGGTGTAGAAAGGGCTCAAACACATGATTTCTAACCTCACATCAACCACTGTTCTGAGTCTTCTACATTGTTGCAAAAAAGGGGAAGAACAGGATACACAGAAGCAAACTGACAGAAAGGCTCCTATGTCCTAACAAAGTAACAGGAGAAAGAAAAAACAGCACATTGATAGCAATTATTACCAATCTCAAAAAAGGGCAGGAACCCTCCCTACAGTTGATCTGGCAGGGAAGAAAATGCCCTCCCAACGCGCCTCCGGCTGGCACACTTCCCAAGCGCTCCTTAGTTTTTTGTCATTGTTCTGTTTTGGTCTCATCTTCCCCAGAGACTCCTAAGATAGAAAAAGGACCAATACACAGGGCTCTCAGCTTGGACGATGCTTTACCATTAATGTCTTAAAATTGTCAGTTTTTTTTTTTTTAACTCAAGATCTAACCATCTGATCTTAATAATTTTTGAACAAGCCCCCCCCCCCGCCCCGCACCATTTTTACTTTTCACTGGGTCCCACAAATTATGTAACTGGTCCAGAAGGCTAGTAAAAACTCCCAATAATACCTTCTTTATAAAGCGTGCAGGAAAACCTGGCCCTCTCCTAAGAACCAAGGCCACAGAACTCTGAACTTTTCCTGTAACACCCCATCTCCAAAATCAAGGCTCTAAGATTTTTTAATGCATTCGCAGAAATTCTACAAAAGGTAAGAGATTTTTGCAAAAGTTAAGCAGAAAATTCGCTGCCTGCCACATCCTAAATCATTAAAAGTCTTCTAATAAATCTATCCCTTTCAGCTTTCGCCACTTCACCCAAGTCGTCTCTCAATCAGAGTTTATAACGGGGAACAAACTTCCAATTATTAGAGCTGTTTATTTCTGTAGCGATGGACCCCAAGCCTTTCATAAGCAAACCTATTGAGCCCAAACCATGCCTTTCATGGATGACAGCTTCAGAATAAGAGCAGTTTGTCTACATTGCAGGGAGAAACCAGATGTTTCCCTTGAGTCGAAACAAGCAAATGACAATTCAGTCAAACTGCAGAACAGCCTACCAAAAAAAATTTTTTTAAATAAATTCCAGGGCACTAGTATGTGTGGGCCTATTTTTTGACCCTGAACACCTCCAACTATACTTGTATTTTTCATTGTTCATGCAGGACATTGATTGCTTTTGTAGATCTCTAACAACAATCTCCATGCACTAACCCTGGTTAATGTATTACTCTTTAACTCACACTCTAATCTAACTGTGACAGTGATGAGTTGTAAATTCTGCTTCATGTGTACATTTCCTGGGGTTGACATTAAAACGCCTCTGCAGACCCAGCAGAGTTCAGAGGTTTAAAGTTGAAATTTTCATATTCAAATAGAGTTGTCTGCCTTCCCCAAAGCCAAAGAAAAGACTGTTATTTGAAAACAGGCAAAGAGTTGAAAGGATTATTATAAATAATCACCAGCACTTCCTGGGACTTTTGTTTAAATAGTGGGAACTTAGAAAAAAAAGGCTGCAGTTTAAATGTAACGAGTTTATACCCAACAGTGGCTTTTAAAATATATAAATGGTCTTGCCGGTTTATGGTGCCCAGAAATGATGAAGCAGACGAACACCCTTACAGGGGGGAAGTACCTTTTGGGAATAACAGCGCAATTTGCAAGTTTGAGTTTTTGGTGTTTTTTTTTTTTTAATTAAACAATAGATCAGTTCACCAATTACTTGTAATAAAATGAAATTGAGTTCTCTGAAAGGAAAATTTGAACTTTGTGGATCTTGAATAACTTTATATATAAGCTGGGTACAGTGGCTCAGGCATGTAATCCCAGCACTTTGGGAGGCTGAGGCAGGTGGGTCACCTGTGGTCGGGAGTTCGAGACCAGCCTGACTGACATGGAGAAATACCATCTCTACTAAAAATACAAAATTAGCCGGGTATGGTGGTGCATGCCTGTAATCCCAGCTACTCGGAAGGCTGAGGCAGGAGAATCGCTTGAACCTGGGAGGCGGAGGTTGCAGTCAGCTGAGATCGCACCATTACACTCTAGCCTGGGCAACAAGAGCGAAACTCCATCTCAAAAAAAAAAAAAAAAAAAAAACACACACTCTATATCTGCATCAGGCAGTATGAAAAAGTATTCGCCAAAATCTGTTATAAATAAGACTCATTCATAGCTGCTGATGCTCTGAATCTTAGACAAGGGAAATTTGGGAAGGGAGTTCTTTGTTCACTGAATTGTCTTTGAGGTCCTTAGTGAAGGATCTTTGCAGCAGTTTTGCTGCAGTAACATTGAAAAGTCTATCAATACAATTCTCTTCTTTAAAAAAAATCATAACGCATATCTTAATGTTCTCCCATGTCTGGACAGAGTTTATACTTTGAAACATAAGTAGTACTTGTGTTTAGGAACGTAGAGTTTCAATTTAGTTAATTATTAGCTAAACAACTCCCCGTTAATTAATGCACCTTTCCTACATTATTATACCTTCTGATTAACCCCAATGACATACAACTCCAAAAAAGAAAAACGTGCATTCTTAGGTCTTGAAATTTAAGTCACATTAATTGCAATCCTAGATAATGGTACATGGGTTTTGTGCTACACTGAAAAAATATATCCTCAAATGGAGGTGAGATCCTTGAGGTTACAAGTGATTCTGTAAATGAGAAAGAGTGAGCAGAGGGCATCGCTTAACTATCTAGAAAGAACTGGAAAAGGAAAGCTATCAGGTCGATTTTTTATACCACATATGTAGGAGAAAGCTGAAGATACGCAAAAGAGCGTAGACCTTTGGCTTATGACTTACGGTCAGCCTGCCCAGATGTCCCCAGCAGGAAAGAAGCATCAGCAATTGTGTTAATTATGCCTCTGTTTGCACTTCTTTCAAGGCTAATTGTCTGCCTGCTTCATTTAGCCCTTGATCACAAGTTAGTCTGGGAAAGCATTCCTGGTATGAACACCCATGGAATTCATCTTGTGAAAATGCAAATCCCATTTCCCTCACCACCTGTGATAATCGAGGCAACCCCCCACCCCCATTAAACTTTTGGTTTGGGGAAGGCAAGTACAAAGAGAAATAATTCCTTCACTAATTATTTTTTTCCAGTCCAACCCAAGTCTGCTGAGTAACAAAACTAAGTTTTGCTGGATCTGCTACATCTCCAAGATCTTCTCCTTTCTGGCTTTATTTCCAGTGCCACGGAATGCTATTAATTTAGGAAGACAGCTCTATAATTAAAACCATAAAAATTCATAAAGGTCTAAGAAATGCTCTTAAGTCTCTGACGTTTAAATGTGAATTTTAAGTAGGAGGAAAAGGATGCTTGTTTATCCAAAAGCACTACCCCATGTGGTTTTCACCAGTTTGTCCATCTGACAATGAAGAGGCTAGATTGATATGTTTCTTTGGACTCAGAGATGTGTTTTAAAATGACTCAGATCTTAAAAGCACCTCTGTAGCACATGTATTAAGGCTGAACACTATAGCAACTGTTCAGATATTATATGCCAAAGTGCTGAGCTCAGCTTCTGGCACATAGTAGGTACCTTGATTTAAAGGCTAAGGTTTTACATGCAAACAAGCCTGGGTTCACATCCCAGCTCTGCCCTTTGCTAGCTCATCATCCCAGACAGGATGCTTTTCCTCTCTTTTGTTATAGGGGCCTCAGCCATGAACCTAGCAATGAGTGAGAGAAAGAAATTTTTTCCTTCCCTACATCTACACTCATAAAAGCTACCTTCACAGGGCTATCTAGAAGACTACAGACTAGGCTGGGCACGGTGGCTCTTGCCTGTAATCCCTACACTTTGGGAAGCCAAGGCAGGAGGATCATTTGAGACCAGCCTGGGCAACTTCATCTCTACAAAGAATTAAAAAGTTAGCCAGGTGTAGTGACCTGCAACTATGGTCCCAGTTACTTGGGACGCTGAGGTGGGAGAATCACTTAAGCCTGGGCATTACAGACTGCAGTGAACTGTGACTGTGCCAGTGCACTCCAGCCTGGGTAACAGAGTGAGACCCCATCTCAAAAATAAAGAACAAGAAACTACAGATTAAACCTTATCTAGCACCTGGCTAGCTGATGGCAGGTAGCCTTTCTTCATTTTTTCTCCTGCTTCCTAATTTGAACAGCAATTTTTCAAACAGCTCAGTGCCACCTTTTTCCTACAGCATGCCTGTACTGTATATGAATTCCTGAAACACAGGATCAGCCCTTCCAGAGCCTCAGGTTATTACTGGCCTGGGTGGTCTTTTCTTCTGTTCTCCCAGGAGGGAGAGGCTCAGGAAACGTAGCCTAATTGGGAACAGCAAGCTGGTGTTGGAACCTGGGTTCTGTAGCCTGCCACCCCAGCCGTCACAGGCTGCAGCCTTGCATTCGACTCGATACCCTTTTTGGAGAACTCTTTACCATGGCATGCCATCTGGGTCCTGGCCTGAGTTCCATGTTCAGGAGGGTCCCGTACTTGCTTCAATGCCCTGCTGTTGCCATCTTGAGATTCTTAATAAAATAAAGGTCCTACATGTTCATGTGCATTGGGTCCCACAAATCATGTAGCCAGTCTCGCTCTCTTCCCTCCTCTAAGACTCAAGATGAAGGTCACCTCTTCTGGAAAGACATCACCAGATTGTCTGATGGACTCCATCACCCCTGGCTCATACCTCCATTAATCCACCCAGTGACACTTAAGAAACGCCTGCTGCAATACCATCCACACTGGCCTCTCTCCACCATGCCAAGTCCCAAGGCACAATGCTGAGCTCTTCCCATGCAGGAGCTTCACTTACAGCAACCCTCTAAGGTAGGTGCCATTATGTTCCCTGATTTAGATTCATTTACTGAGAACTTAAAGGATCTACCCAGGTGGAAGCAGGACTCCTGAACCCTGGCAGAGCAAGCTCGGAACCACTACTTTCAACTCCTGGGAACGATGCTCAGAACCGAGAATGCAGTGGCCAGAAAGGGGACATTCCTTATGAGGACCACCACACTCATGCCACTTTTTGTAATTATCTGTTTACAGGCCTGAATACCTCACTGGATATGACTTCCTGGGACCCCAGGCTCTCATGTTCATCTCTGTGATGCAGAAACCTAGCATAGACTTGGTACATGATGAAGTCTCTAGTGTGTGTGTGTGTGTGTGTGTGTGTGTGTGTGTGTGTGTGTGTGTGTGTGTGTAGTGTGTGTGTGTAGTGTGTGTTTTAGAGATGGAGTCTGGCTCTGTCCCCCAGTCTAGAGTATAGCAATGTGATCATGGCTCACTGCAGTGTTCAACTCCTGGCCTCAAGCAATCCTCGTACCCCAGCCTCCTAAAGTGCTGGGATTACAGGCATGAGCCACTGTGCCCAACCAAATACTTCCTAAAATAATGACTAAAAGGGCATTTCCATGTGGATAGCTAATTTGATTATCAAAGTACTTCAAATACATCTTATTAAGCCATGGCAGTTGTATCGAAAATTAATCCAACTGATGTTGTTCGAGATACACCTTGACTGGGCACAGTGGCTCACACCTGTAATCCCAGCACTTTGGGAGGGTGAGGCGGGTGGATCACTTGAGCTCAAGAGTTCGAAACCAGCCTGGGCAACATGGCGAAACCCCATCTCTACAATTAAAAAAAAAAAAAAAAGGATAAACCTTGATTGAAATAAGATGATCTAAAATGTTGAAAACAACTAAAACAAAGTAACAGCAATAAAAAAAAACCTGTCATCCATTTTTTCCTCCCAACAATGAGTTCCTATTAATTCAGCTGTTTAAAATAAAATTACTGGCCAGGCATGGTGGCTCACACCTGTAATCCCAGACCTTTGGGAGGCCAAGGTAGGCGGGTCACTTGACCAGCCTGGCCAATATGGCAAAACCGCGTCTCTATTAAAAATACAAAAATTAGCCAGGCATGGTGGCACACACCCGTAATCCCAGCTACTTGGGTGGCTGAAGCAAGGAGAACTGCTTGAATCCAGGAGGTGGAGGTTGCAGTGAGTTGAGATCACGCTATTGCACTCTAGCCTGGGCGGCAGAGCAAGACTCCATCTCAATAAATGAACAAACAAATAAATAAAAAATAAATCTAGTTTTGAGGCCACATCTAACAAATACAAATGGAGTGACAGGATACAAAGTAACTGGCTTGAAACCAGCCTGTCCTCTTCAAAATGTCAAGATAATGAAAGACAAAGAAAACCAAGGAACTCTGCCAGGTTAGAGGAGACCAAGGAGAGAGGACAACTAAATATAACTGATGAACCCAGTCTATTCCTGAACTAAGAAAAAAATGCTATCAAAAAACATTTTAGGGACAAATGGCAAAATTTTAAAAAGGATTATAAATTAATAGCAATATACTGATGTTCAATTTTTTTGATTTTGGTAATTGTACATAACTATGTTATATAAGAGAAATGTCCTTTAAGGAATTAAGCACTTAAGTATTTAGGCACAAAAGGGAATGATGTCTGCAACTTGTCTCCAATGACCCCAGATATACCTATATGCATATGGACATGAGGGGAAAGAAAGTATTAAAAAGCAACTGTGGTCGGGTGCAGTGGCTCACACCTGTAATCCCAACATTTTGGGAGGCTGAAGTGGGCCGACTGCCTGCGGTCAGGAGTTCAAGACCAGCCTGGCTAACATGGTGAAACCCCGTCTCTACTAAAAATACAAAAATTAGCAGGGCATGGTGGTGCACACCTGTTATCCCAGCTACTCGGGAGGCTGAGGCAGGAGAATCACTTCAACCCGGGAAGCAGAGGTTGCAGTGAGCCGAGATGGCGCCACTGCACTCCAGCCTGCATGAGGAGGTTTAGAGGGAAGAAAAAACGCAACTGTGCATCCTGGGCAACATGGAAAGCCCATCCCTACAAGTAAAAAATAGAAATTTAGCAGGGCGTGGGGGTGTGCACCTGTAGTCCCAACTACTCGGAGGCTGAAGTGAGAAGACTGCTTGAACCTGGAAGGCGAAGGTTGCAGTGAGTCCAGATCCCACCACTGCACCCCAGCCCAGGTAACACAGTGAGACCCTGTCTCTAAATAAATAAATAAACAACGTGGTGAAATGTCACATTTCATGAATCTGGGTTAAGGGCATACTAGAATTCTCCATACAATTCTTGCAATTTTTTTGCTAGTTAGGAATTATTGCGAAAACAAATTTTAAAATTTAACTATAATGATACAAGTACTGCTATTACTATTCATCACAAAAGGATGTAGCAAGTAGGTAAATACCATGGCCTATAGTTTAGTGATCAAGGCATTCTGACTCCTGGACATTTTCATCCTGCAAAATACTGTTGAGAAGTACATTTTAAGGTTTCATGTGAGGCCGGGCGTGGTGGCTCATGCCTGTAATCCCAGTACTTTGGGAGGCTGAGGCAGGTGGATCACCTGAGGTCAGGAGTTCAAGACCAGCCTGGCCAACATGGTGAAACCCCGTCTCTACTAAAAATCCAAAAAAATTAGGCGGGTGCGGTGGCAGGCGCCTGTAATCCCAGCTACTGAGGAGGCTGAGGCAGGAGAATCGCTTAAAGCCGGGAGGTGGAGGTTGCAGTGAGCCAATATCGTGCCACTGCACTCTAGCTTGGGCAACAAGAGCCAAACTCTGTCTTTAAAAAAAAAAAAAAAAGAAGACTTCATGTGATAGAAAGAAAACAGTCCATCATGAATATACATATACATACTTATTTCACTTTGCTTTGGAACTTACTAAGTGAAGACGGTTAAGTTTTGCTCAAGGAAATATTATGAAGGAATTTAACAGGAAAGTTAAAAAAGGCTTCTTTTTCTCCCTCTTCCCTGCAACCTCCCAGCTTAGGTTTGCTACCCTGGCCCTCCCCCCAAAGCGTATCAAATAACTAAACTCGCCTCGATCACTTTCCAAACTGACAGTTTCTTCAGTGTTTTGTTGGGCTTTCACAACAAATTGCAGCGCCAGGGTCTGGGTTAATATTCAGAACTGTGCTCTGTTTTCCCTACAGTGGCATTGGCATGACAATGGACACCACGGGCCACAAAGGGAGACCCACAAAGGAAGACAAGGTTTTAATGCTAGAGCCATCTGCCAATTCTCCTTAGGACCTTTTCAAGAGCTGAGTGAAGTTAAAGCAAGAGCTGGGAAGGCGTGTGCAGCAGAGGGCAGAAAAATCATTCACGGGAAAAGCAATTGCAATATGAAAAGAACCAAAGGAGGGTCGAATCCTGGATGGATGAATGAATGGAATCCGAAGGCCCCTTCTCTTGAGCTCTAAAGAGATCCACCGCACTCTCTCCGATGGGGCTTTTGTTGGTTGCCAAGCGTTGTAAATGTTATAGTAAGAATATGTTATTAAGGGAGGATTTAATATACACGAACCACACACAAAAAAAGCCCTCCAGAAGGGTCTTCTGACCACTCACGCGGAAAGCCCAAGCCACCTGCCTCTGCAAAGATTACACTGATTCTTTTTCTTTTGGTAGCAACATGTTCTAAATACAGTAGTTTAGCATGAATAAAGCATTTCTTTACCAACTCTAAATTCCCCCTTCTCCCAGAGACCTGCACATTTTTAAGACCACCAACCATGACAGTGTATTCAAATACACTAGAACAAAATATTTTCATACCCTTGGGAAATATAATTAAAATCTGCATTTCTTTTAGCCCAAAACATACACCTCTGACATTTTTCCCAAAAGGAAAACTCTACTGAAAACCCCGAAGAAACCGTGGATGGACTGCCTCCTTGGAAACATAAAGCAGTCAACAGCAGTTCAGACCCTGGCTCAGGTGCTAAGTCCCTTGGCATCAAACCACCTTATCTCTTTCCAAATTCTCAATTTTCTGAAGGCAACGCGTAGCCTTTATTCCCCTCCTCCTCTTTAAACAGCATTAATCCCCGAATGGGATCAGTAATCTTAGGGGACAATCGAATAGACGTTCCATAGCCAGATTAGTAAACTTTAGGTAACATTCTCTCATTTCTGAATGCAACCTTACAGTAAATCTATTGTAATTAGAAACAGAAGTCAACACTGGCTGGGTTGTTTTGTGGCTCTTCCACCGTGTGAGTGGGTTTTTAAGATCCAGCATTTAAAATGCACATATCTTGCAAGAGGGGGTCAATGATAAAAGGATTTTCATATCCCTGGGAAATGTTATTAAAATTTCAATTTCAATTTTTTTTTTTTTTTTTTTTTTTTTTGAGATGGAGTTTCCCTCTTGTCACCCAGGCTGGAGGGCAATGGTGTGATCTTGGCTCACTGCAACCTCCGCCTCCCAGGTTCAAGTGATTCTCCTGCCTCAGCCTCTGGAGTAGCTGGGATTACAGATGAATGCCACCATGTCCAGCTAATTTTTGCATGTGTAGTACAGACAGGGTTTCCACCATGTTGGCCAAGTTAGTCTTGAACTCCTGACCTCAGGTGATCCACCCACCTCAGCCTCCCAAAGTGCGGGATTACAGGCGTGAGCCACTGTACTGGGCCAAAATTTCAATTTTTTGTTTTTGAGCCCAAAACATATAACTCTGACATACAAAACTGGTCATTTATTTTTGGATCAGACTCCATGCTCTCCAGGCCTCAATTTCCAGGATTTATAAAATGCCTTCAAAGAAATCTTCATGGATGCAGTATTTACCTAAGTCTGTTGCCTTTCTAAAGACTAAAGTAGCAACAGTTTGATGTTAAAGTAATCACTGCCAAAAGAGTATCTTTGAAAACGGTTTGCAGACTCCCATGTGAACAGCAGGGGCGCCCTCCTTCAGCCAGGAAGCAGGAAGGGAAAGGGATTAGCCAGCTGGGACGACCCCGCACAGAATGTAATTCCAGGTTGATGACACACAAGTTATTTGACAAGACCAACACCAAGAGGCCTGTGGACGCCGCCGGGGCCTGGTGGGATCCCGTCAACCTGTCATCCAGGGCAGATGGAGGCCTCCCTGGTGCTGGAGTAACCAAGTGACTGTTCTGCCACGTGGCATGCCCACACCCGCAGCCCAGGCCTTGAACTCTTCTCCCCTGACTGTCAGCGGCCTGTGATTGAGCTGCAACCCTGTGGCCCAGGAGCCAGAAGGCTGACCTCGTGCTGTGAGCCGGCTGTAGACCTGGGAGTTGACTTCCTTGTCCCGCACGTAGCATCGGATCTCCTCCACCGCCTCACGGATGACAGTGACGGCCAGGACGAAGCCCTGCAGAGAGAGACGACAGTGAGCCTTTCTACAAGCGGTGAGCCCTGCTGCAGCCAACCGTCCCCTCCTGGTGCCGGGGCAGAAAAGGCGAGAGGCCACTTGGGGGGGCAGGGGGGCAGGACCTGTGAGTTATTCCAAACGTACACACCGCTGCAAGCCCCCCTCTCTGAATCTGTCTTAGGGAACTCGCACTCCCACACACACCCTGGAGAAACACTACCTTAGAGAAACCCTCGCTGCCACACACACACAAGGACGTCCATATTCACCACCTCAGAGTGAGGGTGACACACACAGGAACACTCAAACTGTCCCTCCACAAGCAAGCGATGGTGACTATTAATACTGTCTCTCACCCACCATGTGCTGGGCACTATTGTAAGTGCACTTCAGCCTCACAACAACCCTGAGATATGCTCCTATAACTGAGCTCCCCATGCAGATGAGGAAACTGAGGCACAGAGAGGCTGAGTAATCTTGCCCAAAGACATAAAGCTGCTAAGTGATAAATGGGAACTGAAATGTAGGAAATCTTAATCTTTACTGCCACTGTATCTAGAGAAACTTTGGTGGATGGAGCCCTTAGGAGGGACCACCAGGCAACAGTTAAAAAGAGTAAGATACATCCATTGCATTCACAGAGCCCAGCAGAAAAGACCAATCTTTCAGGACATACACTGCAACCCCATTCATATAAACAGCAACAAAATTTTACACACTTAAATGTTTTCCAATTTCCTTAACTACAGGTTAGATTTCTCTGCCGGGAAGGAGACTAGGATCAGGATAGAGAGGGACTGAAAGGAGCTTCAGTCTATCTCTAATGTTTTAAGTTTTTTGTTTTGTTTGTTGGAGTCTCGTGTTTTGTTTGTTGGAGTCTCGCTCTCTCGATAGAGAGTGCAGTGGCTCCATCTCGGCTCACTGCATCATCCGCCTCCCGGGTTCAACCAATTCTCTTGCCTCAGCCTCTCGAGTAGCTGGGACTACAGGCACGCACCACCACACCCAGCTAATTTTTGTATTTTTAGTAGACACAGAGCTTCACCATGTTGGCCAGGATGGTCTCAATCTCTTGACCTCGTGACCAGCCCACCTTGGCCTCCCAAAGTGCTGGGATTACAGTGTTTTTTTGTTTGTTTATTTTGAGATAGGGTCTCGCTCTGTCACCCAGGCTGGAGTGCAGTAGTATGACCCTGGCTCACTGCAATCTCCACCTCCCAGGCTCAAGAGATCCTCCTGCCTCAACCTCCGGAGTAGCTGGGACCACAGGCGTGTGCCACCATGCCTGGCTAATTTTTGTATTTTTGGTAAAGATGGTTTGTCGTTTGCTGAGTCTCACTCTGTTGCTCAGGATGGCGTGCAGTGGTGCCATCTCGGCTCACTGCAACCTCCGCCTCCCAGGCTCAAGCGATTCTCTTGCCTCAGTCTCCTCAGTAGCTGGTATTACAGGTACCCACCACCATGCCCGGCTAATTTTTGTATTTTTACTAGAGACAGGGTTTCACCACGTTGGCCAGGCTGGTCTCCCGACCTCAGGTGATCCACCCGCCTCGGTCTCCCAAAGTAATCCCAAAGCTGGGATTACAGGTGTGAGCCACCATGCCTAGCAGAGATGGATTTTTGCCATGTTGTCCAGGCTGATCTTGAACTCCTGAGCTCACACAATTCACCCACCTCAGTCCCCCAAAATGCTGGGATTACAGGCATAGGCCACCATACCCAGCTGTTTTAAGTTTTTATAAGGAAACTATATTAAAGTATTAACTGCATAAGTAGAAACTAATAAAAATTTAAAACTTCCCCAACCTTCCCCTGAGTTGGGAACCCCAACTCATAAAATCTGGTTGGATGGAGGGAGTCACCCATAGCAGAATCCACTTCCAATCTAGATTTATTTCTTCTTGTAATCGATAAAGCCAAAATCAGTCATTCATTTTACTTACGTGCTTACAGCCATTCATTTTCCTTGTCACTCCTCCCCCTATCCCCTTTTAAAGCTTGCCCTGACAGTTATTTTTTAAATACAGTCAGCATAACCACCCAAGGGTTAGCAGTTGTGGTTCTTGGAGAATTTCACTTTCATACTGTTTACGCTGTGAAATATATTAACTTCGATTCAAAGGACTTTAAATCTCTTATGTAAATCTATCCAGAGATGTGCTGCTTTGTGAAACTCCTCCCCACGCCCATACATCTTTACAATCAAAGGATTACTCCTGTTTCCAATCAGATGTAAAGTACACACTGCAGCCAAAAGAAACTGGTACATTTCAGAATCAAAGCATAACCAGACCACATAGGGAGTGAGAGAAAACCTGTCTGCGAGGAGCACAGACTCGGCGTGCAGAGCGGCCCCCTCCACCACGCTGCTATTTTCTTGTTCTGTGCCAAAACCCGAGTTTTTGTTGTTGTTTGTTTTTTCGAATGTTCTAGTTTCTATTTCTCTCTGCGTGGGCCTGGCTAAATCCCATTGATGTTCATGGAAAGTGTGTGCTCATACAAAGACAGGAGCCACTCACTAACCTCCCTGCTGCAAATAAACACCACCTCCTAAATTATCATGTCTCCCCCCACACACACACACACAGTTCTCATTAATCCTAGGGGCCACGCCATGCCTTAGATTAGAAATTGCTTTACAAAGAGATGCAAATTTAGTCCAGGAATAAATTCCAACCATCCAATTTAGGAGGTCCTTAATATCCATTCACAGATATTTAGAAAGAAGCTTTAGTGGGCGGGGGAAGGGGGACGGTTGAAGGAGACAGCTGTCTGAGCTGGTGAAGAATCACAGGCAGTGACAACTCATAGACAAGCAACTCTGAAAGTGCAAGCCTCTTTTGTAAAGTTGTACATCAAAAATAAATTTACTAAAGCAAAGCTAATCTATGGGAGATAGAAATCAGAAAAGCAGTTGCCTGGGGTGGTGGGGGCGGGTGGGGTGATAGGAACAGGCACTGGGGAACTTCCTGGGGTGATGGAAATGCTCCATATCTTGATTGAGGTGGTATTTATGTGGGGGCTGACAAATGTCAAAACTCAATGAATTGAAAACTGAAGATCTGTGTATTTTATGGCATATAGATTATATCTCAATAACAAAAATACCCTACATTTATTTGGTCATCATATTAATGTTATAGATTATTTCTGCTCTCTTGAGTTACTTCTCCCCTAACATATTAGTACCAAGAAAAAAATTATTGACCGGGCACGGTGGCTGACGCCTGTAATCCCAGCACTTTGGGAGGCCGAGGTGGGTAGCTCACAAGGTCAGGAGATCAAGACCATCCTGGCTAACGTGGTGAAACCCTGTCTCTACTAAAAATACAAAAAATTAGCCGGACGTAGTGGCGGGCGCCTGTAGTCCCAGCTACTCAGAAGGCTGAGGCAGGAGAATGTCGTGAACCCAAGAGGCGGAGCTTGCAATGAGCCTAGATCGCACCACTGCACTCCAGCCTGGGCAACAGAGCAGACTCTGTCTCAAAAAAAAAAAAAAAAAGAAAGAAAGAAAAAAATTATTAAAAGCTAAAACATGGCTGGGTGTGGTGGCTCACACCTATAATCCCAGCATTTGGGGAGGCTGAGGCAGCAAGATCGCTTGAGCCCAGGAGTTCGAGACCAGCCTGGGCAACATAGGGAGACTCCATCTTTACAAAAACTACAAAAAGAATTAGCCAGGTTCTACAAACGAAAATAGAAACCTGAAACTGAAAAAAAAAATTAGCCAGGCATGGTGGCTCATGCTGTGGTCCCAGCTACTCAGGAGGTTGAGGCAGGAGGATTATCTGAGCCCAGGAGGTGGAGGTTGCAGTGAGCCGAGCTCGAGCCACAGAACTCCAGCATGGGTGACAGAATGAGACCCTGTCTCAGGGGAAAAAAATTAAAAAGCTAAAACTTAATCGAACAATGAAAAACACATCATTAGTGGCAGAATTTAAAAATTAAAATGAGAATGTTTCCTGAGAATTGTATACAGCCACATGAACCATTTTACTTGCAGTAATTCATTTAAACAAACCTCCCAACAAACCAAAGCAGTAGAAAGGATGGTTCCTTTTTACAGATGACAAAACTGAGGCTCAGAAAAGTAGGCTTGGTTCAAATTACACGACTTCACAGAGTGCAATTAAGAGGTAAACACGGTCAGCCATGGTGGCTCACACCTGTAATCCCAGCACTTTGGGAGGCCGAGGTGGGTGGATCACCTGAGGTCAGGAGTTCAAGATCAGCCTGGCCAACGTGGTGAAACCCCCGTCTCTATTAAAAATACAAAAATTAGCCAGGTGTGGTGGGCACCTGTAATCCCAGCTCCTCGCGAGGCAGAGGCAGGAGAATCGCTTGAACCTAAAAGGCGGAAGTTACAGTGAGCTGAGATTGCACCACTGCACTCCAGCCTGGGTGACAGAGAGACTCCGTTTCAAAAAAAAAAAAAGAGAGAAGAGAGATGTGGCTTGAGAGATGGGGTCTGGAGCATTCCTTGCTGGGGGCCAGGGAGGGGCCTCCTGAGCCCAAAAGCACAGGGGTGAAGTAATAGGAAAGTCCCTCATCTTCAAAAAGAGCAGAGAGGCCAAGGGACAGCCTGAACAGACAGACACCAGGAAAAGGAATGAGTCCAATTCACATACTGCTTCAAATTGTTTTTTTTTTTTTTTTTTTTTGAGACGGAGTCTTGCTCTGTCACCCAGGCTGGAGTGCAGTGGCGCGATCTCCGCTCACTGCAAGCTCCGCCTCCCGGGTTCACGCCATTCTCCTGCCCCACCTCCCAAGTAGCTGGGAGTACAGGCACCCGCCGCCACGCCTGGCTAATTTTTTGTATTTTTAGTAGAGATGGGGTTTCACCAGGATTGTCTCAATCTTCTGAGCTCGTGATCCGCCCGCCTTGGCCTCCCAAAGTGCTGGGATTACAGGCAGGAGCCACCGCGCCCGGCCTAAATTGTTTTTAATGAGTTGTTGATGTTTAAAAATCAAGAGAAAAATTACACTAAAAATTTTAAAAATGATTCAAAACTATGGGTATCTTGTTTTGTTCCTAAAAAGAAGAAACATGGGCTGGGCACGGTGGCTCACACCTATAATCCCAGCACTTTGGGAGGCCAAGGTGGGCGGATCAAGAGGTCAAGAGATTGAGACCATCCTGGCCAACATGGTAAAACCCCGTCTCTACTAAAAATACAAAAATTAGCTGGGCGTGGTGACACGCACCTGTAGTCCCAGCTGCTTGGGAGGCTGAGGCAGAAGAATCGCTTGAACCTGGGAGGCAGAAGTTGTAGTGACCCAAGATCGCACCACTGCATTCCAGCCTGGCAACAGATCGAGACTCCGTCTCAAAAAAAAAAAAAAAAAAAGAAGTAGTAGTAACGGGCTGGGCACAGTGGCTCATGCCTATAATCCTAATACTCTGGGAGGCCAAGGCGAGAGGATCACTTAAGGTCAGGAGTTCAAGACCAGCCTGGTCAAAAATGGTGAAATCCCCATCTCTACTAAAAATACAAAAATTAACTGGGCGTGATGGCACATGCCTGTAATCGCAGCTACTCAGGAGACTGAGGCAGGAGAATCACTTGAACCCGAGAGGCAGAGATTGCGGTGAGCCCAGATCATGCCACTGCACTCCAGCCTGGGTGACAGTGAGTGAGACTCTCAATGAATCAATCAGTAAAAAGAAAGTGGTAAGAATTTTTATTCATCGTACTCGTTTGTTCATAAAGCAACTCTGGAGGGAAGGACAAGAAATGAATGTATTTGGGAGGCAAAACTGGATGGAAGTAGATTCTTCAAAAGGGACATCGGTATATTTCTTGAGTCATGTAAATGTACTACCTTTCAAATAACTACACTTTAAAAAGATAACCAATAAAAGGCAATACGATAAATGATATTTTATATACATTGTAGACTAACTTTGGTTTTTTTTTGTTTTTTTTTTTTTTGAGACAGAGTCTCGCTCTGTCGCCCAGGCTGGAGTGCAGTGGCCGGATCTCAGCTCACTGCAAGCTCCGCCTCCCGGGTTTATGCCATTCTCCTGCCTCAGCCTCCAGAGTAGCTGGGACTACAGGCGCCTGCCACCTCGCCCGGCTAGTTTTTTGTATTTTTTTTAGTAGAGACGGGGTTTCACCGTGTTAGCCAGGATGGTCTTGATCTCCTGACCTCGTGATCCACCCGTCTCGGCCTCACAAGGTGCTGGGATTACAGGCTTGAGCCACCGCGCCCGGCCGACTAACTTTGTTAAAGTAACTTATGGTTTGATTTTTATGTAAGTATATAGTAAACAGTTGTAGAACTAAAAAACTAAAATGAAGTTAAGAGTATTTCACATAAAACTATAGAGTTTGTAACTCTTGGGTCTGGCAACTCCTGGTCCCTGTTTGTACCTGACTGGGCAGAGTAGCCAACAGGAGGTTCTCATTCTCCCAGGGCTTTACTGTGTCAGCCCAGCTCTAGGGCATCTCAGTTTATAAGGTAAAGCCAACAGTTTCCTAGGCCTAGTGCAGTGGCTCACACCTGTCATCCCAGCACTTTGGGAGGTCAACATGGGCGGATCACTTGAGGTCAGGAGTTCCAGAGCAACATGGCCACCATGGTGAAACCTCGTCTCTACTAAAAATACAAAAATTAGCCAGGCGTGGTAGTGGGTGCCTGTAATCCCAGTTACTCAGAAGGCTGAGGCATGAGAGTCACTTGAACCCAGGAGGTGACGGCTACAGTGAGCCGATATCGTGCCACTGTGCTCCAGTCTAGGCAACAGAGCGAGACTCTGTCTCCCAAAAAAACAAAAACTGTTTCCTGATTATCACAGTATCAGTGCTTAAAGGCACAGGCACCACCTGGCACTTGGTTAAGCATGCCACCTGACATAAGCTCTCATCCTGAGAGCTAGAAGGGCCCTTCAAGCATCCTTTCCCTTCTGATAACAGACATTCTTGCCTGTGTCAGGTGGCATGCTTAACCAAGTGCCAGGTGGTGCCTGTGCCTTTCATCTTACACAAAAAAACAACTCAAGATGGATTAAGGACTTAAAATCTAAGTCCTGAAACTATAAAAATTCTAGAAGATAACTACTTCACCCCAAAATGCCTCAGAGCAGAAAAGAACTATTCTTGTCATTCCAGAAGCACCTGCATTGTTTGTGTGGAAAAAATGACCTCCCTTCCTTTTCTCAGGGCAAGAGCTGCTGGCATCGCTTGTCTGATAACATGGCATGTATGGCATATGCACACCCGCTCCCTGGTCCCTGAGCATCTGGCTTCCTCCGCTCCACAAGCACCTCTACACCAAATCTTTATCATCCCACACCTGCTGCCAACAGCAAAAAGGTTTATTGTTTTTGTTTCTTTAAGGAGAGCCTAAATCTTTTTTACGTTTACAACTTTCTCTTAGTCAAAAAAATTTAATAAGTTGGGTGTGTCAGCTCACATCTGTAATCCTAGCACCTTGGAAGGCCAAGGTAGGTGGATTCCTGAGCCCAGGAGTTGGAGATGAGTCTGTGCAACATAATGAGATCCCATCTCTACATAAAACTTAAAAATTAGCCAAGAGCATCATTCTTCACAGAATTAGAAAAAACAATTCTTGGGCCGGGCACAGTGGCTCACGCCTGTAATCCCAGCACTTTGGGAGGCCAAGGTGGGCGGATCACGAGGTCAGGAGATCGAGACCATCCTGGCTAACACAGGTGAAACCCCGTCTCTACTAAAAATACAAAAAAATTAGCCGGGCATGGTGGCGGCACTTGTAGTCCCAGCTACTCAGGAGGCTGAGGCAGGAGAATGGCGTGAACCCAGGAGGCGGAGCTTGCAGTGAGCCAAGATCACGCCGCTGCATTCCAGCCTGGGCGACAGAGCGAGACTTGGTCTCAAAAAAAAACAAAAGAAGAAAGAAAAAAGAATTCTAAAATTCACATGGAACCAAAAAAGAGCCTGCATAGTGAAAGCAAGACTAAGCAAAAAGAACAAATCTGGAGGCATCACACTACCTAATTTCAAACTACACAATAAGGCCATAGTCACCAAAACAGCATGGTACTGGTATAAAAATAGGCACACAGACCAATGGAACAGAATAGAGAACCCAGAAATAAACCCAAATACTTACAGCTGACTGCTCTTCAACAAAACAAACAAAAACATAAAGTGGGGAAAGGACACTCTTTTCTACAAATGGTGCTTGGACAACCGGCTAGCCACATGTAAGAGAATGAAACTGGATCCTCATCTCTCATCTTATACAAAAAATCAACTCAAGATGGATTAAGGACTTAAAATCTAAGTCCTGAAACTATAAAAATTCTAGAAGATAACATTGGAAAAACCCTTCTAGACATTGGCTTAGGCAAGGATTTCATGACCAAGAACCCAAAAGCAAATGTAATAAAAACGAAGATAAATAGTTGGAACTTAACTAAAGAGCTTTTACATGGCAAGAGGAACAGTCAGCAGGATAAACAGACAACCCACAGAGTGGGAGAAAATCTTCACATCTGACAAAGGACTAATATCTAGAATCTACAATTAACTCAAACAAATCAGTAAGAAAAAAACAATCCCATCAAAAAGTGAACGAAGGACATGCATAGACAATTTTCAAAAGAAGATATACAAATGGCCAACAAACATATGAAAAATGTTCAACATCATTAATGATCAGGGAAATGCAAATGAAAACCACAATGCAATGCCACCTCCCTCCTGCAAGAATGGCCATGATCTAAAAATCAAAAAACAATAGATGTTGGCGTGGATGCAGTGAACAGGGAACACTTCTACACTGCTGGTGGGAATGTAAATACAACCACTATGGAAAACAGTGTGGAGATTCCTTAAAGAACTAAAAGTAGAACTACCATTTGACCCAGCAATCCCACTACCGGGTTCTACCCAGAGGAAAAGAAGTCATTATATGAAAAAGATACTTGTACACGCATGTTTATAGCAGCACAATTCACAATTGCAAAATCGTGGAACCAACCCAAATGCCCATCAATCGACAAATGGATAAAGAAACTGTGGTATATATATTCAATGGACTACTACTCAGCCATAAAAAGGAATGAATTAACGGCCTTTGCAGTGACCTGGATGAGACTGGAGACTATTATTCCAAGTGAAGTAACTCAGGAATGGAAAACCAAACATCATATGTTCTCACTAATATGTGGGAGCTAATATGTGGGAGCTAAGCTATGAGGACACAAAGGCATAAGAATGATGCAATGGATTTTGGGGATTTGGGGGAAAGAGTGGGAGGGGAGCAAGGGATAAACCACCACAAACAGGATGCAGTGTATACTGCTCGGGTAATAAGTGCAACAAAATCTCACAAATCACCACTAAAGAACTTATTCATGTAACAACATGCCACCTGTACCCCAATAACCTATGGGGGAAAAAATGAATTAAAAAAAATTATCCACGCATGGTGGCATGCACCTGTAGTCCCAGCCACACAGGGGGCTGAGGCAGGAGGATTCCTTTAGCACAGGAATTCAAGGCTGCAGTGAGCTATGATTGTACTCTGCACTACAGCCTGGGCAAGACAAAGTGAGACCCTGTCTCTAAAAGCAAATTCTTTTTTTTTTTTTCTTTTTTTCTTTTTTGAGATGGAGTCTCGTTCTGTTGACTAGGCTGGAGTGCGGTGGCACTCACTGCCACCTCCACCTCCCAGATTCAAGCGATTCTCCTGCCTCAGCCTCCTGAGTAGCTGGGACTACAGGTGCATGCCACCATGCTTAGCTAATTTTTGTATTTTTAGTAGAGAAGGGGTTTTGCCATGTTGGCCAGGATGGTCTCGATCTCTTGACCTTGTGATCCGCCCATCTCGGCCTCCCAAAATGCTGGAATTACAGGTGTGAGCCACCGCACCCAGCCTAAAAGCAAATTCTTTAATTAAAAATAAAAATAGAGCCAAGCGCAGTGTCTCACACCTGTAATCCCAGCACTTTGGGTGGCCAAGGTGGGTAGATAGCCTAAGGTCAGTAGTTCAAGACCAGCCTGGCCAACAGAGTGAAACCCTGTCTCTACAAAAATTAGCTGGGCACGGTGGCGGGCGCCTGTAATCCCAGCTACTCAGGAGGCTGAGGCAGGAAAATTGCTTGAACCCTGGAGGCGGAGGTTGTGGTGAGCCGTGATTGCGCCATTGCACTCCAGCAGCAAGAGCGAAACTCCGTCTCAAAAATAAATAAATAAATAACAATAAAAATAAAAATGTTAATGAGATTTATGAACAGAGAATCCAAGTGTTCCCCCAGGTCCCACTTGTTGAGAATATAAACAGCAACTGCATTTCATAATATCTCAGTTTGGAGAAAAAAGGGTATCCATTCTGCCCTCTCCACAGCTCAGTTACATTGGACCTCTTTCTATTTCTCAAATGCTCTAAGCACATGCCTGCTGCAGGGCCTTTGCATTGCTGCCCTCTGGAATGTGCTCCTTCTTCCCATCACCTTTCAGGAGGCCTTTCACAGCCACACAGGCTAACGCTGCCCCTTCACATCTCCTACCCTTCACCTTCATTCATGCAAAAAATACTAAATGTACCTGGGATACCCCATCTGTCCTATGACCTTATTCTGTTACCTTCAGAGCACTTTTCACAATTTGTAACAATTCCGTTTATTGGTTTATTGTCTACGCCCTCTGAACATCAGCCCTACAGGGCAGAAGTATTCGTCTCCTCTGTTCATCGCTGCACCCCCAGAACCCAGCACAGGGCCTGGCACACAGCAGGTACTCTACCACCATCTGCCAAAGCAAGAGAGAAAGAAACGGAGGCGAGGGAAGGAATAGAGGGGCCACTCGGTCCTGCCACACATCATATGCACAAAAGCAGATTCTGCTACTTTTCCAACCCCTCACACTCAAATACTCTACATTGGATAAAAAGAAAATGTGATCTCAGAAAACAATCCAAACACAAGGTGAGCATCCCTGATGCAGAATGTTTGGGAGCCGAAGTGTTTGAGATTGCAGATGTTTTCAGACTGGGGAACATCTGTGCCATCCTTACCAGTTGAGCATCTCAAATCCGAAAATCTAAAATCCACAACGCTCCAGTGAGCATTTCCTTTGAGTCCCACGTTAGTGCTCAACAAGTTTTAGATTTTGGAGCACTATTTTTATTTATCTGGAATTTTTTGTTTGTTTTTGTTTTTGTTTTGAGACAGGTCTCTCTCCATCACTCAGGCTGGAGTGCAGTGGCGTGATGTCAACTTACTGCAACCTCTGCCTCCTGGATTCAAGCGATTCTCCTGCCTCAGCCTCCCAAATAGCTGGGACTACAGGCGCGTGCCACCACACCCCGCTAATTTTTTATATTTTTAGTAGACATGGGTTTCACCATGTTGCCCAGGCCGGTCTCGAGCTCCTGGCCTCAGGCAATCTGCCCGCCTCGGCTTCCCAAAGTGCTGGGACTACAGGCATGAGCCACTGCACCTGGCCAGATTTTAGAGCCTTTGGGATTTTGGATTTGGGATGCTTAACCTGTGATACAATCCATGAGGACAGGGGATTTGTCTTTCTCATTTGCCACTGTGTTCCCAGAGTCTAGACTTGTGCCATATACAATAAGCATGCAATAAATCCTTGTTGAGATAATGCAAGACCAAACACCTAAACGAATGAATGAATGGCACAGCCTTTGCTGTAGTTTGATCCAGGTGGTATATGAAACGGAGCTTCAACATTAAAGTCTCAGAGACTCCCAATGTGTTGATCTGAGGGCATCCTCTCCCTTACAAGGCCACCATCCCATTCCAGATACCTCAGCGAGAGAAACAAAGAACTTTCTGTTTCCCAACCTCTAAGGTTACTGAACAAACAATGCCCATTAACTTACCAGGGGAACCCAGTAGGTATAGAGTGCGCCAAGCCTCATTTCGGGAACAAACTGAGAGCAGGCAAGAAGTAAGAAATAGAGGTTGAAAAAGTATTTGAACTGGTTGAACAGCACCTGGAATGGAGGGAGACAACAGAGAAAGACACTCAGGGCTTGTCTGATGAAATCTGGAACATTGTGGGAAACTAATATTTAACAACATTCCTGCAGCTAGGCGTGGTGGCTCACACCTATAATCCCAGAACTTTGGGAGGCCGAGGCGGGCGGATCACCTGAGGTCAGGAGTTCGAGACCAGCCTGACCAACACGGCAAAACCCTGTCCCTACTAAAAATACAAAAATTAGCCAGGCGTGGGGGTGGGCACCTATAATCCCAACTACCCAGGAGGCTGAGGCAGGAGAACTGCTTGAACCCAGGAGGCGGAGGTTGCAGTGAGCCAAGATCATGCGACTGCACTCGAGCCTGGGCAACAAGAGCGAAACTCTGTCTCAAAAAAAAAAAAAAAAAAAAATCCTGCATAAGAATACAATTTACACCATACTTTTCACATAGAGCTTAAACACTTCCATATGTTGTTGAGAAAAACACACATGAATAATAAAAGTATCTTTTGTAAAAGAAAGAGTAAATAATGGTATACATGGAAATTGTAAACACCAAATTCAGAAGAGCAGTTACTTCCTGGGGAAGGGGTAAAATCTAACATGGAGGGGCACACAGGGGACATCAACTATGTTACGTGTGTTTTAGGGTTTGGTTTTGTTTTTTGAGACCAGGTCTCGCTCTGTCACCCAGGCTGGCATCCAGTGGAGTGATCGTAGCTCACTGAAGCCTCTAACTCCTGGGCTCAGGCAATCCTCCTGTCACAGCCTCCCAAGTAGCTGAAACCACAAGCATGCACCACCATGCCCAGCTAAATTTTTTGTTTATTTGTAGAGACAGGGTGTCCCTATGTTGCCCAGGCTGGTCTGAACTCCTGGGCTCAAGCGATCCTCCCACTTCAGCCTCCCAAAGTGTTGGGATTATAGACCTGAGTCACTGCATCCAGATTGTGTTTTTGTTTTGTTTTGTTTTGTTTTGTTTGGGTTTTTTTTGAGACGGAGTCTCGCTCTGTCCCCCAGGCTGGAGTGCCGTGGCGCGATCTCCACTCACCGCAAGCTCCGCCTCCCGGGTTCATGCCATTCTCCTGCCTCAGCCGACCGAGTAGCTGGGACTACAGGCGCCGGCCACCACGCCTGGCTAATTTTTTGTATTTTTAGTAGAGACAGGGTTTCACCATGTTAGCCAGGATGGTCTCAATCTCCTGACCTTATGATCTGCCCGCCTCAGCCTCCCAAAGTGCTGGGATTACAGGTGTGAGCCACCGCACCCGGCCGGACTGTGTTATTTCTTAGACTACATATTTTGTATGTGCAATAGGCCACTCAAGATGTTGTTTAGGAGGAGGTTTTTGTGTAAAATGCTTATGCTATAAGGTTGAGTGCAAAAAGAAAGATAAAAAGTTATGTCTGGCCAGGCACGGAGGCTCACACCTGTAATCTCGGCACTTTGGGAGGCTGAGGTGGGCAGACTGCTTGAGCTGAGGAGTTCAAGAGCAGCCATGGCAACATGGTGAAACCCCATCGCTACAAAAAATACAAATATTGGCCAAGAGTGGTGGCATGCACCTGTAGTCTCAGCCACTGAGGAGGCTGAAGCAGGAAGATCAATTGAGCCCAGGAGGCAGAGAGAGAGCCAAGATCACGTCACTACACTCCCACCTGGTGACAGTGAGTCCCCCATCTCAAAAAATAAAAAGTGAAACTCCATCTCAAAAAATAAAATAAAAAATTATTTTTAAAAACTTACATGGCCGCGCACAGTGGCGCATGCCTGTAATCCCAGCACTTTGGGAAGCCGCGGCGGGTGGATCACGAGGTCAGGAGTTCAAGACCAGCCCGGACAACACCGTGAAACCCATCTCTACTAAAAAATACAAAAATTAGCCAGGCATGGTGGCACACGCCTGTAATCCCAGCTACTCAGGAGGCTGAGGCAGGAGAATCACTTGAACCCAGGAGGTGGAGGCTGCAGTGAGCCGAGATCGTGCCATTGTACTCCAGGCTGGGCGACAGAGTGAGACTCTGTCTCAAAAAAAAAAAAAAAAAAAGTTATGTCCACAATATGACCTCTATTCCATAAAATAACACAGTCGAATCCTCCCCTGGGGAGCAGTGTGGTTCTGACCATTGACAAGGACCCGAGAGTCAGACTGAGACCACGTGACTAGTTTGGGCCAACAGGTAATGAAGTACTGTGTCTCTTTAAGGCTAAGGCAGCTAAGAGCCATTGGTGCCTCTTGTGCCAACCTGGTGACTTTGATGGTCACATATTCTGGTGGCATCGCCAGGAGATGGAGGAGTGTGGCCCAGTCTGTATCAGACTTTCCATGAATGAGAATAAACCTATTTCTCACTTAAGGTACTGAGAGTTGGGGGGCGTTGAGGAAACTGGCAATGAATATAGTCAAAATCACCCTTAAAAAAACACTCACGGCTGGGCACGTTGGCTCGCACCTATAATCCCAGCACTTTGGGAGGCCGAGGTGGGTGGATCACCTGAGGTCAGGAGTTAAGAGACCAGCCTGGCCAATATGGTGAAACCCCATCTCTATTAAAAATACAAAAAATCAGCCGGGTGTGGTGGTGGGTGTCTGTGATCCCAGCTACTTGGGAGGCTGAGGCAGGAGAATCGCTTGAACCCAGGAGGTGGAGGCTGCAGTGAGCCAAGATGGCACCACTGCGCTCCAGCCTAGGTGACAGAGCGAGACTCCATCTCAAAAAAAAAAAAAAAATAAATAAATAAATAAATAAATAAATAAATTCAAACTGCTGTTCGGGAGGCTGAGAGAGGAGCATGGCTTGAGCCCAGGAGTCTGAGGCTGCCATAGCTCTGATCATGCCACTGCACTCCAGCCCAGAAAAGACAGTGAGATCAGGTCTCTAAAAAAAAAAATTCCAACTGAATAGATTTGTGCCTCTGTACTATCACTCAATATCTCACACTGCCATTATGTTCCTTTCTGCATTGGAGCTGAGTGCTACTGCTGCTTCTCAAAGTCAACTGGTGTGTGTTTGGAGGCTGTGCTGGATAAAAATAGATATTCAATTTGTGTGCATGTTAGGGGGAAGGTTTGCTGAGCACATGTCCATGGATTTGTGTAAGCTAATGTGGAAGTGTTATGCCACCAGAAACATTTATCATTAGCAAAAACATTAATGAAAATTCTCTCTATAGATGGTAAGATTTTTTATTTATTTATTGTTATTATTTATTATTATTATTATTATTATTATTGAGATGGAGTCTCGCTCTGTCACCCAGGCTGGAGTACAGTGACACAACCTCGGCTCACTGCAACCTCCACCTCCCAGTTCTCCTGCCTCAGGTTCCTGAGTAGCTGGGACTACAGGCGCGTGCCACCACACCCGGCTGATTTTTTATTTTTAGTAGAGACGGGGTTTCACCATCTTGGCCAGGCTGGTCTCAAACTCCTGACCTTGTGATCCACCCGCCTCAGCCTCCCAAAGTGCTGGGATTACAGGCTGAGCCACTGCCCCCGGCCTATAGATGGTAAGATTAAAATGCATCTTTATTTTTGTCTCCTCTAAGCTATTATCTCCCAACTTGCCAATACTGACTACATGTGTCATGATGGGGGGAAATTTAAGCACTGCTGACATTCTTTTCCGCTGTTTTGGTCATAATGCGAGGTCCCCAGAATGACTTTTTCACTCTTAGGCTCAGCACACCAAATACATGTCTAGTTACTCTAACCGAGCAGGTGGAGTCACACAGCCTTGAAGACAGAGGCAGGTGCCCCCTCCACCCACCCCACCTCCAACCCCGCCACTACCCAGTGCTGAGCTCAGGGAAGATGAACAACCAGTGGCTAAGGTGGCACAGAAAAGTCACCGACATCTGCCACAGGGAACTCAGTCTTTCAGGACTGTACCGGCAGGCAGGGTGGCTCACACCTGTAATCCCAGCACTTTGGGAGGCTGAAGTGGGTGGATCACCTGATGTCAGGAGTTCAAGACCAGCCTGGCCAACATGGTGAAACCCCATCTCTACTAAAAATACAAAAATTAGCTGGGCATGGTGGCACACACCTGTAATCCCAGCTACTCAGGAGGCTGAGGCAGGAGAATTGCTTGAACTCAGGAGGCAGAGGTTGCAGTGAGCCAAGATTATGCCACTGCACTCCAGCCTAGGCGACAGAGTGAGACTCTAAAAAATAATATAACATAATATAACATAACATAATATCACATCACATCACATCTGTACCAATGCATGTAATTGTGATGGAAATAAGAAAAGAACATAGTCCCTGTCTGCACATACCCCAGGAAGAAAGGTGAAGAAATTGTACTTCTGATTGTTGATGACATTTCGAGGATACCTCTGGTCCCTCTTCTCGGGGTGCCCCAGCCAGACAGTGCGGGGCCTGGCCTCCCCTCCACCGCAGCATCTCAGCCACTCGCAGCACCTGTGGGAAAGACAGACCCACGCATCAAGGCCACGCCCACACATCAAGGCTGTGCTCATGCCTGCCCACTCTTCTCAAAATGCTTTTCTCTATAGCATCTTCTCTGGCGCAGGACCACAGTCATATTTAAGGCTTCATCTTTCAGTGAAAAAAGAAAAGAGAACAGAAGCTCCCATGAAGCTGTGGTCAAAATAAAAGATGCTTTGTCCTGGCCGGGAGCGGTGGCTCATGCCTGTAATCCCAGCACTTTGGGAGGCCAAGGCGGGCAAATCATGAGGTCAAGAGATCGAGACCATCCTGGCCAACGTGGTGAAATCCCATCTCTATCAAAAATGCAAAAATTAGTCGGGCGTGGTGGCGCATGCCTGTAATCCCAGCTACTCAGGAGGCTGAGGGAGGATAATCACTTGAGACCTAGAGGCAGAGGTCGCAGTGAGCTGAGATCGCACCACTGCACTCTAGCCTGGCGACAGAGTGAGACCTTGTCTCAAAAAATAAATAAATAAATAAAAAGATACTTTGTCCCCAATCCCAAATTATTTACAGTCATGCAGTTTTAAGCAACAGGGATATGTTCTAAGAAATGCATTAGGCCGTTTCGGCACTGTGGGAACATTCTAGAGTGACTTACACAACCTGGATGCTATCACCTGCTACGCACTAGGCTGCGTACAGCCTATTACTCCTCAGCTACTAACCTGTACGGCATGAGACTGTACTGAATAAGGCAGGCAGTCGCAGCACAATGGTAAGTACTTGTGTCTGAACATATCTAAACACAGTAAAAATACAGTATTCCAATCTAATGGGGACACAGTTATATATGTGTTCTGTGGGCCGGGCACGGTGGCTCATGCCTGTAATCCCAGCACTTTGGGAGGCTGAGGCGGGCGGATCACAAGGTCAGGAGATCAAGACCATCCTGGCTAACATGGTGAAACCCTGTCTCTACTAAAAATACAAAAAATTAGCCAGGCATGGTGGTGGGCACCTGTAGTCCCAGCTACTCGGGAATCTGAGGTAGGAGAATGGCGTGAACCCAGGAGGCGGAGCTTGCAGTGAGCCGAGATCACGCTACCACACTCCAGCCTGGGTGACAGAGTGAGACTGTCTCAAAAAAAAAAAAAAATGTAGTCTGTGGTAGGCTGATATGTCAGTATGTGGCACAAGACTGTGTTCCAAAAAGTAGGATTCGTCCAGCCATGGTGGTTCATGCCTGTAATCCCAACACTTTGGAAGGCCAAGGCGGGAGGATCATTTGGGTCCAGGAGACTGACACCAGCCTGGGCAACAAAGTAAGACTCTCATCTCTGTTAAAAATAATTTTTTAGCCACGTACGGTGGCTCACACCTGTAATCCCAGCACTTTGGGAGGCTGAGGCAGGCGGATCACAAGGTCAGGAGTTCGAGATCAGCCTGACCAAGATGGTGAAACCTCATCTCTACCAAAAATACAAAAATTAGCCAGGCATGGTGGCGGGAGCCTGTAATCCCAGCTACTCAGGAGGCTGAGGCAGGAGAATCACTTGAACCCAGTAGGTGGAGGTTACAGTGAGCCAAGATATCGCCACTACACTCCAGTCTGGGTGACAGAGCAAGACTCCACCTCAAAAAAAAAAAAAAAAATTTTTTTTTTTAAAGATAGGCTTTATTTTAGAATAAAAGGATTTAAGAAAATAAATATATCGAGCCAGGTGCAGTGGCTCACACCTGTAATCCTAGCACTTTGGGAGGCTGAGGCAGGCTGATCACGAGGTCAGGAGATCGAGACCATCCTGGCTAACACAGTGAAACCCCGTCTCTACTAAAAATACAAAAAAAAAAAAATTAGCCACGTGTGGTGGCGGGCGCCTGTAGTCCCAGCTACTCAGGAGGCTGAGGCAGGAGAATGGCGTGAACCCGGGAGGCAGAGCTTGCAGTGAGCCGAGATCGCGCCACTGCCCTCCAGCCTGGGAGACAGCGAGATTCAGTCTCATAAATAAATAAATAAATAAATAAATAAATAAATAAATAAATAAATCACAATAAGCAGTAGTACTACATCTATGCTTCATAGATAAGTGAGAAGCTTGGGCCGAGCGAGGTGGCTCACGCCTGTAATCCCAGCACTTTGGGAGGCTGAGGCAGGCAGATTACCTGAGGTCAGGAGTTTGAGACCAGCCTGGCCAACATGGTGAAACCCCGTGTCTACTAGAAATATAAAAATTAGCCAGGTGTGGTGGTACACGCCTTAATTCCAGCTACCCAGGAGGCTGAGGCAGGAGAATCGCTTGAACCCGGGAGGCAGAGGTTGCAGTGAGCCGAGATCATGCCACTGCACTCCAGCCTGGGTGACAGAGGGAGACTCCGTCTCCAAAAACAAAACAAAAAAAAGGGGCAGCTTGCAACAGTTAAAGCACCCAAGTCTGCAGAGACATAAGAAACAGGTGGGTCTGGCCTTGAACTGTGTCAGCCTTATTTTAAAGCCTAGTCTTTTCCCCAACCCATGCTGTCACAGCTGCTGGTTCCACCAAGATTGCTATATAAAGGAAAAAGGGGAAGCGGGGGAATCTCCTCTCCACCCCTAGCTTTCCTTTTCAGCAACACATTAGAGGAGCAAGGCACAAAGATGATGTCTCAGAGCTCGATATAACCTGGAGAGAAGCCAGCACACCAGCTGTTGGCAGAATGACCCCAAGGGCGCCCCCAACATGGTTTTCCCAAGAGGGCAGCACATGGGTGCCAACCTCGGCACCCCACTCCCAGGTCACCCTCCCGCAAGGCAAAGGAACACTGAGGAATCTGGGCTGCTCTTGCAAAACAAAGCTACTCTGAGGACCCCAAAAAGGGCAGCTTGTCCTTCAGAACAGCTTTATTAAATAAGGCATTCTGAGAAGTGCCAGCTCCCGAAAAACTGCAACAAAAACGTCCCTCGTTGGACTGCTCACCTCACTGCCCCAGCACTCAAAGGCTGAGACAAGGTCCCAGCCCTGCCAGCCCCGCCAGCCCCCTGGGATGTTGCCAGCTGAGGTGAAACCAACAACTCACATATTACTCGTCTACCCAGACCTTCCTTCTTCCCTTCTTCCCACAGGGCAGGTCCTGGTGGGTGCTGGGGTACAGAGCTGAGCAAACACAGTCTCTGTGCACCAGGACCTTAAAGATGAGTGAGCCAGCAGGCTGCCTGCTCAGATGCTCAAAATTTCCATGATGAAACACAATGCTCTTTCTTAAAAATAGCATCCTCATTCCAGTAAACCGGCATTCATGGTGGAGTGTGGCTCTGCTAAGAGATTTCACTTCTAGTAACTCATTCTCGTTAGCCCCTTTCTAAGTTGTCCAAAAGCCAGAGACACACACAGAAGCCTCAAGGAGTCCACTCACTCTCCCCACTCCTGTTCCCAAGTGCAAATCGCCCATGCTGGCCATCAGTGGACACTCACTGAATACATTTTGAATGAATGAAGCAAAGAGGGAGGGGGAGAGGAAAGGGAGGAGAGAAAAAGGGAAGGAAAGGAGGGAGGGAAGATGCATTTGTCAGAAAATACGCATCATTGTATTTGCAGAAACCTTACTGGATGTTTAAGACTGACTCCTCTATGAGCCAGGATTTCTCTCCCTCTCTTATAATAATCCAGTAATGACTGTTTTCATAGTTGCATGGTTCCAATGAAAGATGAAAAATGAATTTAAGAGAATCATAAACTGTCAGGTTGACTGTTTATACAACATTTTTGTTCTGTTTTGTTTTAGCAGAAGTTTCCACACATCGAGCTATCCAGATATGCTATTTATTAATTGCTTAGCCTATCATCTTTGTGCATATGCACAAAGTACAGGTCACTCACTCCACTGTGGGAGCAAGAGACTGGAAACAAATCTAACCATTTGTTTCAGTCCCTTCCTGCTACTATAACAAAATACCTTAGACTATGTAATTTACAAATAACGGAAATGTATTGCTCCTAGTTCTAGAGGCTGCAAAGTCCCAGATGGAGACACCAGTAGATTCAGTACCTGGTGAGGCCCATTCCTCATGCCTTTTTTTTTTTTTTTTTTTTTTTCCCCAGACGGAGTCTAACTCTGTTGCCCAGGCTAGAGTGCGCGATCTCTGCTCACTGCAACCTCTGGGTTCAAACGATTCTCCTGCCTCAGCCTCCTGAGCTGGGATTATAGGCATGCGCCACCATGTTCGGCTAATTTTTGTATTTTTAAGTAGAGACGGGGTTTCACCATGTTGGTCAGGCTGGTCTTGAACTCCTGACCTCATGATCCGCCCGCCTCGGCCTCCCAACTCCCAAAGTGCTGGGATTACAGGCGTGAGCCACCGCACCCGGCCTTTTTGTTGTTGCTGTTGTTATTTATTTATTTAATTTTTAATTAAAAAGTCACTCTTACCCAGCCTGGAGTACAGTGGTACAATCACAGCTCACTGCAGCCTCAAACTCCTGGGCTCAAGCAATCCTCTTACATTAGCCTTCCAAGTATATGGGACTAAAGGCATGTGCCACCATGCCTGGCTAATTTTTTAATATTTTGTAGAGTCAGGGTCTTGCTATGGTGTCCAGGGTGGTCTCAAACACCTGGCCTTAAGCTCTCCTCCCACCTTTGCCTCCCAAAGTGCTGGGATTACAAGTTGTACCACTGTGCCCGGCCCCTCATGCCCTTTTTTCTTTTTTTTCTTCTTGAGCTAGGGTCTCTCTGTTGCCCAGGATGGAGTGTAGTGGCATGATCTCAGCTTGTTGCAGCCTCAACCTTCCAAGCTCAACCAATCCTCCCACCTCTCAGCCTCCCAAGTAGCTGGGACTACGGGCAAGCACAATCACACCTGGCTAATTTTTGTATTTTTTTGGAGAGATGGGGTTTCACCATGTAGCCCAGGCTAGTCTCAAATTCCTGGGCTCAAGTGATCTGCCCACCTCATCTTCCGAAGTGTTGAGATTACAGGTGTGAGCCACCGCACTCAGCCCCTCCTGCCTCTTTTATAACAGAATTCATGAGGATTCTGCCTTCATGACCCAATCACCTCCTGAATGCCCCACTTTATACAACTATCACATTTACGGGGAAGGGATACATTCAGACCATAACACTGGTTCATCAAAGGAAGACTGGTTAAATAAACAGGGATAAGCCATAAATGAAATTCCCAACCCCCTCTAAAGAATGAAGTCCTCTTCCAGTTCCAGGCACTTCGGGAGCTGTGGGTTCCGGTGCAGACATGTCCAAGTCCACATACAACTACACACAACCAGTCCAGAAAATGGAACAGAAATGGCATCAAGAAATCTCAGTCCACATGCATCCTTTTTTTTTTAGAAGAAGTTTTAAAAAACAAACAAACAAAAAGAAATCCCAGTCACAAAGATATGACTTTCTTGAGACGGAGTCTCGCTCTGTCACCCAGGCTGGAGTGCAGTGGTCGGATCTCAGCTCACTGCAAGCTCCGCCTCCCGGGTTCCCGCCATTCTCCTGCCTCAGCCTCCCGAGTAGCTGGGACTACAGGCGCCCGCCACCTCGCCCGGCTAGTTTTTTGTATTTTTTTAGTAGAGACGGGGTTTCACCGTGTTAGCCAGGATGGTCTCGATCTCCCGACCTCGTGATCCGCCCGTCTTGGCCTCCCAAAGTGCTGGGATTACAGGCTTGAGCCACCACGCCCGGCCTTTTTTGTTTTTTTTTTGTTTTTTTGAGACGGAGTCTTGCTCTGTTGCCCAGGGTGGAGTGCAGTGGCGCGATCTCGGCTCACTGCAAGTTCTGCCTCCCAGGTTCACGCCATTCTCCTGCCTCAGCCTCCCGAGTAGCTGGGACTACAGGTACCCGCCACCACGCCCGGCTAATTTTTTTGTATTTTTAGTAGAGATGAGGTTTCACCGTGTTAGCCAGGATGGTCTTGGCATCGTGACCTCGTGATCCGCCCACCTCGGCCTCCCAAAGTGCTGGGATTACTGGCGTGAGCCACCGCGCCCGGCCGATACGACTTTCTTAAGTGGGTGAACCCCAAGTTGAGGAACATGCACTTTGCCAAGAAGTACAACAAGAAGGGCATGAAGAAGATGCAGGCCAACACCACCAAGGCCATGAGTGCACATGTTGAGGCTATCAAGACCCTTGCAAAGTCCAAAGAGGTTGAGCCCAAGATCTCAAAGGGTGTCGGCAGCAAAATTCATCGACTTGCCTACACTGCCCACTCCAAACTTGGGAAGCGTGCTCGTGCCCACACTACTAAGGATCTTAGGCTGTGCTGGCCAAAGGCCAAGGATCAAACCAAGGCCCAGACTGCAGCTCCAGCTTCAGTTCCAGCTCTCTCTCTCCTACTTGTAGGACAGCACAAGCCCCATCGAAAGTGTATGCCTCTCGGCCGGATGTAGTGACTCACGCCTGTAATCCCAGTACTTTGGGAGGCCGAGGTGAGCAGATCACCTGAGGTCAGGAGTTCACGACCAGCCTTGCCAACGTGGTGAAACCCTGTCTCTACTAAAAATACAAAAGTTAGCCAGACATGGTGGTGCATGACACACCTGCAATCCCAGCTACCAGGGAGCCTGAGGCCGAAGACTCTCTTGAACCCGGGAGGCGGAGGTTGCAGTGAGCAGAGATCACACCACTGCACTACAGTTTGGGCAACAGAGCAAGACTCTGCCTCAAAAAAATAAAATAAAATAAAAATAAATAAAAAAACAGGCTGGGCGCAGTGGCTCATGCCTGTAATCCCAGCACTTTGAGAGACCGAGGTGGGTAGATCACAAGGTCAGGAGATCGAGACCATCCGGGCTAACATGGTGAAACCCCGTCTCTACTAAAAATACAAAAAATTAGCCGGGCGTGGAGGTAGGCACCTGTAGACCCAGCTACCCGGGAGGCTGAGGCAGGAGAATGGCATGAACCCGGGAGGCGGAGCTTGCAGTGAGTGGAGATCGGGCCACTGCACACCAGCCTGGGCGACAGAGCGAGACTCCGTCTCAAATAATAATAATAATAATAATAATAATAATAATAATAATAATATAACTAAATAAGTAAATAAATAACAAAGTGTTTGCCTCTCTCCTTTTCAGAGCTCCAGTGTTAAGCTTTCTCAGTAGAGAACGCTGGAGGGAGGCTGGGTGCGGTGGCTCACGCCTGTAATCCCAGCACTTTGGGAGGCCAAGGTAGGTGGATCACTTGAGGTCAGGAGGTTGACCAGCCTGGCCAACATGGAGAAACTCCGCCTCCACTGAAACTACAAAAATTAACAAGCGTGGTGGCAGGTGCCTGTAGGCCTGAGTCCCAGCTAGTCAGGAGGCTGAGACAAGAGAATCGCTTGAACCTGGGAGGCAGAGGTTGCAGTGAGCTGAGATCGCACCACTGTACTCCACCCTGGGTGACAGAGCAACACTCTGGAGGGACACATGTGAACCACCAGCTATGACTCACCAGCCCCATCTGCACTTGGAAGGTTGCTTTCCCCCTTCCCCATGGGTTCAGACCAGCTCTGGCCCTGCAAGCCCGCCAACTTTCTTGCCATCCAACAGCCTGGACCCCAATGTCCCCAACCAGGTCTGAACCCTGGCCCCAGAGAGGGGCCCCTTCCAAGTATGTCCTTTCTTAGGTCTACTCCCTCAGTCCTAGGCTGCCATACAGAGTTTTCTTCTATCCTACACTTACTCTTTTTTCTTTTTGAGATGGAGTTTTGCTCTGTCTCCCAGACTGGAGAGCAGGCAGCACGATCGTGGCTCACTGCAAGCTCCGCCACCTCCTCCCTCAGCCTCCCTAGTAGCTGGGACAACAGGCACCCACCACCACGTCCGGCTGATTTTTTCTACTTTTTAGTAGAGATGGGGTTTTACCTTGTTAGCCAGGATGGTCTCGATCTCCTGACCTCACCTACACTTACTCTTTAATCATGGTTTTAAAAGTCAATTTCCTCCATCTTCTTTCCACGGGGTTTAGCTGAGCCCAACCCCATCTCTGAATTTCAGGCATGATGAGTGCAGACTCCAGGCTCAGCCAGGGAGAGCCCTGGATGTTCTGGACATGATGGCTTGAGAAGGGACAGTGAGACCCCTGGCTGGGATTTTGCTAGAAATACTTGGAAAGACGTGCTCTTCTCCCTGGGGTTGCTATGGTAGCAGAAAACACGCCTGGGCAGGGGACAGACGCCCTGTTCCCATTTAGGGACTAGTCGGCCTGAAAATGAAGCCCCCAAGGAGGACAGCAGAGACGAGAAGTTCCTGATAACCTCGAGAGAGTGCAAAGATTCACCCATCCCCAGACTTTCAGTCTCAGAGTCAATAAAATGGCTTTTGTTGTATTTTACTTTGCTCAAGCCAGTTTACTTTGTTTCATTATTATTTATTTATTTAGAGACAGGGTCTCACTCTGTCACCCAGGCTGCAGTGCAGTGGCGAGATCATAGCTCTCTGGAGCCTCTACCTCCTGGACTCAAGCAATCCTCCCACCTCCGCCTCCCGATGGGACTACAGGCATGCACCACCACACCTGGCTAATTTTATAATTTTTTGCAGAGTCAGGGGTCTCCCTATACAGCCCAGGCTGGTCTCAAACTCCTTGGACTTAAGGGATCTGCCCGCCTCAGCCTCCCAAAGTGCTGGGGTTGCAGGTGTGAGTCACCATGCCCCAGCCAACTCAAACCAATTTTAGTTGGGAGTCTGTCAGCCGCTACCTAAAATCTTTTAAGATTCCTGTCTGGCAGGCCAGGCGCGGTGGTTCATGCTTGTATTCCCAGCACTTTGGGAGGCCAAGGCGGGTGGATCACCTGAGGTCAGGAGTTCAAGATCAGCCTGACCAACATAGTGAAACCCCGTCTCTACAAAAAATACAAAAAATTAGGCTGGGCATGGTGGCTCACGCCTGTAATCCCAGCACTTTGGGAAGCCAAAGCGGGTGGATCACCTGAGGTCAGGAGTTCAAGATCAGCCTAACCAACATGAAGAAATCCTGTCTCTACTAAAAATACAAAATTAGATGGGTGGTGGCGCATGCCTGTGATTCAAGCTACTTGTAAGGCTGAGGCAGGAGAACTGCTTAAACCCAGGAGACAGAGGTTGTGGTGAGCTGAGATCGTGCCATTGTACCCCAGCATGGGCAACAAGAGTGAGACTCCATCTCAAAAAAAAAAAATTAGCCGGGTGTGGTGGTGGGCACCTGTAATCCCAGCTACCCTGGAGACTGAGGCAGAAGAATCGCTTAAACCCAGAAGGTGGAGGTTGCAGTGAGCCAAGATTGCACCATTGCACTTCAGCCTGGGCGACAAGAGCAAAACTCTATCTCAAAAAAATAAATAAAAAGATTTCTCTGGGCCGGGCACGGTGGCTCAAGCCTGTAATCCCAGCACTTTGGGAGGCCGAGACGGGTGGATCACAAGGTCAGGAGATCGAGACCATCCTGGCTAACATGGTGAAACCCCGTCTCTACTAAAAATACAAAAAACTAGCCAGGCGAGGTGGCGGGCGCCTGTAGTCCCAGCTACTCGGGAGGCTGAGGCAGGAGAATGGCGTAAACCCGGGAGGCGGAGCTTGCAGTGAGCTGAGATCCAGCCACTGCACTCCAGCCTGGGCGACAGAGCGAGACTCCGTCTCAAAAAAAAAAAAAAAAAAAAAAAAAAGATTTCTCTCTGCCACACGGCTGGGCCATGTGTAAAGACACATTCCTGTTGGTTTTATATGTCTTCAATTCTAATGGGTTTTGTGTTGTTGTTTTTGTTTTTTGAGACAAGGTCTCACTCTGTCGCCCAGGCAGGAGTGCGGTGGCACCATCATGGCTCAGTGCAGCCTCCTTCTCCCCAGGCTCAAGTGATCCTCTTGCCTCAGCCTCCCATGTGGCTGGGACTACAGGTGTGTGCCACCACGCCTGGATAATTTTTTTTTATTTTTTTATTTTTAGTAGAAACAGTCTCACTGTGTTACCCAGACTAGTCTCCAACTCCTGGGCTCGAGCAATCCTCCCACCTCAGCTTCTCAAAGTGCTGGGATTACAGACGTGAGCCACGATACCCGGCCCCAATTATAATGTTTAAAGAGTACAGTCTACACCTTAAAGCCTGCATTTCATCATCCTGTCCTTACTACTCTGACTTCTTTACAGTTGTGCTGTCCACCTTGGCGGCTTCTACCACATGTGGCTATTTTAAGTTTCAATTAATTAAAATAATTCAAGTCCTCCTTTTCCCTGGCCACACTGAGTGCTCCATAGCTACATGTGACCACTAACTACAGACTAGACTGTGCAGACACAGAACATTCCATCATGGCTGAGAGTTCTACTGGCCAATGCTGCTGGAGAGCAACCCTTTCAAGACACCTCCTTCCACCTTAATCTTGAACTGATGTCAGTGGCAAAGGACGCACACATGAACGTGAGTAAGTGGATCTCATAGGCCAGGCATGGTGGCTCACGCCACTTTGGGAGGCCAAGGCAGGCGGATCACGAGGTCAGGAGATGGAGACCATCTGACCAACATGGTGAAACCCCACCTCTACTAAAAATACAAAATTAGCCGGGCGTGGTGGTGCATGGCTGTAATCCCAGCTACTCGGGAGGCTGAGGCAGGAGAAGAGCTTGAACCTGGGAGGCTGAGGTTGCAGTGAGCCAAGATCACACCACTGCACTCCAGCATGGACAACAAGAGCAAAACTCCGTCTAAAAAAAAAAAAGTGGACCTCACAATGGAGGGAAGCTTGCCTGAACAGAGTTTCCCAAACTTCAGCCATTTTCATACACACATGGGATTTCTATGATCTCCAAATACCTCTAGCTTCTAACTACACGATTTTGTCTAAATTTGATCACCTTACATCAGTGGTTCTCAACTGGAGGCAATTTTGCACCCCCAGGGTGGGTATCCTGCAATATCTGGAGACACTGTTGGTTGTCACAACTCCAAGATGCTACTCTCATCTAGTGAATGGAGGCGGCCAGGGATGCCGCGAGACACCTTACAATGCACAGACAACCGCCACAACAGAGAAGTATCTAGCCCAAAACGCCACTTGTGCCCAGTTGAGAACTCCTGCTCTAGGTTTTATATATAAACTATTTGTTTAAAATAGATTCACCCCATTTACATAAATGTATTTTAAATGATAATCTCTGGCCAGGGATAGCTCACACCTGTCATCCCAACACTTTGAGAGGCCGAGGCGGGAAGATTGCTTGAGTTCAGGAGTTGGAGACCAGCCCGAGCAACATGGTGAGACCTCATCTCTACTAAAATTCAAAAATAATTAGCCAGGCGTGGTGGCACATGCCTATAGTCTCAGCTAGGTGGGGGTTTAGGGACGGAGGATCGCTTGAGTCCAGGAAGTCGAGGCTGCAGTGAGCCCTGATCATGCCGCTGTACTCCAGACTAGGGAACAGAGCAAGACACTGTCTCAAAAAAAAAAAAAAAAAAAAAAAAAAAAGATAACCTCATGCCATTACCATAACTAGAAACCAGTATCACTTGCCATAAATAGAAGATAAATAACAAAACCAGCACAATGAAAAGCAAAGTGTGTTACTCTACTCCGGCTGGCTGCTGCAGCTGGCAGTGCCTCTGAGCCCGAAGCCTACCCTGCTGCTGCTGCTCCTCCCTTCTTTTTCTTTTTCTTTTTCTGTTTTTTTTTTTTTTTTTTTTGAGACAGAGTCTCGCTCTGTCGCCCAGGCTGGAGTACAGTGGCGCAATCTCAGCTCACTGCAACCTCCGCCTCCTGGGTTCAAGCAATTCTTGTGCCTTAACCACCCAAGCAGCTGGGATTACAGGTGTGCACCACCATGCCCGGCTAAGTTTTGTATTTTTAGTAGCGACGGGGTTTCACCATGTTGGCCAGGCTGGTCTCGAACACCTGACCTAAGGTGATCCACCCGCCTCGACCTCCCAAAGTGCTGGGATTACAGGCATGAGCCACCGCGCCTGGTCCCTCCTTTCTTTATTGCTGAGAAGTTAGCAAGTGTTTGGTGCTAAAAAGTGGGCCCTGACAGTGCTGTAAATATTGAAGGGAAATTGAAAAATAAATAAGCATCTTGCTAAATGTCTCAATGCGATTCAGTTCCTGCCCATGAATTCTTTAAATTTATCATGCAGCATCCAGAACCATTGCCTGCCCAACATTTTGGAACTGTTGTCCCGCAGCAGAAACCTTGAGCTTGGTGGCAAATTTACAAGTGACCAAATTCCCCCACATCTGTCCAAACAAAAGAGGTGACAGCCAGCCTTCCTACTGAGAAGTGGATTTATACACGCAGCTCTCTCTTCCCGGGGAAGCTGCAGCCACACCCCGTGTGTCGCATGGATGGACTTCAGCTCCCTGGCGCCTCAGGGTTCCAGAGGAGCAGTGGCCCGAAGCTGTGTTGTGGCAGCTGTCACCTTGGTGGTGTGGGTGCTGCTGTTGTTCCTTAACACCAAACTGAAACTGGACCGTCTGACACTGCCATGACAAATAAACTTCCATCCCACATTCCAGACAGGCTGGGGAGATGGGCTGCAAGACCGAATCCTTTAAGAGTAAGAAATTAGGCCAGGCGCGGTGGCTCACGTCTGTAATCCCAGCTCTTCGGGAGGCTGAGGCAGGTGGATCATGAGGTCAAGAGATCGAGACCATCCTGGCCAACATGGTGAAACCCTGTCTCTACTAAAAATACAAAAATTAGCCGGGTGCGGTGGCAAATACCTGTAGTCTCAGCTACTCAGAAAGCTGAAACAGGAGAATCGCTTGAACCCAGGAGGTGGAGGTTGCAGTGAGCCGAGATTCTGGCACTGTACTCCAGTCTGGGTGACAGAGTAAGATTCTATCTCAAAAAAAAAAAAAAAAGTTCTTTCTCTGAAGCTATTTTTCCAGATAAAAAAGGAAAATATGAAATAACTTTCTCACCCATTGATAACAACAGCCATTCAACTAGGTTAAAATGTAAGTTTAGAAATAACTTAGTTTACATTGTTTCCTGCTCAGACCATTTATTTATTTATTTATTCATATTTTATTTATTTTTTTTTTTTTTTTTGAGACAAGGTCTCACTCTGTCACCCAGGCTGGAATGCAGTGGCCCAATCTCGGTTCAATATAACCTCCGCCTCCCAGGCTCAAGCGATCCTCCCACCTCAGCTTCCTGAGTAGTGGGACCACAGGCCTGCACCACCACAGCCAGCTAATGTTTGTATTTTCAGTAGAGATGGGGTTTCACCATGTTGGCGAGGCTAGTTTCAAACTCCTGACCTCAGGTGATCCACCCACCTGGGCCTTCCAAGGTGGATGACAGGCATGAGCTACCACGCCCAGCCTAGACCATTTATATAAAGGAAAACCGAAATGGATTTTCTTAGGATTGGACTCTAAGACAAATAAAGGTTTTAACAGCAGATAGTCTGCTAACCAGATACACAATGGTTTCATACAATCTGGCTGAAATGCAAAGGAAAAGCAAATATTAGAGGAGCAAAGCCGAGGGAACAATGTTTCTGAAAAAGGTAACTAATATAACAAGGAGTAGGGAAGGAGTTGGCCTCCGCAGACACCATCATCTCTGCTGCGAGTTCCCCTATAGTCCGTACGCACTGCGCAAATATTTGCTGAATTCTCTGCACGACACACGAACCTTCCAGGAAGTTACAAGGTCCAGGAAAGAACAGTCTCAGCACTGACGTTGGGCAGATCCAAAAAGAACACCAAGAAAAATTAAAAGTAGCCAGATATGGTGGCTCATGCCTGTAATCCCAGTACTTTGGCAGGCCGAGGCAGGCGAATCACTTAAGGTTGGGAGTTCGAGACCAGCCTGGCCAACATGACGAAACCTTGTCTCTACTAAAAATACAAAAATTAGCTGGGCATGGGCCAGGTGCGGTGGCTCACTCCTGTAATCCCAGCACTTTGGGAGGCTGAGGCAGGTGGATCAAGAGGTCAGGAGATCAAGACCATTCTGGCCAACATGGTGAAACCCCGCCGTCTCTACTAAAAATACAAAAATTAGCTGGGTGTGGATGCAGTCCCAGCTACTCAGAGGCTGAAGCAGGAGAATTGCTTGAACCCAAGAGGCAGAGGCTGCAGTGAGCCAAGACCGCGCCACTGCACTAGAGCCTGGGTGACAGAGCGAGACTCTGTCTAAATATAAAAATATATATATATATATATATATATAAAAAAGCTGGGCATGGTGGCAGGTGCCTGTAGTCCCAGCTACTGGGGAGACTGAGGCAGAAGAATCGCTTGAACCCCGGAGAAGGAAGTTGTAGTGAGCCAATATTCTGCCACTGCATTCCAGCCTGGGCAACAGATTGAGACTCTGTCTCAAAAAAAGAAAAGAAAAGAAAAGAAAAGCAGTCTGAATTAGTCAACAGCAATCGTTCTCAATAACAGGGCAGGGTTATTTTGCCCCTGCAGACGCTTGACAATGTCTAGGGATGTGTTTGATTGTCACAACTGCAGGGGAGTGGGGTACTACTGACACGTAGTGGGTAGAGCCCAGGGATGCTGCTAAACATCCTAAAATGTCCAGGAGAGCCCCACCAGAGAGGGTAATCTGGCCCCAAATGTCAACAGTCCCGAGGTGGAGAGCCCTGCTCTGGCGCAGCACTGCCTGCTAGGTTTTTGTGATGATGGAACCATTCTATACTGCACCATCCGACACAGTAGCCACCAGTCACATGTGGCTGCTGAGTACCCAAAATGTGACATTTAAAGTTTATTTCAATATCCGAAGGAATATAAATCATTCTACCACAAAGACATCTGCACACAAATGTTCCCTGCAGCACTATTCACAAAGCAAAGATGTGGAATCAACCTCAATGCCCACCAATGACAGACTGGATAAAGAAAACGTGGTACATATGTATATGGAATACTACACAGTCATAAAAAAAGAACAAGATTGTGTCTTTTGCAGGACATGGATGGAGCTGGAGGCTATTATCCTTAGCACATTAACACAGGAAAAGAAAGTGTGGGAGTGGGACGACATGCGAGTCATACTTCTATAAGAGGAGTCAGGCCTGCTGAGCAGCAGAATATTCACAGGGAAAGACTGAGGGCTGGAGAGACAGGGAAAGGCGATAGTCCCACAATGATCCTACAGCTATCAGACTCAAGTCCAAGGCTCTCGTCTTCTCACCTTTTCATCTCTGCTGTCCCATTACCAAGCCACTCTCCTGCAACCAAGGCAGGCATGCCCCAGAACCCTATGCTCTCATCTTCCCCCACTGCTCCATTTCTATCAAACTACCCAACATGTCTGTAAGACCCACTCACACCAGACATCCTCCTGCAAGCCTGTCCCTTTATCTTCTATCTATCCTTTCAAACCCAACTCTGTGCTCTTCGCAAAGAGAGGAGGAAGCAGTTCGGGCTCTCTTAGACTTTACTGGTCTGTTTCTCTCTAGACCAGGACTGGCAAACTCAAACCTACAGGGGCCCAGCAAGCCACATAAAAAATACATAGGCTAGGTGCAGTGGCTCATGCCTGTAATCCCAGCACTTTGAAAGGCTGAGGCAGGAAGATCACTTATGGCTAGAAGTGCGAAACCAGCTTGAGCTACATAGTGAGATCCCATCTCTATTTGTTTTTTAAAAATAGAAGAGAAGAAAAGAAGAAAGAAGGATGTGGAGGAGGGGAGGGAGGAAGGAGGAGGGAGGAGGAGAAGGAGAAAAAATAATTAATGAAAATAAACACAAGGTCCAGTGGGATGGGGCACACCTCCAGTCCAGTTCCTACACAAGCCTAGACCATCTGATTCTTCAAGACAAAGACATTCTGAAGAGTAAATATTCAGTTATAAAATGTTGGCAACTGACTCAATTTTTAAATATTATACAAAACTAAAACCACACCAAGATATCATTTTTTTATGACCAAAGTCAAAAATCTTAATAAAGGCAAGGATGGACAAACAGGCGCTGTCACTGCTGGCAAGGATCTAAGTCAGCATAACCTCACGGAGGACATTTTGACGATGCTATCAAAATTACAAATGTACATTCACTTCAGCCATTCCCCTTCCAGATATTCCATACAGTCTAACATGGGCACAAAGACTTGTGTGACATTCCTAGTAATAATAAACCATTAGAAAAAATAAATATAACTGACCAAGCTCAGTGGCAAACGCCTATAACCCCAGCACTTTGCAGGCCCGGGTTCACTTGAGGCCAGGAGTTCAAGACCAGCCTGGGTGACAGCGCCTCTAAAGATAGCTAAATAGATAAGTAGGTAGGTAGGTAGTGAAAGGAGCTGGGCACATTCCTCAGCCCCGGGCTCAAAACTCCCTGAGCCTAGCACAAACACATCCCATCCTCCCATCCCACCACCATATATCTCTCAAACTCCCTGAGCTCAGTACAAACACCACCTGGAAAGTCTCCGATAAGGAGACAGCCGTACAAGGTTACTGAAAGCGCAGGAATTTCTTTGTTCCCCTACAACTTTCGGGCTATAAAAAGCAAACGCTCGCATTGTTCGGGGCCCTCTTGTATACTGTGTAAAGGAGGGACCAAGTTCGAACTTGTAGTAAAGATCCTTGCCGCTTGGCTTTGACTCTGGACTCTGGTGGTCTTCTTTGGGGAACAAACACTCTGGGCATAACATCTGGGGGCTCGTCCGGGATTCCCCAAGCCCACCAGACCCCTGGTCAACGGATCTGCTAGGATCGATCTACTAATAGGTGAGCTGGCTCGTCTCCGTTTGTCTGTCTGTGTCTGTGTGTCTGTTCTGAATCTGAATCTCTGACTCGCGAGGTCTGAAACTGAGGCTGGCACAGTCCTGGCGGACGCGCTATAGGACAGCCAGTGGAGACCGGTGGGAGACGTCCCCTGGCTCTCTTCTGATTTAAATTGCGATCTGAGTTGCCGGAGCGGGTTCGCGATCCGGGCAACAGTCTGAATTGCCCCGGTCCCCGGGTGCGCGCCTGCCGTCTGAATTGCCCCGGTCCCCGGGTGCGCGCCTGCCGTCTGAATTGCCCCGGTCCCCGGGTGCGCGCCTGCCGTCTGAATTGCCCCGGTCCCCGGGTGCGCGCCTGCCGTCTGAATTGCCCCGGTCCCCGGGTGCGCGCCTGCCGTCTGAATTGCCCCGGTCCCCGGGTGCGCGCCTGCCGTCTGAATTGCCCCGGTCCCCGGGTGCGCGCCTGCCGTCTGAATTGCCCCGGTCCCCGGGTGCGCGCCTGCCGTCTGAATTGCCCCGGTCCCCGGGTGCGCGCCTGCCGTCTGAATTGCCCCGGTCCCCGGGTGCGCGCCTGCTGTCTGAATTGCCCCGGTCCCCGGGCTCCCGGCTTCCGGCGCACGCTCGCGGCCCCGGTCCCCGGGCTCCCGGCTTCCGGCGCGCGCTCCCGGCCCCGGTCCCCGGGCTCCCGGCTTCCGGCGCGCGCTCCCGGCCCCGGTCCCCGGGCTCCCGGCTTCCGGCGCGCGCTCGCGGCCCCGGTCCCCGGGCTCCCGGCTTCCGGCGCGCGCTCGCGGCCCCGGTCCCCGGGCTCCCGGCTTCCGGCGCGCGCTCCCGGCCCCGGTCCCCGGGTTCCCGGCTTCCGGCGTGCTCGCGGCCCCGGTCCCCCGGCTCCCGGCTTCCGGCGCGCGCTCCCGGCCCGGTCCCCGGGCTCCCGGCTTCCGGCGCCACACTTCCGGCCCGGTCCCCGGGTTCCCGGCTTCCGGCGCGCGCTCCCGGACCGGTCCCCGGGCTCCCGGCTTCCGGCGCCACACTTCCGGCCCGGTCCCCGGGCTCCCGGCTTCCGGCGCCACACTTCCGGCCCGGTCCCCGGGCTCCCGGCTTCCGGCGCCACACTTCCGGCCCGGTCCCCGGGCTCCCGGCTTCCGGCGCCACACTTCCGGCCCCGGTCCCCGGGCTCCCGGCTTCCGGCGCCACACTTCCGGCCCCGGTCCCGGGGCTCCCCGGCTTCCGGTGCCACACTTCCGGCCCCGGTCCCCGGGCTCCCCGGCTTCCGGTGCCACACTTCCGGCCCCGGTCCCCCGGCTCCCGGCTTCCGGCGCCGCACTCCCGGCTAGCTATCAGTAATAAGTCAGATCAGATTTCCTCTATTGGGATTCTAACCCACATTCCTTTACAGGAAAGGACTACAAATCGTTACAGGATGGGCAATACCCAGAGTACTCCTCTATCTCTCCTTACAAATAATTTCAAAGAAGTTAGAGCAAGGGGCCATGATCTTGGTATGGAAATCAGGAAAGGAAAGCTAATTACTCTGTGTCGCTCCGAGTGGCCTGCCTTTGATGTGGGGTGGCCACCCGAAGGGACCTTCCGACTTGCTGTCATCACTAGGGTAAAATCCAAGATTTTCCTACCTGGACATGCGGGCCACTTAGACCAAATCCCATACATCCTCATATGGCAGGACCTTGTTGAAAACCCGCCTCCTTGGCTGTCCCCTTTCCAATTAGCCTCTGAACCCTCTAAGGCACTGGTTGCTCGACCACTAAAAACCAAGCAACCAACTGCCCCCTCCCATCCTGTTCTACCTGATAGCGGGGACCCACTGTTCACAGAACCCCCTCCGTACCCCTCCGGGCCCCAGGTTCCGGCCCCTCGGGCTGAGTCGCGGGAGAGAGCAGGCGGAGAGGAGGCGGCCGCCACTCACGGGCCTGCTGAAAGAGAAAGTAACTTTGAGGGGCCGGCGGGGCGGACGCGAGGGCGCACTTTGCGGACTAGCCCCCCCCAGCCGCCTGACTCCACGGTGGCTTTACCCCTCCGGGAAATAGGACCCCCAGATGACACAGGAATCCCCAGGCTCCAGTACTGGCCATTCTCCACCAGTGATCTGTATAACTGGAAGACTCAGAGTGCTCGGTTTTCAGACAACCCCAAAGATTTACTGTCTTTACTGGATAGTGTCATGTTCACCCACCAGCCCACTTGGGACGATTGTCAGCAGCTCCTCCGAATCTTGTTTACCACGGAAGAGCGAGAGAGAATACAGGTAGAAGCTAGAAAGCTGGTCCCGGGGGACGACGGTCAACCGACTGCCAACCCCGACCTCATAAACGCGACCTTTCCTCTGACCAGGCCGGCATGGGACTACAATACGGCAGAAGGTAGGGGACGGCTACGCCTTTATCGCCAGACTCTAATGGCAGGTCTCCGGGCAGCTGCTCGCAAGCCCACTAATTTGGCTAAAGTATATTCTATTCTGCAAGAAAAGACAGAGAGCCCAGCCACCTACTTAGAAAGATTAATGGAAGCTTTTAGACAGTACACCCCCATAGATCCAGAGGCTCCAGGAAGTCAGGCAGCTATTATAATGTCATTCGTAAATCAGGCAGCCCCAGATATTAAAAGAAAACTCCAGAAATTAGAAGACTTGGAAGGAAAGCGGATTCAGGACCTCCTTCAGATAGCCCAGCGGGTTTACAATAACAGAGATACTCCAGAAGAAAGGCAATTTAAGGCCACTGAAAAAATGACCAAGGTCCTGGCAGCAGTAGTACAGAAAGAGCATCTACAGCCAGAGTACACCCAACCCAGGCGGCCCCCCAGGCATGATAATCTGAAAAAAGACCAATGTGCCTACTGCAAGGAGGCTGGCCACTGGGTAAGAGACTGCCCCAAAAAGAAACAACGAGGACAGGGACCCCCTAGGTCTACACCCGTACTAGTCACTCAAAATGAAGACTAGGGAAGACGGGGTTCGGATCCCCTCCCCGAACCTAGGGTAACTTTGCAAGTGGAGGGGTCCCCAGTCCAGTTCTTGGTCGATACGGGAGCACAGCACTCAGTCTTAGTTAAAACTAATGGAAAATTATCCTCCAAGTCCTCGTGGGTACAAGGGGCCACAGGAGTTAAGAAATACCCATGGACAACACAAAGAACAGTAAACCTCGGAGCCAAGAATGTAACCCATTCTTTCCTGGTTATCCCTGAGAGCCCCTGTCCCCTATTAGGGAGAGACCTGCTAACTAAAATGGGAGCACAGATCCATTTCCTCCCTGAGGGGCCCATCGTGACCAACTCCCACAATCAACCCGTGTCCGTCCTAACTATAACCCTAGAAGATGAGTACCGGCTCCACCAGGAGCAACCGGCCCCTGACCAGGACATAGCAACCTGGCTCCAGCAATATCCAGAAGCTTGGGCGGAAACGGGGGGCTTAGGACTAGCAAAACACCGTCCTGCTTTATTTGTTGAACTTAAACCTGGGGCAGACCCCGTGCGGGTACGCCAATACCCGATGCCCCTAGAGGCCAAGAAAGGAATTGCCCCGCATATCCGCCGGCTCCTTGACCAAGGAATCCTCTGCTCATGTCACTCACCCTGGAATACTCCATTGTTGCCGGTACGAAAACCTAATAGTGGAGAATACAGACCTGTACAAGACTTAAGAGAAATCAATAAGAGAGTTGTGGACATACACCCAACTGTGCCTAACCCATATACCCTCCTAAGCACCCTAAACCCTAAACATCAATGGTACACTGTTTTAGATTTAAAAGATGCTTTCTTCAGTTTGCCTTTAGCCCCTCAGAGCCAAAAGCTCTTCGCCTTCGAGTGGAATGACCCTGATAGAGGCATAAGTGGCCAACTGACATGGACCAGACTGCCGCAAGGATTCAAAAACTCTCCTACCCTGTTCGATGAGGCCCTCCATGAAGACCTGGGTGAGTACCGACGCAAACACCCTGAAATAACCTTACTACAGTATGTTGATGACCTCCTGATTGCTGCTGAGACCCAAGAAGCTTGCATCCAAGGGACCAAAGGTCTCTTACAAGCTCTGGGAAATCTAGGATACCGAGCCTCAGCAAAGAAAGCTCAAATCTGTAAATCAGAGGTAACATACCTAGGATACCTGCTTAAAGAAGGGCAGCGCTGGTTAACAGACGCCCGAAAACAAACTGTTCTGCAGATCCCCAGGCCGCAATCCACCCGACAAGTGAGGGAATTCCTGGGGTCAGCGGGGTTTTGCAGACTATGGATACTTGGGTTCGCAGAACTGGCTAAACCCCTATATCAGGCAACACGGGGGCAGCAGCCATTTAAGTGGACAGACGAAGCCGAGTCGGCTTTCCAACAGATTAAAACTGCCCTACTCTCCGCGCCTGCACTAGGACTACCTGATGTTACCAAGCCCTTCCACTTATACATAGATGAAAATAAAGGTATCGCTAAGGCAGTAATAACTCAAAACTTAGGCCCCTGGCGGAGGCCAGTTGCCTACCTGTCAAAGAAGTTAGACCCAGTGGCTGCCGGGTGGCCCCCTTGTCTCCGAATGATTGCAGCCACGGCTCTGATGGTGCAGGATGCTGATAAGCTTGTCATGGGGCAAGAATTGCGGGTCGTTACCCCACATGCCATCGAAGGTGTACTCAAACAGCCACCCAATCAATGGATGAGTAACGCCCGACTCACCCACTACCAAGGATTACTACTAAATCCTCTCAGGATAACTTTCCTGCCCCCAACGACCTTAAACCCTGCCTCGCTGCTGCCCAACCCGGACCTGGACGCCCCACTCCATGACTGCACCGAGATACTAGCTCAGGTGCACGGAGTTCGAGAAGACCTGCAGGATCGCCCACTTCCTGACGCCGACCTCGTCTGGTTCACTGATGGGAGCAGCTTCATGCATCAGGGCCAGAGGTACGCTGGAGCGGCAGTGACTTCAGAGACTAAGGTAATCTGGGCGGAACCCCTGCCCCCGGGGACATCGGCCCAGAAGGCTGAATTAATAGCGCTCACCCAAGCTCTTACCTTAGGGGCGGGGAAAAAGCTGACGGTATATACAGACAGCCGATATGCTTTTGCAACAGCGCATATACATGGGGCCATTTACAGGGAGCGGGGGTTACTAACGGCTGAAGGAAAAGAAATAAAAAACAAGCAAGAAATCCTAGCCCTGCTAACAGCCCTATGGAGGCCAGAAAAGTTAGCCATTGTGCATTGCCCAGGGCATCAGAAACTAACTACTCCAACTGCTCAAGGCAACTTTCTAGCGGACCAAACTGCAAGAAAGGTGGCGAAGGCTCCCAGCCAACTCCTTGCACTCCAGCTCCCTGACCCGGGCCCCCGGGACTTGCCATATTTCCCTGATTATTCAGAACAAGATCTCCAGTGGATTGAAAAGCTTCCCCTGAAACAGATCCAGAATGGGTGGTGGACTGATACTAATGACCAAACCATCCTACCAGAAAAATTAGGACAACAAGTGTTAGAACACATCCACCGAACCACCCACCTGGGTGCTCGGCGGATGATAGACCTGATCAGACGCTCTAAGCTCAAATTCAGACATACAGCCGAGATGGCCAGCAACATCGTGACAAGTTGCAAAGTCTGCCAGCTTAACAACGCCTACCCCCAATCCCAGGCTGCAACGGGAACAAGGCTCAGGGGAACCAGGCCCGGTATCTACTGGGAAGTAGATTTTACTGAGATAAAGCCAGGAAAATACGGGTATCGGTACTTACTTGTCTTTGTAGACACTTTTTCAGGGTGGACTGAAGCATTCCCCACCAAGAAAGAGACTGCTCAGGTTGTAGCAAAGAAAATCCTGGAAGATATCCTCCCCAGGTATGGCTTCCCCGTCCAGATAGGGTCAGATAATGGGCCGGCCTTCGTCGCTAAGGTAAGTCAGGATTTGGCTTCCATCCTTGGGGCAAATTGGAAACTACACTGCGCTTACAGGCCCCAGAGTTCAGGACAGGTAGAGAGAATGAATCGGACCTTAAAAGAGACCTTAACTAAATTGACTATGGAGACTGGCGCTAATTGGGTAGTCCTTCTCCCCTACGCTCTGTTCCGGGCCCGTAACACCCCTTACAGACTAGGCCTTACTCCTTATGAAATTATGTATGGCAGACCCCCACCCTTAGTTCCCGGCCTAAAAGATGATCTGCTCAAGTCCGAAACAGAAAATGTCTCTGAACTCTTGTTTTCCCTACAAGCCTTGCAGAAAATTCATCAAGAAATCTGGCCCAAGCTGAAGGAACTATATGAGACCGGTCCCCCGCCGACACCCCATCCATACCAGCCGGGAGACTGGGTCCTGGTCAAGCGACACCGACAAGAGACCCTAGAACCCAGGTGGAAAGGACCACTCCAGGTACTCCTAACCACACCCACCGCCCTGAAGGTAGAAGGCATCGCATCGTGGATCCACTACACCCACGTCAAGCCAGTGGACCCAACCTCTGATCTTCTGGGACCAATCACGGCGGCGGCTGAAGCACCGGACACGTGGACTGTGGACAGAGCTAAGAACAACCCCTTAAAACTCACCCTGCGCCGACAACATAGCTCACTGCAAACATGCAGTTAGATAGTCTAACCCTAATGTTAGTCGCCCTAGTGGCCGCTGGAGAAATCACAAAACCAGCTCATAATCCCTTTGTCTGGAGATTCTGGCTTTATGAAAACCGAACCCACCCTGGGCAACCTCATAAGCCCGGAAAATTATTGGCCAGTGCTGATTGCCCTTCCTCAGGGTGCAACAGCCCAATTCTACTAAATTTTACCGGTTTTCAAATAGCCAAACCTATGACACCAATAATATGCTTTGAGTTTGATCAGACTAAATACAATTGTAAACACTACTGGTGGCACCAAAATGCTGGCTGTCCTTATAACTATTGTAACATCCACAGGCCCCGTTATTGGGGAGAGAGAAAACAGTTAGACCCTAAATGGCCCTTCTATCGTAGACGGGATAAAGACTTTCCATATACATGGATAGTTAGAGACCCCTGGAACTCCCGCTGGACCACACCTCAACATGGGGCTGTATACTACTCCCCCTCCTCCACATGGCCTAGCAGTCACCTCTATCTGTGGCGAGGCCTAGTGCAAGTACTGCCCCTGGTCCACGGGAATATCCAACGACAGGAAAACAGACTAACACAAGACTTACGTCCTTTCTCCTGGTTAAAGTTATTACAAAAAGGACTAGAACTTGCTAACCTTACAGGACTTCATAGCCTGTCTGGCTGCTTCCTGTGCGCCACTCTAGGGCGTCCACCGCTAACAGCTGTCCCTCTGCCATGGGGACCCTCTACCTTTGCCCAAGCTAACAACCTCCGAAACCACTCGTATGCTCCTATCCTGAACGTGCCCCTATACCTAAACCCCAGTCAGGAGAAGTTTCCCTACTGTTTCTCAGGAACCAATTCCAGCCTCTGCAGCATCACTGCAACGCCCCCTAATATTACCTTAAGAGCTCCATCAGGCATATTCTTCTGGTGTAATGGAACCTTATCTAAGAACCTACCTAGTCCTTCTGTTAATAACCTACTATGTCTCCCTGTCACATTAGTTCCCCGGTTGACTCTACTAACTGCTGGCGAGTTCTTAGGGTATACCGGTAACTGGACTAGTGCTATTATTCACCCAGACCCTAGACCAAGACCTGCACGAGCCATATTTCTCCCCCTCATTGCAGGAATCTCCCTCACCGCATCCTTCATTGCGGCCGGACTGGCGGGGGGAGCCCTAGGTCACACCCTCATAGAAAGTAACAGGTTATACCAACAATTTGCCGTTGCTATGGAAGAGTCGGCTGAGTCCCTTGCCTCCCTTCAGCGGCAGCTCACGTCCCTAGCTCAGGTAACCTTGCAAAACCGGAGGGCCCTAGACCTCCTCACTGCAGAAAAAGGTGGTACATGTATATTTCTAAAAGAAGACTGTTGTTTCTACATAAATGAATCAGGACTTGTAGAGGACCGGGTCCAACAGTTACGCAAGTTAAGCACTGAAGTAAAAACACGGCAGTTTGCTTCAGCTGCAGACCAATGGTGGAATTCCTCTATGTTTTCTCTGTTAGCCCCCTTCCTTGGACCCCTGCTAAGTCTACTATTTCTGCTTACCGTAGGACCTTGTGCTGTTAACAGAATTTTACAATTTATTAGGGAGAGATTTGACACCATACAACTCATGGTCCTCAGAGCCCAATACCAACCTGTAAACGCTGAAACAGAATCAGACTTATGAGACCCAAGATTGGCTCTGAAGATACCTGAAAAGAAGGGGGGAATGAAAGGAGCTGGGCACATTCCTCAGCCCCGGGCTCAAAACTCCCTGAGCCTAGCACAAACACATCCCATCCTCCCATCCCACCACCATATATCTCTCAAACTCCCTGAGCTCAGTACAAACACCACCTGGAAAGTCTCCGATAAGGAGACAGCCGTACAAGGTTACTGAAAGCGCAGGAATTTCTTTGTTCCCCTACAACTTTCGGGCTATAAAAAGCAAACGCTCGCATTGTTCGGGGCCCTCTTGTATACTGTGTAAAGGAGGGACCAAGTTCGAACTTGTAGTAAAGATCCTTGCCGCTTGGCTTTGACTCTGGACTCTGGTGGTCTTCTTTGGGGAACAAACACTCTGGGCATAACAGTAGGTAGATAGATAGACAGACAGTAGATAGATAGACAGACAAACAAATAAAATGGAGAAATAATCTAAATGACCATCAGTGGTAGATTGGCTAAACAAACTACGGTACTATTCAATGTAATACTATGAAGGCATTAAAATAATGATCAAAGGCCAGGTGCAATGGTGTGTGCCTGTAGTCCCAGCTATTTGGGACGCTGAGGCAGGAGAATCACTTGAACCCAGGAGTTTGAGACAGTCTGGGCAACATAGCCCCCACATCTCAAACAAGTAAATAAATAAATAATTTCAAAAAGGTAGCGAAGAAGGTTGTTATATACTGACACGGAATGAACTCAGAATTTTTTTTTTTGAGACGGAGTCTCACTCAGTCACCCAGGCTAGAGTGCAGTGGTGCGATCTTGGCTCACTGCAACCTGCGCCTCCCAGGTCCAAGTGATTCTTCTGCCTCCTCAGCCTCCTGAGTAGCTGGGATTACAGGCACCCACCACCATGCCTGGCTAAGTTTGGTATTTGTAGTAGAGACAGTTTCACCATGTTGACCAGGCTGGTTTCAAACTCCTGACCCCAGGTGATCCGCCCACCTTGGTCTCCCAAAGTGCTGGGATTACAGGCGCGAGCCACCGCTGGCCAGAATGTACGGTTAAGTGAAAAATCCATGTACGGTGTAGGGCATATTAATAACAGAATAAAAAAGAAAAATATGTATCTATTTATCTATATAAAGATGCATGGTGTTTTTTTTTATAAATGCTTAAAAATGTCTAGAACAATACAGAAGAACATGGTAAGACTCACTGCCTGGGGAAGGGCACAGGGTAACTGACTAGAGAGAGTGGGAGGGAAACTGACTTTGCAATGGCTACACCTCTATCCTGTTAAGTATTAAACCTTGTGACTCTGACTCAGTACATTTTTTTCTAATTTAAAAATAAAATAGGCCGGGCGCGGTGGCTCACCCTGAAATCCCAGTACTTTGGGAGATAGGCAGATGGCCTGAGCTCAGGAGTTTGAGACCAGCCTGGGTAACATGGTGAAACCCTGTCTCTACTTAAAAAAAAAAAATCCAATAAAATTAGCTGGGCACAGTGGTGGGCACATGTAATCCCAGCTACTTGGGAGGCTGAGGCGGGAGAATCGCTTGAATCCGGGAGGCTGAGGTTGCAGTGAGCCGAGATTGCGTCGCTTGCACTCCAGCCTGGGTGACAGAGCAAGACTCTCTCTCAAAAATAAATAAAAATAATAATAAAATAATAAAGCTCACCCTGCTGCCCAAACAGCACACAGCTCTGTCTGCAGCCTCGGATCTTGCCATGAGTTTGTAGGTCAGAGACCAGATCCCATTCACCTCCCCCAGGCCTGGCACACAAAGATGCTCTGTCACTAAGCGCGGGCTGATGACTCATTCCCCTTTCACATGCCCCAGTGCCCAGCACTCCTCCCTCACCTCACGCATTTGTGTTTACCCAAGACACTCAGTCATAGGTTCTAACACAGGCCTAGGCCACAAAGCCTGGCTGGCAACCCCACACAGCATGTCCCACAAGATTCCAGAAAACAGAACAGAATCCAGTGGAAAGCAATTTCCTAGACACCAAAACAATAAGCGAAAACATGAGTAAGTGCCGAGTGTGTGCCAAGCGCTGTGGCAAAGCCCTCAAGGCGAATGACTTGCCTTGCTCCTCCCAACCATCCTACAGTCAGGGGCTTCTATCCTCGCCCTCTTGTAGATGAGGACACTGCACCTTACAGGGTCTTACAACCTGTAAGGGGCAGAGCCAGGATGTGAGTCCAGCAGGCTGACCCCGGAGCCAGCCCTCTTAGCCAGAGTCTGGCAATCTCACCAAGCTGTAGAATCTGAGAGCCACCTCTGAATTGTCTAGATGGCAACCTAGGGAGGAATCCAAATGGCAGGAACCCAGTAGGGACACACCAAGGGTCCCCACTGGCACTGCCAAGCCTGCCTTCCTCCTCCCTCCAACCCTGCTACGGTGGCTGGCACTGCTATGGGAGCTTCCATGAGACACACAAGGGGGTCTAAGAGCTCCACATCCAACAAGAGGCAGGAGGCTGGACGTGGCTCCTTCCTTGCAGCCATGGGTCATGCGGATAAAGAAGGGAAGGAAGGAGGGAGACGTAACAGGAAGGAAGGATTCCCTTTTTCTGTGCAGATGAGGATTCCATTGTTTATCCTCCTTCTGGCTCCAGTGCTCAACATGTACCCTCACTGAAGCCCACTGTGGGTCCTACCACCACTTATACCTCTCAATGAATTAGGAATGTAAAGCTCTTGAGATTTTTTAATGTTTCTGTTTTTTGGGTTTTTTGGGGGGGGGGTTTTTTTTTTGGAGACAGGGTCACACTCTATCCCAGGCTGGACTGCAGTGGCACAATCATGGCTCACTGCAATCTCAAACCCCTGGGCTCAAAGGATCCTCCGACTTCAGCCTCCCAAGTAGCTGAGACCACGGGCATGCACTACCATGCCCAGCTAATTTTTTATTTTCTTGGTAAAGATGGAGTCTCCCTGTGTTGCCCAGGCTGGTCTCCAACTCCTGGGCTCAAGAGATCCTCCCACCTCTGCCTTTCAAAGTGCTGGGATACAGGCGTGAGCCACCATGCCTGTTGCTCCTATTCTTTATTCACTCGCTCATTTAATCAAGCAGCCAGTATTTACTGAGCACCTACTATGTGCCAGCCTTTGTGCTAAGCACTGGGACTCTCACTAGTCAAACGAGGGCACTGCTCTCACAGAGCCTACATTTTGTAGTGGGCAAGGTAGGAACAAAAAAAAAAAAACCAAGCAAAAAAAAAAAAAAAAAAAAAACCCAAACAAAAATATGCCACTCAGCGGTAGGTGACTCCTACAGAGTGAATGGTCTGGAAAGATGTCCCAAAGAGACAGCTGAGCTGAGACCTGGGAGACAAGAGACAGCAGTTTACGAGCTGTGGGACCCTGGACTAGTTAATCCTGCTAAGCCTCTGTTTCCTGGAAAATAGAACAATGACAGTACCTAGTATTGGACAATGCCATTAAGACAATCCACTTAAAATACCTAAGACAGGCCGGGCGCGGTGGCTCAAGCCTGTAATCCCAGCACTTTGGGAGGCCGAGACGGGTGGATCACGAGGTCAGGAGATCGAGACCATCCTGGTGAACACAGTGAAACCCCGTCTCTACTAAAACTACAAAAAACTAGCCGGGCGAGGTGGCGGGCGCCTGTAGTCCCAGCTACTCGGGAGGCTGAGGCAGGAGAATGGAGTGAACCCGGGAGGCGGAGCTTGCAGTGAGCTGAGATCAGGCCACTGCACTCCAGCCTGGGCGACAGAGCGAGACTCCGTCTCAAAAAAAAAAAAAAAAAAAAAAAAAAAACCTAAGACAGTGATGGTGGCACCCAATAAACCAATGGAGTTTAACAAAATTCTTACAAGAAAATCTACTGTGTGTCACTAGAATGGAAGGCCCATGCTATCAGGGATTTCTGTTGCATGTGTTGACCGCTATATCCCTAATATTAAAACTGCCAGAGACAGAGTAAGTGCTCAGGAAATGTTTATGGAGTGAATGAACGGATGGAATCAACAGTAGCTATTTTTAGTCTTCATACTATAAACCTCTGTTAACTTTTCTATGACTGTGTAGAGATCTGGATGCCCTTTCAAACAGCCGGCAATTCTCTGAAACATGCAAAAACAAGGCCAAGATTCTTAAGCACTGGTTTTCTGTGGTATCACACACAAAACTGAATTTTTGAGTGCTTCTTTGCTGGTCAGGCTTATCCAATCCCAGACAGGTGACTTCTCAGGCCCAGGGCAGGAGTCAGTGTCTCTCTCTACTTTCTCTTTGTTTGCTTTTGGAGGGCCAGGATTTGGAATGAAAACATTACTTGTGGCAGGGTACAGTGGCTCATGCCTTTAATCCCAGCAGTTTGGGAGGCCGAGGTGAGTGGATCACCTGAGGTTGGGGGTTCGAGGCCAGCCTGGCCAACATGGTCAAATCCTATCTCTACTAAAAATACAAAAATACTGGGTGTGGTGGCACCCACCTGTAATCCCAGCTACTTGGGAGGCTGAGGCAGGACAATCACTCGAACCTGGGAAGCAGAAGTTGCAGTGAGCCAAGATGGCGCCATTGCACTCCAGCCTGGGCAACAAGAGCCAGACTCTGTCTCAAAAAAAAAAGAAAGAAAGAAAAGAAAAAGAAAACATTTCTTGTAAAGTGAAAATAAAATACAAAGCAACTTGTGAGAATATAAAGCACTGGTTAAGTAAATTAGAGATGTCTATTCAAAGAAATATTATGCTGTCATTCAAAATGTCATTTGCATATGGCAAAACCCCATCTCTATTAAAAATACAAAAATTAGCTGGGCAGCCGGGCGCGGTGGCTCAAGCCTGTAATCCCAGCACTTTGGGAGGCCGAGGCGGGCGGATCACAAGGTCAGGAGATCGAGACCACAGTGAAACCCCGTCTCTACTAAAAATACAAAAAATTAGCCGGGCGCGGTGGCGGGCGCCTGTAGTCCTAGCTACTCAGGAGGCTGAGGCCGGAGAATGGCGTGAACCCAGGAGGCGGAGCTTGCAGTGAGCCGAGATCGCGCCACTGCACTCCAGCCTGGGCAACAGCGTGAGACTCCGTCTCAAAAAAAAAAAAAAAAAAAAAAAAAAAAAAAAAAATTAGCTGGGCGTGGTGGTGTGCGCCTGTAGTCCTAGCTACTTGGGAGGCGGAGGCAGGAGAATCACCTGAACTTGAAAGGCAGAGGTTGCAGTGAGCCGAAATCATGCCATTGCAATCCAGCCTGGGCAACAGAGTGAGACTCTATCTCAAAAACATAAATAAAATAAAATAAAATGTTATTTGTTAAGTACACTATAACGTAAAAAATGCTTTATAGTAAAACGCTAAATGGAAAAAGTAAAACATAAAAACCTATGTGCCACACTCGGCAATATAATGAGACCTCGTCTCTCTAAAATATCTAAAAGTTAGCCAACTGTGGTGGTACACACGCCTATGGTCCCAGCTGTTTGGGAAACGAAGGTGAGAGAATCACTTAAGCCCAGGAGGCAGACATTACGGTGAGCAGAGATTGTGCACCTCCACTCTGGCCTGAGAAATGGCGTGAGGCCCTGACTCAAAAAAAAAAAAGCCAGGCGCGGGGGCTCACGCCTGTAATCCCAGCACTTTGGGAGGCCAAGGTGGGCAGATCACAAGGTTAGGAGATCGAGACCATCCTGGCTAACACGGTGAAACCCCGTTCCTACTAAAAATACAAAATATTAGCCGGGTGTGGTGGCGGGCGCCTGTAGTCCCAGCTACTCAGGAGGCTGAGGCAGGAGAATGGCGTGAACCCAGGAAGCGGAGCTTGCAGTGAATTCAGATAGCGCCACTGCACCCCAGCCTGGGCAATGACAGAGCGAGACTCCGTCTCAAAACAAAACAAAACAAAAACCCATGTGCTACATGGTCCCTACTCATAAAACAAGGTACACGCACAAACAGGAAGAAAACATCATCTGCTAAAAGGTTTGTGTTCATTGTGATTGTCTTTGAAGGAAATATAACATACCAGCACTATTTCCTTTATCAGTTTTCTCTGTTCTCTCATTTTTCTTTTTTTTTTAATGAGACTGAGTCTTACTCTGTCACCCAGGCTGGAGTGCAGTGGCACAGTCTCAAGTCACTGCAAACTCTGTCTCCCGGGTTCAAGGAATTCTCCTGACTCAACCTCCCAAGTAGCTGGGATTACAGGCACGTGCCACCATGCCCAGCCAATTTTTGTATTTTTTTTTATGGTAGAGACGAGTTTTCACCATGTTGGAACAGGCTAGAACCGAACTCCTGACCTCAGGTGATCCGCCCACCTCAGCCTCCCAAAGCGCTGGGTTACAGGCACAAGCCACCATGCCCGGCCTGTTCTCTCATTTTTCTTACGTGGATATGTCCTCATTTTTCAATTAGAGGAAAACAAAGATTAGACTTTTTCACCGTTCCTCTTATAACATAAACTACTCAAGAAGAGTGTGCCTGGCCAGGCCCTGGAGCCTGGAGACCCACAGGAGGACAGGCCACCCTGACATGACAATTTAAGCTCAGTGTTCCCGTGACTAACCTGTATGTCTAAAACGCAATCTCAGATAAAGAAAAGGAAGCCAACGCTGGGCATGGTGGCTCATGCCTGTAATCCCAGCACTTTCGGAGGCCAAGGCAGGTGGATCACCTGAGGTCGGGAGTTCAAGACCAGCCTGACCAACATGGAGAAACCCTGTCTCTACTAAAAATATAAAAAATTAGCCAGGCCTGGTGGTACATGCCTGTAATCCTAGCTACGTGGAGGCTGAGGCATGAGAATCACTTGACCCCAGGAGGCGGAGGTTACAGTGAGCTGAGATTGCACCAATGCACTCCAGCCCAAGCAACAAGTACAAAACTCCATCTAAAAAAAAAAAAAAAAGAATAAATTTCTTAGGTTGGGCATGGTGGCACACACCTGTATTCCCAGCACTTTGGGAGGCCAAAAGCAGGCGAATCACCTGAGGTAAGAGGTTTGAGACCAGCCTGGCCAACATGGCTAAACCCCATATCTACTAAAAATACAAAAAAAAAAAAATAACTGGGCACGGTGGTGCATGCCCATAATCCCAGCTAGTTGGAAGGCTGAGGCATGAGAACTGCTTGAACCCAGAAGGCAGAGGTTGCAGTGAGCTGAGATCACACCACTGCATTCCATCCTGGGCAACAGAGTGAGACACTATCTCAATAAATAAATAAATAGGCCGGGCATGGTGGCCCATGCCTGTAATCCCAGCACTTTGGGAGGCCAAGGTGGATCATGTGAGATCAGGATTTTGAGACCAGCCTGTCCAACATGGTGAAAACCCGTCTCTACTAAAAAAAAAATACAAAAATTAGCCGGATATGGTGGCACATACCTGTAACCCCAACTATTCAGGAGGCTGAGGCAGGAGAATCCCTTGAACCCAGGAGCCGGAGGCTGCAGTGAGCCGAGATTGCACCACTACACTCCAGCCTGGGCAAAAGAGTGAGACTTCGTCTCAAAAAATAAAAAATAAAAAATAAATAAATTTATTGGCTGGGCGTGGTGGCTCACACCTGTAATCCCAGCACTTTGGAAGGCCAAGGTGGGCGGATCACAAGGTCAGGAGTTCGAGACCAGCCTGACAAACATGGTAAAACCCCGTCTCCACTAAAAATACAAAAATCAGCCAGCGTGGTGCCGCAGACCTGTAATCCCAGCTACTCAGGAGGCTGAGGCAGGAGAATTGCTTGAACCCAGGAGGCGGAGGTTGCAGTGACCCGAGATCGTGCCTCTGCATTCCAGCCTGTGGGTGAAAGAACAAGACTCCATCTCAATTAAAAAAAAAAAAAAATTCTTGTAATATCATTATGCTCACATCACAATGGCTGAAACGAAAGGTGACAGACAATACAGTGTTGGTGAGGACATGGAACAACTGACCAGCTTAGTAGAAGTATAAATTAGTATAATTGCTTTGGAAAATTATCATTTTCTTCTAAAGCTAAACACAAATGTATACCCTAGGGCACAGCAAAGCCACATAAGACATACTGAATGACGTGTTCAAGAACGTTCATAGCTGTACTATTCATGACATTAATTTCAAATGAAAGCTTAGTAACACTAAGAGATACCATACATGCCAAGACAGCAATAAATGAGATGCTTCCTACATTAGTTTCCTTGGGCTGCCATAATAAAATATCATAGACTGAATGGCTTAAACAACAGAAACTTATTTTTTCACAGTCCTGGAGGCCAGAAGTCCAAGAACAAGGTGTCAGCAGGGTTGGTTTCTCCTGAAGCCTCTTTCCTTGGCTTGTAGACAGCCACCATCCCCCTGTGTCCTCACACAATCTTTTCTCTGGTGTCTCTGTCTTTCCTCCCTCCCTCCCTCCCTCCCTCCCTCTCTCTCTCTCTCTTTCTTTCTTTCTTTCTTTGTTGAGATGCAGTCTCGCTCTGTCACCCAGGCTGGTTCACTGCAACCTCCGCATCCTGAGTTAAAGCAATTTTCCTGCCTCGGCCTTCCTAGCAGCTGGGATTACAGGTATACGTCACGACACCCAGCTAATTTTTGTAATTTTAGTAGAGACAGGGTTTCACCATGTTTGGCCAGGCTGGTCTCAAACTCCTGACCTCAAGTGATCCGCCTGCCTCAGCCTTCCAAAGTGCTGGGATTACAGGTGTGAGTCACCATGCTCAGCCTCTCTGTCTGTCTTAATCTCCTCCTATAAGGTCACCGGGCAGAATGGAAAAGGGTCCATCCTAGCAGCTTCATTTAATTTTTAATTTTTTTTTTTTTTTTTTTTTTTGAGATGGAGTCTCGCTCTGTCGCCTAGGCTGGAGTGCAGGTGCGATCTCAGCTCACTGCAAGCTCCACCTCCCGGGTTCACGCCATTCTCCTGCCTCAGTCTCCTGAGTAGCTGGGACTACAGGCGCCCGCCACCACGCCCAGCTAATTTTTTGTATTTTTAGTAGAGATGGGGTTTCACCATGTTAGCCAAGATGGTCTCGATCTCCTGACCTCATGATCCACCCACCTCGGCCTCCCAAAGTGCTGGGATTACAGGCGTGAGCCACCGCGCCTGGCCTAACAGCTTCATTTTAAATTGATCACCTCTTTAAAGGCCCTGTCTCCAAATTCAGTCACATTCTGAGGTGCTGGGGGTTCCAGCTTCAAACACGTGAATTTGGGGAGGGATGGGGGATCCACATCTGCAACATTTCCCAAATGTTCTAACAGCACAAAGCTTCCTTAATTACTAAATCAGAAAGCTGACCTCACAGCAAGAACAATAGTCCAGACTGTATGATTTCTCATCCAACAGATGTCTTGAGTTTTGTTTTCGTTTTTTTTTTTAAAGACAGGATGAGACACCTTAAAAGGACAATAAAGAATATGGCCACTCAGTGAATATCAGTTTCCTTAGTCCAGTGGCTCCGAGGGCCATTCACCCCGCAGAGGACACTTGGCAATGTCTGGAGACATTCTTGATTGTCACAAGGCGGGCGGGAAGGGGATAGTACTGGCATCTAGTGGGTAGAGGCCAGAGATGCTGCTAAACATCCTACAATGCCCAGGACAGCCCCCATAACAGGGAATCATCAAACCCAAAATATCGGCCAGGCGCGGTGTATTTTTAGTAGAGACAGGGTTTCACCATGTTGGCCAGGTTGGTCTTGAACTCCTGACCTTAAGTGAGCCACCCACCTTGGCCTCCCAAAGTGCTGGGATTGCAAGCATGAGCCACCAAGTCCGGCCCCAAGCCTGACTTCATCTCGTCACTGCAAACTGTCCGCGGCATGTGGGAGATCCTGCCAGGCTCATGTTAGGAGCAGGGCACTGCTGACACTACAAACTGATTCTTCCTTGGGGACCGCTGCCAACAGGCTCTTCCCTGGCATTTGCTAAATGCCACAGAGATTTAATTGGGACGAAGGAAGAGCATCCGGCCCAGTTCACCTTTCCAACTCTCACCAGAAGCCTTTCCCTGCTCCCACGGGGCCTCTTCCAACTGCCTTCCCCCAGAGTTTCTGCAAATTCTGTTTAGACAAAAATAAAAGCAGGGCCAGGCACAGTGGCTGGCGCCTGTAGTCCCAGCACTTTGATAGGCCGAGTTTGGTGGATTGCTTTAGCCCAAGAGATTGAAAACAGCCTGAGCAACATGGAGAAACCCCATCTCTATAAAAAATACAAAAATTAGACAGGCATGGTGGTGCATGTTTGTAATCCCAGCTACTGGGGAAGCTGCGGCAGTAGGACTGCTTGAACCCGGGAGGCTGAGGTTGCAGTGAGATCACACCACTGGACTCCAGCCTGAGCAACAGAGTGAGACCACGTCTCAAAAAAAAAAAAAAAAAAAAAGGTTTTAAATGTATAAGCACAACCAACCCTCCTATTTCTTTCCCCTTGTAGCAGTAACATTATGTGTTTAGACTGTGCCATTTCAGCATGGGCCACTAATTCCTAAATGTCAGGCATGACTTGGGGTATCTACAAATCTCAGGAACTTTTACAGACTTCATGGTTTTCTTTAATTGACTGCCTTTTCTTTAAATTCTAAAAGGAAACTTCCTGCCATGACTACAACAAGAAAGCAAGTATCATTTGGTACAAACAGAAGGGCTCATAAAAATAATTGCTAATCTTTCATACATATATAAATCTTTCAAACTCACACAAATTAGAGAAAACAGATACTAGTTATTAAAATCAGAATCATTCTAAATGTCATCAATAAAAATGTTACAACTAGTCTTTTTCTTTCCAAATTAAACCAAAGCCACCACCTTCATGAGTGACCCTGAAGACACATCCCATCCCCCTTCAAAGGCAGTCATAAAATACGGCCAGCCCTTATCACCAACTTTCAACCTTTCCATCTGAGTAGACACTAAAAGAACATTCTGTTCTGAGAAGTAAGGGCCAAAAGTCCAAAGATGGCTGGTTCAATGCCTTGCCTGCTTTTTCCAACTTGTTGCATGCAAGGCAGAGGTCAAGGTCAAAAGGTGCCCCCAACTCCTTGGGGACTGGAATACAGGGACCTCCTCTCACCAGCAGCTGGACAGTAGGTAGAAAGAGCCCTTTTGGGCAGGGTGCAGTGGCTTATGCCTGTAATCCCAGCACTTTGGATGGCCAAGGTGGGTGGATCACGAGGTCAAGCGTTGAGACCAGCCTGACCAACATGGTGAAACCCCGTCTCTACTAAAAATGCAAAAATTAGCCGAGCATGCCGGCATACACCTGTAATCCCAGCTACTCAGGAGGCTGAGGCAGGAGAATCGCTTAAACCCGGGAGGCAGAGGTTGTAGAGAGCTGAGATCATACCACTGCACTCCAGCCTGGGCAACAGAAGAGACTGTCTCAAAAAAAGAAAGAGCCCTTCCGCAGGGAAGCCGGACAGGCACAGCGCCCATGTCCACCCTCCATCCTTCAGAGTCCCTCTGTGGGTTTGCAATGACGCATCTTCTGGTCTCCACAAGGGCAGGGAGCAGCTAGTCTAGTTTTGGTCAGCACAAGGCAGAGCGAGGGAGGACCTCTGTAACTGAAGGGGATGGCACAAGTGCAGCTGGGCGCTGGCAAAGGACAGACAGCACAGCCCCATGGGCTGCTGTCAAGGCCTGCTGCACTGTTCTCATCCCAGGGGGGCAAAGAGCTGTTGGTGCAACTCTCTACTCCAGCCCAGAGAGGGGAAGGTCGGTGGCCGAGGAGGGGGGTGTCTCTGGGTTTCACCCACCAGCACAATTCCCTCCCTCAAAACATACCCCTATATGTTTCATACCTAATACTCCCTCCACCACATCAAAGAAAGGATATTAAAATGTACACACATGGCCGGGTGCAGTGGCTCACGCCTGTAATCCCAGCACTTTGGGAGGCCAAGACAGGCGGATCACGAAGTCAGGAGATCGAGATCATCCTGGCTAACATAATAAAACCCCGTTTCTACTAAAAATACAAAAAAATTAGCCGGGCAAGGTGGCGGGCACCTGTAGTCCCAGCTACTCGGGAGGCTGAGGCAGGAGAATGGTGTGAACCCGGGAGGCGGAGCTTGCAGTGAGCCGAGATCGCGCCACTGCACTCTAGCTTGGGCGACAGAGCAGAGACTCTGTCTCAAAAACAAACAAACAAACAAAAAACAAGAATGTAAGTCAGTCCTGAGAATGAGAATCCTACCTAACACCACACTTCCATCACATCAAAGAGAAAGGGCATTTTTGTTTCCTTATCAGTAAAGTAAGAATAAAAAAAAATACCAACATCAAAGGGCCATTGTGCAGCATGAAAGAGGAAACGTCAGTTCAGAGCCAAAACACTGCGGGTCCTAAATAAATATTCATCTTTTTCCTCCACCGTCAGATAATGAGTCACATAAACATGCTGATGTAAGATCTATGCTCTCAGGCAAAACGCAGGACCTCTGAAATGCCTCTGATGCCTCCACCTAGGCAGGGGGCTTCCTGTCTAGACTCCAGTCCCCTTCGCAGGATGGAAAGAGGAGCACAGGGTCCCTGCACACATCCGTGTGTGACAGCTTCTCCTCATTGCTGTAACAAATTACCACAACTTGAGTGGTAATGCAAGTCTATTACCCTATAGTTAGGTCTGAAGTCCAAAATGGGCCTCATGGGACTAAAATCAAGGAAGGTGTCAGCAGGGCTGTGTTCCTTCTGGAGGCTCCAATGGAGAATCCGTTTCCTTACCTTTTCCAACTTCTAGAGTCCCCTGCATTCCTTGGCTAGTGGCCTTTTCTTCCCTCTTCAAGCTAGCAGTGCAGCCTCTCCCAATCTTTCTCTTATGCTGATACTCACTCTCCCGCCTGTCTTTCGCTTTTAAGGACCCTGTGTTAACACTGGGCCGGGTCAGGGTCAGTGCCTCACGCCTGTAATCTCAGCATTTTGGGAGGCCAAGGCAGGCAGATAACTTGAGATCAGGAGTTCGAGGCCAGCTTGGCCAATATGGTGAAGCCCCATCTCTACCAAAAATACAAAAATTAGCTGGGTGTGGCGGTGGGCACCTGTAATCCCAGCTACTCGGGAGGTTGATGCATGAGAATCGCTTGAACCCGGGAGGTGGAGGTTGCAGTGAACTGAGATCATGCCACTGCACTCCAGCCTAGGCAACAAGAGTGAGACCCTATCTTAAAAAAAAAAAAAAAAATTTAAGGTGATATATCCACACATGGGTTTTTTTTGTTTTTTGTTTTTTGGTTTTTTTTTTTGAGACAGGGTCTCACTGTGTTGCCCAGGCTGGAGTGCAGTGGTACGATCAGGGCTTACTGTCACCTAGATCTCCTGGGCTGAAGCACTCCCCTAACTCAGCCTCCCAAGTAGCTGGGACCACAGGCTCAAGCCACCATGCCTGGCTTTTTTTTATTATTATTGTCTAATTTTTGTAGAGACAGGGTTTCACTATGTTGCCCAGGCTGCTCTTGAACTCCAGGGCTCAAGCAATCCTCCTGCCTCATCCTCCCAAAGCGCTGGGATTACAGGTGTGAGCCACCGAGCCCAACTGGAATTCTATTACACAATAAAAAGAAACTTCAAAAACTTCATGGTAAATAAAGCAGCCAGACACAAAAGGCAACACGTGGTATGATTCCATTGATAGACAATTTCCAGACAGGGCAAATCTATGGAATCCGAAAGTGGATCACGGGCTGCCTGGGACTGGGGCAAGGGCAGGGATGAACTGTGGATGGGCTGAAGGAGACTTTCGGAGGTGATGGAAACGTTCAAAACCCGCGCCGGAGTGATGGTTGCGTAATTCTATACATCTGTTTTTCTGAAATCAATGGTTTGTACACTTTCAATAGATGTATGCTGTATAAATTATACCTCAATAAAGCTGTTTAAAAAATTGTGGTAGACAATGTACCTATTCAGTTCTTCTTTCTCAATCTGATTCATATTCAAAACTTCCTAGTCCCCCAAATCCAAATATATCAAGCATCAAAGCATCCTCATCCAATGTGGCCACAAAACATAGATTGTTACAACGAGGCAAAGTCTTCGGCCACCTGGTACCTAAGCTCCCATCCTTGCCACATCACCACACCAGGGCCTCGACATACCTGGACGGAATGCTCTATATAGCTACTCATTTACCTGAATTTCATCAGGAAAAAGCAGTGAAATTCATAACATTTCTAAATTTCTCATAAAAGGCCCCTCCTCAAAGCAGCACACTGCAGATCCCAACGGTAAACTTCATGCAAACATCCAGTGATCCTAAGGCATACTGAGCACTTATTCTCCTAAACTTTACATGGACTAAACTTTACATGGACTAATCAACTCTATGAGATATATAATTATTGTTATTCCCATTTAACTGATGAAACTGAGGCTCAGAGAGTTACAGTTATTTTCCCAAGATCACACAGCTAGTAAGCAGCAGAGCCTGGGTGTGAACCCAGCTCCTCAATGGATTCCTGAGTTCTGGCTCCTAACAAACAATCCCTGCCATTTCACCAAGAAAGGAGCTCCAGGCAGCCACAAGCAAAGGATGTGATGTCATAAAATGGTTTCCAGCAATGGAGGTGAAATACCTTGTTTCCTAACTACACCATTTCAAACTTTTTCTCAATATCAGGATGTGGTAACTTTCTCAAGAGAGAAAAGAACTTTGAAGCCGGGGGATTCCTCCAAAAATAAGCTGCAAGTGTTCGCAACATATGCCGAGTGACCCCAGAAATAATTGCATTCTGTCCCCTACGACATATGGCATCTTGTTTTTGTTTTTTTTTAACCACAAATCCTCCAACCATTCCACAGTTTTATTGCCTAGAACCATCAGGTGAAATGGGTGGATCTGGTTCAAAACTGCCTCCTCTCACTTACAACCTCCAAGACCAGGAACACATTAACATCAGTGAATCTTTGCTTCCCTGTCAATAAAATGGGAGAATTAACTCTAAAAACTCACACGGTTGTTGTAAGGATTAAAACAGCCGTGTTTATCTCAAGAGTCCAACAAAAAGCCTGACGGATTACATATTACTTTCTTCTTCCTTTAACCACCCACCCACTTTAGCCCTCAGGCTGTCATCCCCCAGCCCCTAGTCTATTTCAGGAAGCTCCTCCATCTCTCTGCGCTTCTCAAGTGTTTCTAAACTTCAGGATTCCCACCTTGATGTTGCTACTCCTGAAAATGCAGATTATAGGCCGGGCGCGGTGGCTCAAGCCTGTAATCCCAGCACTTTGGGAGGCCGAGACGGGCGGATCACGAGGTCGGGAGATCGAGACCATCCTGGCTAACACGGTGAAACCCCGTCTCTACTAAAAAGTACAAAAAACTAGCCGGGTGAGGTGGCGGGCGCCTGTAGTCCCAGCTACTCGGGAGGCTGAGGCAGGAGAATGGCGTGAACCCGGGAGGCGGAACTTGCAGTGAGCTGAGATCCGGCCACTGCACTCCAGCCTGGGCGACAGAGTGAGACTCCGTCTCAAAAAAAAAAAAAGAACATGCAGATTATATACAAGAGCATTTATGCAAATGCACAGCAACCCTGATACACGATGTGAATCCAAATCCATGTCACTGTTTAAGAAATAGATTGGCCGGGCACAGTGGCTCACATCTGTAATCCCAGCACTGTGGGAGGCCAAGGTGGGCGGATCACCTGAGGTCAAGAGTTCGAGACCAACCTGACCAACATGGAGAAACCCCATCTCTACTTAAAATACAAAATTAGCCGGGCATGGTGGCGCATGCCTGTAATCCCAGCTATTCAGGAGGCTGAGGCAGGAGAATCGCTTGAACCTGGGAGGCAGAGGTTGTTCACACCGCTGCACTCCAGCCTGGGCAACAAGAGCGAAACTCTGTCTTCAAAACAAAAACAAAAGCCAACCCAGGAGACTACCTCCAGGAGGTTGAGGCGGAAGGATTCTTTGAGGCCAAGAGTTTGAGACCAGCCTGAGCAACATAGCAAGGTGGTCCCCTGCTACTCCCTCATTTAAAAAAAATAATAAAATAGTCGGGCACGGTGACTCACACCTATAATCCCAGCACTTTGGTAGGCCGAGGTGGGTGGATCACGAGGTCAGGAGTTCAAGACGAGCCTGGCCAAGATGGTGAAACCCCCGTCTCTACTAAAAATACAAAAATTAGCTGGGCGTGGTATCTGGCGCCTGTAATCCCAGCTACTCGGGAGGCTGAGGCAGATAATTGCTTTAAGTCGGGAGGCAGAGGTTGCAGTGAGCGGAGATCTCGCCACAGCACTCCAGCCTGGGCAACAGAGCGAGACTCCATCTCAATAATAATAACAACAAGGAACGCAAAACAGAGAAGGGAGGAGTGAGGGAACTATCTTTGGGTCAGACAATCCGGAGTTCAATCTCCATTTTGCAGAGTCTTCCCTACAGCCCTTAACCTCCGTAAGCTCCAATTTCCTCCTCTGGGTAATATCAGTGAGGCCTCTTCATCGGAGGATTCAGGAAGCCAGGGACAAAGACCCCACAAAATGGCCGCCAGCACCATTCTTTTTTTTTTTAATTCCACTGACACCTGGTGAAGCCACCTTTAGGGTTTACTCCACCCTCTGCGTCTACTGTTCCGAGCAACTGACGCTGCAATAAGCAGCCGCCACCGGGAAGTGCCCAGGGAGGACCGGACACCCAAGCAAGGGCGGAGCAGAGCAGCCGCAGGCCCCGCCCAACACCGCGTTCAGCCTCCCGCGGACTCCAGCCTCACCTGCACCGCCTGTGGAAATGCACATCTCCAGGCCCCGCCCCCCAGAACTCTGATTGGCGGGTCTAGGCGGGGGCCGGGGAATCTGCATTTGCACCAGCGCCCACCCCTGTCCTTCCCACCCCCGCCCCTCACGCCCAGGTAAGTCTATGGCAGGCAATGCGAGAGCCCCGCAAACCTCAACATGTCACGCTGCCATCCTCCGAACAGGAAGACGGCGAGGCGCAAAATACCAACCCATCCCCTCTCCCCAAATGCGGGAAAACCCTCGCATGTTCCGCGTCTAGGTTGCCCTCGGGGTCTCCTGCTAAGGGGAAAGACACAGCAGGCGGCAGCCCCTGTCCCAGCCGTGGGATTCCTTCCCCTAAATTGTGGGGGGAGAACACAAGGGGTAGTGTCACCAAGCCGCCAGTTGGAGCCCCTCCCACCCTCCTGCGGCTGCTGGTTCGGGTCCACCCCGGGGCGGAGGGGGAAGGGGCCACCGGAGCGCAGGTGGTCTCGGCGCAGCCTCCTGGGGTTGGGACCCAGGGGCGCTGATGGGGTACCCCGTGGCGTAGGCCGTGCCCCCCTAAAAGCTGAGCATATCTGGGCTCCCAAGTAAGGCTCCAAGCACAGAGCTCGGTGTGACATTGACCAAATCGTTACCTCAACGACAGATATTAATTACGGAACAATGAAACGGTGAGAAGGCATGGCAGATCCGAATTCCGCGAGTGTGTAAACAGCGCTGGGGCGGGCCCGGCTTCTCGGGGTTTCTAAAGGAAGGTGGGCAGGGAGGCAACCGGGCGCTCGAACCCCAAAAGGCCGGCATCAGGCTAGGGGCCGCCCGGGGCTGGAGCGCAGGGACCCCCTCGCCGCCTCCCCGCCTCCCCGGCCCTGCCCCGGGCTCATGGCGCCGGGCAGGGCGCGCGGCCAACCTGTCAGGCCGGGCCAGGCTGGCCCGAGCGCCGGCTCCGGGAGGCGCGGACAAAGGAGAACGCGAGCCGGGCCCACTCACCCGGCGCGGGGCCTGCTGTCCATCCGCTTCTTCTGGCGCACCGGCTGCAGCGGGATGTTGTCCGTCATGTCGGCGGCGCCGCCCGCCTTGGCCGCCGCGCCCCCCGCGCCGCCTGGGCCGCCGCCCGGTCCGGCCTCCGCGCCGCCGCCCGCCGGCGCCGCGCCGCCCCGGGGGAGGAGGCGGCGGCAGCGGGCGGGCCGGGCCCGCAGCGAGGGGGCGAGCTCGCGAGCGCCGGGCCACGCGCGGAGCCGCCCGCGCGGCCCGACCGACGGACACGGGCGCACCATGGGCCCGAGCTCCGCGCTGCGCCCGCTCGCTCCGCGCCGCGCCTGCCACTGGGGGCGGCCGGGCCGTGTCCGCGCCGCCGCGGCCGCTGCAGTGTCCCCGCCCCCGGCCCGCGCCGCGCGCCCCCCACGCGCGCCCACCCGGCCACGCGCCCCCCGCCCACGCCCGCCGTGCGCGCGCCCTGCCGCCACACACCCCCAAAATCCCACATTCACAATCACATCCCAGCCCTACACACGGGCGCTGTCACACTCATCACACACCAACATCAGACATGCACAATCACACGCGCACCCGGCCACTTTCACCCCATCAGTCATTCTCACTCACTCTTGCACCAACGTGCACATTCATGCCCAGGCCCCACACACACACACCTGCCACTGCTCACTGCCGGCAACATCCAGCATTCACAATTACATGTGAGTCATCCACACACATAACACGCTCACCCTCCTGTTGGTCACTATCATCCATGCACCCAGTTTCTCAAACTTCACACCCATGTGCCCGCAGAAATCACAGGGACCCTCAGCTTTTCAGACTCCTTCACCCTCTGACCTTCACCATCCTCACTCTCATTCTCTATCTGGATTCTGGGAACTCACCATCACACACACACGCAACTGCCTCTTTCATCCAAACACCCTTCAGTAATCTGAACACCCTCATTCTCACACCAGCCACTTTCTTGGACTTGCACATGGGCCCCACTCTCAGGCCTCAGACAGTCACCCTGCATTACCTGTCACCGTGATTCACGGTCTCACACACCGTGAATCTATCTCCTTCACTGCAGACCACATCCACACTCACTTCCACACTCTCCCACAGTGTCTAGGACCCATGAACTTTTCAAAGGCCTGATAAAGTTATGAAGGCAGGAAAAAAAAAAAAAAAAAAGTGGGAAGAAACAAAGTGAGGGAGTTTAAAAATCAATATGTAACTAAAGAGCCTGAAAATGTAATACCATATAAACTAAAGCTGACTTTTACATAATTACATCTGATGACAAATCATGTTGGACACCATTTCTTTTCTTTTTCCTTTTGAAACAGAATCTCCCTCTGTTGCCCAGGCTGGAGTGCAGTGGCGAAATCTCAGCTCACTGCAACATCCGCCTCCCAGGTTCAAGCAATTCTCCTGCCTCAGCCACCCAAGTAGCTGGGATTATAGATGTGCCATCACCATGCCCGGCTAATTTGTGTATTTTTAGTGGAGATGGGGTTTCACCATGTTGGCCAGACTGGTCTTGAACTCCTGTCCTCATGTGATCTGTCCACCTCGGCCTCCCAAAGTGCTGGGCTCTTCCCTGGCATTTGCTAAATGCCATAGAGATTTAATTGGGACGAAGGAAGAGCATCCGGCCCAGTCCGCCTTTCCAACTCTCACCAGAAACCTTTCCCTGCTCCCACAGGCCACTGCGCTTGGCCCTTTTCTTTTATTTTTTTGTTTTTTAACTTAGTGCTAACTGCCAGTAAGTGGATGCCATACAGGATGGAACCACCAAATATCCCAGTGTCTGAGGTGGATCTCAAACCAAGAAGTGTGACTTATCTCGTGCCCCAGAGAAGTTCCTCAAGAAAAGAAACATGTCATTAGTAATTGCTGCATTGCACTTTTGGAGCAGAAATAGCATTCTCCAGCCAAGCGGGCTGGTGTGCCTTGCTTCCTCCTGTCCCTTCTACATCTAAAATGATGCTTCATACATAGCATGGCACAAGCTGGCACTCAGTAAAGGCTTCTTATGTGGAAGAAGTGTAAACACCCTGACATGCCAATTATGGCCTCAGTGTGGGTCCCACCATCTCCCATCTGCTTTGCTAGACATCCCCCTTTCAAACTCCACACCCTCTTCTCAACCCCATTACTACACAGGGTACAAGAGAAGACTGAGGAGGCTGGGCACAGTGGCTCACACCTGTAATCCTGACATTTTGGGAGGCCGAGGTGGGCAGATCACTTGAGGTCAGGCATTCAAGACCAGCCTGGTCAACATAATGAAACCCTGTCTCTACTAAAAAAAAAAAAAAATACAAAAAAATTACCCAGGTGTGGTGGCTGCGCGCCTGTAATCCCAGGTACTCGTGAGGCTGAGGCAGGAGAATGGCTTGAACCTGGGAGGTGGAGGTTGCAGTGAGCCGAGATGGTGCCATTGCACTCCAGTCTGGGCAACAGAGCCGGAGACTCTGTCTCAAAAAAAAGAAGACCAAGGAGATGGGAACATAAAACTTTAACCCAGGGTTCCCTACGCTGTTGCAATTCAATGAATGTGAGCTATCGTTTTTATCAAGCCCCTGCGACATGCATGTAGTTCCACATTTAACACTCCCAACAGTCCTGCCAGTTCAGACTAAATAATCGGACCCATTTTACAGGTGAGGACTTAGAAGCTCAGAGGGACCTGCAGAAAGCCACATGGTTAGCAAGGAACTAGGCGAGGCTCCGAGGCCTGGTCTTTCATGCTTCAGAAAGCAGGAAAAAATGGCCTCCTGTAACCAATGGAACCACAGTTACCGTGACACCTCCAGGCACCAACTAATCCTGATTCCAAGTAATTTTAAGCTCCCTTGCGGAGCTCACCTCGGCCATCCTCATCAGAATGCCTTATTTTCTTTCTTTTCTCTTTTGAGACGGTGCCTCACTCTGTCACCCAGGCTGGAGGGCAGTGGTGTGATCACCAGCTCACTGCAGGATTGACCTCCCAGGCTCAATCAATCTTCTTCCCTCAGACTCCTGAGAAGCTGAAACTACAAGCACCTACCACCATGCCTGGCTAATTTTTGTATTTTTAGTAGAGACGGGGTTTTGCCATGTTGCCCAGGCTGGTCTCAAACTTCTGGATTCAAGCCATCTGCCCTTCTCAGCCTCCCAAAGTGCTGGGGCTACAGGCATGAGCCACTGCACCCGGCCAGACTGCCCTATTTTCTAAATCATGGAACAACAATAGTGACTCCCTCCTCTGGGATCCGGCATCACTTCCACTACCTTCCAGCTGTGGAACTTGAGGCTGGTGACAGACTCTGCTGGGACTCAGTTTCCTCATCTGTAAAATGGGCATGCTGATAGTACTAACCTCATAAGGTTATTGAAAGGATTAAATGAGTTACTCATATACATAAAACAATTAGAAGGGTGCCTGCACACAGAGGAAGCAGTCTCTGAGGGTCATTGTTGCAGGGTTTTTGGAATGATTAAGTGCAATCATGAAAACATGTAAAAAATAACTTTATATGATGTCTGTCACATGGTAAATGCTCATCAAAGGTTAGCTACTCGCCGGGCACAGTGGCTCATGCCTGTAATCCCAGCAGTTTGGGAGGCCAAGGCAGGCAGATCACAAGGTCAGGAGTTCAAGACCAGCCTGGCCAACATAGTGAAACCCTGTCTCTACTAAAAACACAAAAAATTAGCCAGGCATGGTGGCAGGCACTGGTAATCTCACCTACTCAAGAGGTTGCGGTAGGAGAATCACTTGAACCCGAGAGGTGGAGTTGCAGTGAGCTGAGATCATGCACTCCAGCCTAGGCAACAGTGAGAGACTACGTTTCAAAAAAAAAAGAGAAAAGATTAGCTATTGAAAGTCCTGCTTCTATGATATGAATATTCATAGTTTTCCCTAATTCAATAATGAATACAAGAGCATTATCAATGATCATCTCTGAAAAAAAGATTCCAGGTGGGTTTTTAAAATACAATTTAATTAAAAGTTTTTTTTGTTTTAGTAGTTTTCCATTTATAGAAAACGTAAGCAATTAGCACAGAAAGTTTCATATGTCCCCATCCTATATCCATGTCCCCAGTCCTGGGGACAGTTTCCCTTATTAACATTTTGTGGTACATCCAGGTGGATCTTAAATATTTCATCCTTTTTTTATTTTTTGTCAACACTCAATACTTTTTCTCTAGTGAAACGTGTTGCTTTGCAATAATTTTTTCTTTAAATAAGTTTTTAAAAGATCAAAGAGCCCATTATTAACCTTCAAAAGTACTAACATTCTCATATGGAAAGGGAGGGGGAAATTGTAAGTGGGTGTTTTTGCCTTTTTACTTTCCACATTTTCTTTTTTGTTTGTTTGTTTTGAGATGGAATCTCACTCTGTCGCCCAGGCTGGAGTGCAGTGGCATGATCTCAGCTCACTGCAAACTCCACCTCCCGGGTTCCCGCCATTCTCCTGCCTCAGCCTCCTCAGTAGCTGGGACTACAGGCGCCCGCCACCACGCCCAGATAATTTTTTTTTTAATTTTTAGTAGAGATGGGGTTTCACTGTGTTAGCCAGGATGGTCTCAATCTCCTGACCTCGTGATCTGCCCGCCTCGGCCTCCCAAAGTGCTGGGATTATAGACGTGAGCCACTGCGCCCAGCCTTTACGTTCCAAATTTTCTTTTTTTTTTTTTTTTTTTTTGAGACAGAGTCTTGCTCTGTCGCCCAGGCTGGGGTGCAGTGGCTGGATCTCAGCTCACTGCAAGCTCCACCTCCCGGGTTTACGCCATTCTCCTGCCTCAGCCTCCCGAGTAGCTGGGACTACAGGCGCCCGCCACCTCGCCCGGCTAGTTTTTTGTATTTTTTAGTAGAGATGGGGTTTCACCATGTTAGCCAGGATGGTCTCGATCTCCTGACCTCATGATCCACCCGCCTCGGCCTCCCAAAGTGCTGGGATTACAGGCTTGAGCCACCGCGCCCGGCCAATTTTCTTTAGTATACTTTCATAATCAGAGGAGAAAATACATTTAAATACTTTAAAAAAAAAAAAAAAACTACTTTTTGTTTTTATTTTTGTTATTTTTTGAGACGGAGTCTCACTCTGCTGCCCAGGCTGGAGTGCAGTGCAGTGGCGTGATCTCAGCTCACTGCAACCTCCGCCTCCCAGGTTCAAGCGATTCTCCCGCCTCAGCCTCCTGAGTAGCTGGGACTACAGGCACACGCTACCACAACCAGCTAATTTTTGTATTTTTTGTAGAGAAGAGGTTTCACCATGTTAGCCAGGCTGGTCTCAAACTCCTGACCTCAGGTGATCCACCTGCCTCAGCCTCCCTAAGTGCTGGGATTACAGGCATGAGCCACTGCGCCTAGCCATTTTTATTTTAAGAGACAGAGTCTTGCTCTGTTGTAGCTGGGACTACAGGTGTGCACTGCATGCCAAGCTAATTTATTTTATTTTTTTGTAGAGACAAGGTCTCACTATGTTGCCCAGGCTGGCCTTGAACTCCTGGGCTCAAGCCATCCTCCTGCCTTGACCTCCTAGTGTCCTGGGATTACAGGTGTGAGCCACTGCACCAGGCCAAAACTCCTTTTCAGCAAGGTGATCCCTCAGAAAGAGAGGCACTTGCAGGCTTAAATCTCATCTTGAGAGAGAACCAGATGCCTGCTTGGGATGAGCGAGACACCCAAGGGATCACCAGAGCGGTGCCAGGGCCTGGGAGAGGGGCAAGGCTGGCGGCAGTGATGACATGTGAGAGGTTAATCTGAGGCCCCTTTCTGGGGACACAACACCCCTCTTCCTGACACAGCACTACCTTCTGCCCAGAAATAGTCACCTCATGGTTCTGCTTCCTCAGGAAACGCCCCTTGACAATCCTCTCCATCCAATAGGCCCTGGGTACAGTACACCCCTGACTCCTAGGTACGTGGAGTGGAAAGGTCCTGGAGGGATAAGCCAATCTAGTCCGACTTCTACTTTCCAGAAATCAGAGAGACTGTGGCCCACAGAGGTCATGTCACATGCCGTCCATGCCTGATGGATTGCAGGCTGGAGCTGGAATATACCTTGAAACTCTCATTGTGGCCCACCATGAAGCCTTAGGTTCATAGACCTCCAAGCCCACTCCTGCTTTATTATTTGTTTGTTTGTTTGTTTGTTTGGAGACGGAGTCTCACTCTGTCGCCCAGGCTGAAGTGCAGTGGCGTGATCCCAGCTCACTACAATCTCCAACTCCCGGGTTCAAGCAATTCTCCGGCCTCAGCCTCCCGAGTAGCTGGGATTACAGGCGTGCGCCACTACACCCAGCTAATTTTTGTATTTTTAGTCGAGACGGGTTTTCGCCATGTTGGTCAGGCTGGTCTCAAGCTCCTGGCCTCAGGTAATCCACGCACCTCAGCCTCCCAGAGTGCTGGGATTACAGGCATGAGCCACTGTGCCCTGCCCCACTGCTACTTTGGACCTCCTGTAAAGAAGGAGTATTTGGTGGTAAGTGGGCAAGAAGTCAAGAGTAACGGCAGTGATGAGAGATGGAGGAGGCAGGGAAAATGGGAATAAATAATAAACATGCTTTGGGTAAACTCAGGCTGGGAGAAAATAAAATCCTTTTAGTGCCTACAATTCTCTCTCCATGAATTCTCTCTGGATAAATATTCTAGGTATCCCCCAAAGCAGTTTCCCTACTTCGGCACTATTGACATTTGGACTGAATATTTACCATGGGGGGCTGTGCTACGCGTTATAGGAAATGTAGCAGCATTCTTGGTTGCTACCGACTAAATGCCAGTAGCTGCCTCACCCCAGCTGTGACAACCACAAATGTTTTCAGACGTTGTGAAATGTCTCCTGGGGGGACAAAATTGTCCAGGTTAAGAACCACTGGGCTAGAATGTGATGTTAAATCATTTTAAAATCTCTAATAAGACTGTGTGTGTCTTTTTTTTTTTTTTTTTTTTTTTTGAGATGGAGTCTCGCTCTGTCACCCAGGCTGGAGTGCAGTGGCGCCATCTCGGCTCACTGCAACCTTCGCTTCCCGGGTTCAAGTGATTCTCCTGTCTCAGCCCCCCCAGTAGCTGGGATAACAGGTGTGTGCCTCCAAGCCCAGCAAATTTTTATATTTTTAGTAGAGATGGGGTTTCACCATGTTGGCCAGGCTGCTCTTGAACTTCTGGCCTCAAGTGATCTTCTCACCTTGGCCTCCCAAAGTGCTGACATTACAAGCCTGGTGTGAGCCACTACGCCCAGCTGTGTCTCTCTGTAACACTTACCAATCCAATCCTTTCCCAACCTTTTGTTTTTTGTTTTTTTTTTGGAAAGAGAAAGAATGTCTTAGGTTGAGAACTTTCCATAAGCAACAATATCTAGCTAAAATTTAATAATATTCTGGGCTGTGTCTGTGTTTTTGAGATAGAGACTTGCTCTGTCCCGCCCAGGCTGGAGTGCAATAGCGCAATCATGGCTCGCTGCAGCCTTGGCCACGCAGGCTCAAACTATCCTCCCACCTCAGTCCCCTCAAGAAGCTGGAACTACAGGCATGCAGCTAATTTCTGAATTTTTTTGTAGAGACTGGGTTTTGCCATGTTGCCCAGCCTGGTCTCAAACTCCTGAGCCCAAATGAGCCTCCTGTGTCAGCCTCCCAAAGTGCTGGGATCAGAGGCGTGAGCCACTACACCCAAAAATATTCTGTTTTTACCTCCAAAAAGGGCACTAAGAAGGTTAGGGGGAGAGAAAATCAACAGATGTCCAATCATTCCGTCAAGTCGTCTTCACTAAACACCTACAATGGTCTATGCATAGGGGGTACAGTCAGACACAGCCCCTGTTTCAAGGAGATGACATCCTAGTGAAGGTTGTTAAAAACTTTGAAAGCATCGGCCAGGCACGGTGGCTCACACTTGTAATCCTGGCACTTTGGGAGGCTGAGAGGGGGCGGATCACTTGAGGTCGGGAGTTCGAGACCAGCCTGACCAATATGGTGAATCCCCATGTCCACTAAAAATACAAAATTAGCCAAGCATGGAGGCGCATGCCTGTAATCCCAGCTACTCGAGAGGCTGAGGCAGGAGAATTGCTTGAACCCAAGAGGTGGAGGTTGTGGTGAGCCAAGATCAGGCCACTGCACTCCAGCCTGGGCAACAAGAGCAAAACTCTGTCCCAAAAAAAAAAAAAAAAGATTGAAAGCATCAAAAAGATGGCTTGATAGCCTGCCTTAGCATACCCTTCCAGGTTCCTTGTGTCTTTCATTGTCCTTGAGCTATTTTACAACTCTATAAATTGTAGAAAACTGATAATTATGCAAATGATTCTTGTCCATAGAAATGCAAATGTACTTTGTCCAGTGGAATGCAGTTATTGCCTGTGGATATTGATCATGTTTTGCATCTGTTTGTAAGTTCTTTTCAACGTTCCTAATTGCCAGCAATTTAGGAGCTCATTTTAAATTCTCCTCTGAATCAACTGTAAATTTGTTAATAATTCTTTGACATGTGTTCATTTTATACAAGCATACCTGAGAGATATTGTGGGTTTGGCTCCAGATGAAAAAAGAAAACAACTCTTATCTCAGGAATGCAAGTATTTTTGAATTATCAAGCCCAGAGAGACATTAAAATGAAGCAGCAATCACTTCTACTCCCTCTTTTGAGTATGTATTCATCTCCTGAAACCACTCGTTATTGCCACAAGTAGCTAGACATTCACCTAATAATGCTGCACCAGACACTGTAACTCACACCCCATAAGTTAACAAGGTATAGTCAATTATTAATCAATGTTATTTCTGTAAACCAATGAGAATTTCTGATGAACAAGTATCAGCCCACTCCCTGTCCGCTTTCTTTCCGCTTTAAAAACCTGCTTATGGCCTGGTCCAGTGGCTTGCGCCTGTAATCCCAGCACTTTAGGAGGCCAAGGAAGTAGGATTTCTTGACCCATCTGTACAAAAAATAAAAGAATGAGCTGGGCCATGGTAGCACGCGCCTGTAATGCCAGCTACTTGGGACGTTGAGGTGGGAGGATTGGTTGAGCCCAGGAGGCTGAGGCTATAGTGAGCCATGATTGTGCCACTGCACTCCAAGCTGGGTGACAAGAGTGAAACCCTGTCAAATAAATAAATAGGCCAGACTCAGTAGCTCATGCCTGTAATCCCAGCACTTTGGGAGGCCAAGATGAGAGGATCACTTGAGCCTGGGAGTTCAAGACCTGCTTGGGCAAGATAGTGAGATCTTGTCTCTACAAAAAATACAAAACTTAGCTGGGCATGGTGGTACATGCCTGTAGTCTCAGCTACTCAGGAGGCTGAGGTGGGCAGACTGCTTGAGCCTGGGAGGTTGAGGCTGCAGCGAGCCATGTTCACATCACTGCACTCCAGCCTGGGCGACAGGGTCTTGCTCTGTCACCCAGGCTAGAGTGCAGTGATCAATCAATCAATCAACCAACCTGTTTGTAACAAAAGCCGTACAGAGGTCATATCCAGGGTTATTTGGGTCTGAGTCTTCCAAGCAGCTATCCTCACTTTGGCGCAAGTAAACTCTAAATTGTATTTTGTGCCTTAGTCTCTTCCTTTTAGATCAACACAGACCACAACAATAAAGCAAATATTGCAATAAAGCAAGTCACATGACTTTGGTTTCCCAGTGCATATAAAAGCTATGTTTACACTATATCCTGTTAAGTGTGCAATGGCACTATATCTAAAAAACAATGTACAGGCCGGCCGTGGTGGCTCACGCCTATAATCCCAGCACTTTGGGAGGCCGAGATAGGCAAATCATGAGGTCAGGACTTCGAGACCAGCCTCGCCATCATGGTGAAACCTCATCTCTCCTACAAATACAAAAAAATTAGCTGGGCATAGTGGCAAGCACCTGTAATCCCAGCTATTCAGAAGGCTGAGGCAGAATTACTTGAACCCAGGAGCCTGAGGTGGCAGTAAGCCGAGATCACACTACTGTACTCCAGCCTGGGTGACAGAGTGAGACTCCATCTCGGGAGAAAAAAAAAAAAATGTACATACCTTAATTATAAATTCCTTTATTGTTAAAGATGCTAATGATCCTCTGAGGCTTCTGGAGATGTAATCTTTTTGCCGGTAAAGGATCTTACCTTGATATTGATGGCTGTTCAATGATCAGGGTGGTGGTTGCTGAAGGTTGGGATGGCTATGCCAATGTCTTTAAAATAAGACAACAATGATGTTGGCTATATTGATTGACTCTTTGTCTGCGATTTCTCTGTAACTTGTGATACTGTTTGAAAGTATTTTACCTACAACAGGCTGGGAGTGGTGGCTCATGCCTGTAATCCCAGCACTTTGGGAGGCCGAGGTGGGCAGATCACAAGGTCAGGAGATCGAGACCATCCTGGCTAACACAATGAAACCCCATCTCTACTAAAAATACAAAAAAAATTAGCCAGGCATGGTCGCTGGCACCTGTAGTCCCAGCTACTTGGGAAGCTGAGGCAGAAGAATCACTTCACCACGGGAGGCAGAGGTTGCAGTGAGCCGAGATCGTGCCACTGCACTCCAGCCTGGGTGACAGTGAGACTCTGTCTCAATCTCAAAAACCACTTTCTTTGCTCATCTGTAAGAAGCAATTCTTTATTCATTCAAGTTTTCTCCTAAGATTGCCACATTCAGTCACATCTTTAAGCTTCACTAGTAATTCCAGCTCTCTTGCTATCTCCGTCATATCTGCAGTTACTTCCTCCGCTGAATTTTGTTGTTTGTAAAGACAAGATTTCACTGTGTTGACTGGGTTGGTCTTGAACTCCCATCTCAAGCCATCCTCCTCGGCCTCCCAAAGTGCTGGGATTACACACATAAGCCATGGTGCGCCTGGCGCTGTCACTGAAGTCTTGAACCCACCAAAGTCATCCATGAGGGTTGGAAGCCACTTCTTCCAAACTCCTGTTTATGTTGATATTTTGACTTCCTCCCATGAATTATGAATGTTATTAACAACATCTAGAATGGTGAATCCTTTCCAGGAGGTTTTCACTTTACTTTGTCCAGACCCATCAGAGAAATCACAAACTATGGCAGCTTACAAAATGTAGTATTTTTTTTTTTTTTTTTTGAGATGGAGTCTCGCTCTGTCGCCCAGGCTGGAGTGCAGTGGCGCGATCTCGGCTCACTGCAAACTCCACCTCCCAGGTTCACGCCATTCTCCTGCCTCAGCCTCCCAAGTCGCTGGGACTACAGGCTCCGCCACCAGGCCCAGCTCATTTTTTGTATTTTTAGTAGAGATGGGGTTTCACCGTGTTAGCCAGGATGGTCTCAATCTCCTGAACTCGTGATCCGCCCGCCTCGGCCTCCCAAAGTGCTGGGATTACAGGCATGAGCCACTGCACCCGGCCTAAAATGTAGTATTTCTTAAATAATAAGACCTGGAAGTTGAAACTCTCAGAGGCATTTGAACCAGAGCTACTCCATCCTGAATAGGAGCTGGGTAAAATAAGGCTGAGACCTACTGGGCTGCATTCCCAGGAGGTTAAGGCATTCTTAGTCACAGGAGATAGGACGTCAGCACAAGATACAGCTCATCAAGACCTTGGTGATAAAACAGGTTGCAGTCAAGAAGCCGGCTAAAACCCACCAAAACCAAGATGGTGACAAGAGTGACCTCTGGTTGTCCTCACTGCTACACTCCTACCAGTGCCATGACAGTTTACAAATGCCACGGCAACATCAGGAATTTACCCTAAATGGTCTAAAAAGGGGAGGCATGAATAATCCACCTCTTGTTTAGCATATCATTGAGAAATAACCATAAAAATAGGGAACCAGCAGCCCTCAGGGCTGCTCTGTCTATGGACTAGCCATTCTTTTATTCCTTTACTTTCCTGATAAACTTGCTTTCACTTTACAAACTCATCCTGAATTCTTTCTTGCGCAAGATCCAAGAATCCTCTCTTAGGGTCTGGATCCAGACCCCTTACAAGTAACAAAACTACTCCTTGATCCTGACGACAAAATGAATGTTGTGTTAACAGGCATGAAAAAGTGTTAATCTCCTTGTATACTTCCATCAGAGCACTTGACAGATGCATTAGATGCATTGTTAATGAGCAGCAGTGATTTTTGAAAAAAATCTATTTTTTTTTTTTTTCCTGTGCAGTAGGTCTCAACAGTGGGCTTAAAATATTCAGTAAATCATGCGATAAACAGATATACTAAGCTGGGCATGGTGGCTCACACTTTTAATCCCAGAACTTTGGAAGGCCGAGGCGGGTGGATCACTTAAGGTCGGGAGTTTGAGACCAGCCTGGCCAACATGGTGAAACCCCATCTCTACTAAAAATACGAAAGGCAGCGGGTGCCTGTAATCCCAGCTACTCAGGAGGCTGAGGCAAGAGAATCACTTTAACCCAGGAGACAGAGGCTGCAGCAAACTGAGATAGTGTCACTGCACTCCAGCCTGAGTGGCAGAGCAAGACTCCATCTCAAAACAAAAACAAGGCCGGGCGTGGTGGCTCACGCCTATAATCCCAGCACTTTGGGAGGCTGAGGCAGGCAGATCACGAGGTCAAGAGACTATCCTGGCTAACACAGTGAAACCCTGTCTCTACTAAAAAAAACAAAAAATTAGCTGAGGGTGGTAGCAGGCACCTGCAGTCCCAGCTACTCAGGAGGCTGAGGCAGGAGAATGGCATGGACCGGGGAGGCAGAGTTTGCAGTGAGCCAAGATTGCACCACTGCACTCCAGCCTGGGTGACTCCGTCTCAAAACAAAAACAAGGAGAGATATGTCAGCATCCAGGCCTTGTTATTCCATTTCCAGAGCACATGCAGAGTAGAAATAGCATCATTCTTAAAGGCCCTAACATATTCAGAATGGTAAACGAGCATGGCCTCGGCTTAAGGTCACCACCTGCATTAGCCCCTAACAAAAGTCACCTTGTCCTTTGAAGCAAGGTGTTTTTTCCTTTCTAGCTATGAAAGTCCTAGATGGCATCTTCTTCCAATAGAAGACTGTCTTGTCTGCATTGAAAATCTGTTGGTTAGTGTAGCTACTTCAGTTACTGTAGCTGGATCTACTGCCTTACCTTACTTTTTTTTTTTTTCCTTTGAGGCGGAGTTTTGCTGTTTTTGCCCAGGCTGGAGTGCAATGGCACGACTTTGGCTCACCACAACCTCCGCCTCCCGGGTTCAAGCGATTCTCCTGCCTCAGTCTCCTGAGTAGCTGGGATTACAGGCATGCACCACCCGGCTAATTTTGTATTTTTAGTAGAGACGGGGTTTCTCCATGATGGTCAGGCTCGTCTTGTACTCCCGACCTCAGGTGACCTGCCCCCCTCGGCCTCCCAAAGTGCCAGGATTACAGGTGTAGGCCACCGTGCCCAGCTGCATTTTTATATTAGGAAGATGTCTGCTGGGCGCAGTGACTCACGCCTGTAATCCCAGCACTTTGGGAGGCCCAGGCGGGTGGATCACCTGAGGTCAGGAGTCCGAGACCAGCCTGACTAACATGGTGAAACCCTGTCTCTACTAAAATTACAAAAATTAGCCAGGGATAGTGGCGGGCACCTGTAATCCCAGCTACTTGGGAGGCTGAGGCAGGAGAATCGCTTGAACCTGGGAGGAGGTTGCAGTGAGCCGAGATCATGCCACTGCATTCCAGCCTGGGCAATAAGAGTGAAACTCCTTCTCAAACAAAACAAAACAAAACAAAACAAAACAAAACAGAACATGTCTTCTTGGACCTGGCGCGGTGACTCACGCCTGTAATCTCAGCACTTTGGGCAGCCAAGGCGGGTGGGTCATCTGAGGTTGGGAGTTTGAGAACATCCTGACCAACATGGTGAAACTCTGTCTCTACTAAAAATACAAAAATTAACTGGGCGTGATGGCGTGCACCTACAATCCCAGCTATTCGGGAGGCTGAGGCAGGAGAATGACTTGAACCTGGAGGCGGACGTTAAAAAATTAATTGGTACTTAATTATTTTTTCTTTTGTATTGAGATAGAGTCTCGCTCTGTCGCCCAGGCTGGAGTGCAATGGCATGATCTCGGTTCACTGCAACCTCCACCTCCTGGGTTCAAGCAATTCTCCTGTCTCAGTCTCCTGAGTAGTTGGGATTACAGGCGCACGCCACCACGACTGGCTACTTTCTTGCATTTTAGTAGAGACGGGGTTTTACCGTGTTGCCCAGGCTGGTCTCGAACTCCTGAGCTCAGGTAATTCGCTCACCTCAGCCTCCCAAAGTGCTAGGATTACAGGCGTGAGCCACCATGCCCGATCTATAAACGTATTTTAACACAGAAAAGGTAGAGTAAAAATTAGTATTACAATCTTATGGAACTATTGTTGTACATGTGGTCAGTAACTGACAAAACAAAGTTATGATCACACTATGTGGGTATAAGCTACCTGCATAGGTACAATCACAATCTACTCTTTAGAACTGACTTCAAAGATTAAGGCCGAGAGGAATGGTGCACACGCGCACGCGCGCGCGCACACACACACACACACACAGTGTTACAGAAAACAGCAAACACACATAAAAACAGTGATAATCTTTTTCCCTGATATCCCAAGTAGGAATTTACCCTGGAAATGAACTCAAGTGTAAGAAAAGAAATACCCCAAAGGCAATCAAAAACAAAATAAAAAAGCTCACGAGGCCAGGCACAGTGGCTCATGCCTGTAATCCCAGCACTCTGAGAGACCAAGGCCAGTGGATCACTTGAGGCCAGCCTGGGGAACATGGTGAGACCATCTCTGCCAAAAACAATTAGCTGGGAGTGATGGTGTGTGCCTGCTACTCTGCAGGTTGAGGTGGGAGGATCACTTGAGTCCAGGAGCTCAAGGCCACAGTCAGCTGTGATCATGCCACTATACTGCAGCCTGAGTGACAGGGAAGTTTATGGGTAAACACCAACAGTATTGTCAATAGATGACTAGACATCATTGTTACATAATTGCAGGTATGTTAAAGGGTTAACCGGAATTGGGTTTTACCTTGGAAAGATGTTTGAAGTATGTGAGAGGGGAGAAAACAGGCTGGGCAAGGTGGCTCGTGCCTGCAATCACAATACTTTGGGAAGCTGAGGCAGATGGATCACTTGAGGCCAGGAGTTCGAGACCAGCCTGGCCAACATGCTGAAACCCCATCTCTACTCAAAATACAAAAATTAGCCAGGTGTGGTGGCGGGCCCCTGTAATCCCAAGTGAGGAGGCTGAGGCAGGATAATTGCTTGAACCTGGGAGGCCGGAGGATGCAGTAAGCCAAGATCGAGCCAGTGCACTCCCTTGAGCCTGGGAGGTCAAGGCTGCAGTAAGCTGAGATCATACCACTGCACTCTAGCCTGGGTGAAAGAGTGAGACCCCGTCTTAAAAAAAGAAAAAACAGGCCGGGTATGGTGGCTCATGCCTGTAATCTCAGCACTTTGGGAGGCCGAGGTGGGCAGGTTCACCTCAGGTCGGGAGTTTAAGAACAGCCTGACCAACATAGTGAAACTCTGTCTCTATTAAAAATACAAAGTTAGCCGGGCGTGATGGTGCATGCCTGTAATCCCAGCTACTGGGAGGCCAAGGCAGGAGAATCACTGGAACCTGGGAGGCGGAGGTTACAGTGAGCCAAGATCATGCCATTGCCCTCCAGCGGCAACAAGAGGGAAACTGTCAAAAAAAAAAAAAAAAAAGAAAGAAAAGAAAAGTGAGGCAAGCATGGACATAACCACGTCTGCATCTTTTTGACTGTAGGAACAAGAGTGTCACGAGGCAGCTGGAAGTGATTGTCAAGTAAACATTCTCAGGTATAGAACAGAAAGTACCAGAAAAACTTCCATATACACCTGGGTGAGAAAAAAAAAACATTCAAAATTTATTTTCCAACAGACAGACAGCATCAGCAGGTACAACTACAGGGGTTTCTCTGTGGATCATACATTCACAAGGCATTATTAGCTCAACAGTGAGAAAGCCACTGGTGTGTTTTCTGTAACAATATCCACTTCACAGTGTAAACAGGTACTATTATCGTGTTCACTTACAATTCCAGAAGGAAAGGCACAACTTGGCAAAAAAAAAAAAGGGGGGGGAGGGAGGGGGCGGGATCCTAAAGTCAGGTGCAACGATGAAGAACAACACTTTGGCTATTCGTCTTGGATGCATATTTCCATCAGGACCTTCCACATAGAGGGGAAAGACTTTTCTCCCAGAAGTTAGTTTTTTTTCTTTCTTTCTCCCTTCTTGTTAAACCAAGAGCAATGTTTCGTTTGCTCAGTATCACGTATACAAAAGGAAACTACACAAAAAAAGGCGTCACAAAATCATCTTGAACGTTCACCTCTTCCCACCAATACATCAACTCTTAGGTTTTAGACAGGGCCTGGGAATACTTCAGCGGTCTTAAAACAGGAAAACAGACACTATGGCTACAAAAAATAAAAAATAAATGAGGTAGATAAATTAAAGCTTTCACACCCAGGACTTGCCTGTTCTAACTTCGTAGCCTTCATGAAATATTCAGCAAGAAAACAAACAAAACAAAAAATCTTCATAATTACTTGGCATAAGTCGCACCAAGGAAATTCAACAAAAACAATCAGTATGTGAACCTGTGATGGGAAACACGCCCTTCCACGAGTTTCTCCTCGAGCATGAAAACCCAGTTCTTCAATAGAGTAGGCACTGGCAAACTAAGTCACCTGAGATTCCCCGCTCAGGTGCCCACCTCTTCTGGGGTTCGGGAAGAGGAAGGCATCTAAGAGGTGTGGGGAAAACATTGGCACTCTCGGGGCTCCAACTGAACTTTATTTAAATAAGCAGCAACACATACATTGACTCCCTAAGGACTAACGTTAAGTCCATTTGAGGGCCTCCTACTTAAGGTTCTAAGGTTGAAGCAATTTTATAATTCTACAACCCTAGTTTGTTGTTGTTCCTTTTTTAAGTACATTCAAAAAAAACAAACAAGATGGGGACAGGATTGGGGCATATAAAACAGGTCCCTAAAGAGATGACAGACCTTGTCCTTTTACCCACGTCCAGTTACCATATAAGTATACAGTACCCCTCTCCCCTCAATTAGGCTGTGTAGTTGTCTTTTCCACTGTTGTTCAGTAAGTTCCAACAATTCTACCTTGAAATAGGTAAGTCTTTGGAAAAAGTCATTCTAGGTTGTACAAAGGTTCTATGTATACGTCTGTTACAAGTAACAAAGCTACTTTGCAAGACCCGCTTCTTTCCAAAATTGAAAAAAAAAAAAAAAAAAAAAAAAGTGCCAGGCATGGTAGCTCACACCTGTAATCCCAGCACTTTGGGAGGCCAAGACGGGTGGATCACGAGGTCAGGAGTTCGAGACCAGCCTGACCAACATGGTGAAACCCCATCTCTACTCAAAATACAAAAATTAGCCAGGCGTGGTGGCACGCGCCTATAATCCCAGCTACTCGGGAGGCTAAGGCAGGAGAATCACTTGAACCCGGGAAGGGGAGGTTGCAGTGAGCCGAGATCAATACCACTGCACTCCAGCCTGGGTGATAGAGCGAGACTCCATCTCAAAAAAAAACAGTCTGTATTTGTTTTGGTATGAATTTTTTTATTTTTTCAACTTTTTGCAAAGCAGCATAGCAACAATTGTGATTGTAGGACTTGCCTGAGGTTGTGGTCACAACCATCGTAAACATCATTTGCATATCAGTAAGAAAAAGAAAACAGGAGGAGATGAGTTCTTACAAAACAAAGCAGATTCTAGAGATTTCACGGTGTCTGCATTGCTCCTTCCACTCAAGTTCTCCCTTGCTTAGCTGACCGCAATCTTGTTTTCTTCTAGGAAGTGAGGAAACTGGTGTTTGGGAACGCCGTCAGTAGCACTTGGTTTTTCCACATCGGCACTGATACTCGATTGGGAGCCATCCATCTTGGAGACAGTGGCGTTACTCACAACGGAGGTGGCCCCCAAGGAAACAGGGAGGGTAGGAACCCCTCCACTCTGGATCACAGAGATCTCATTGGTCTTCACAGCCAGACCGCCATTGAGCATGCTGGTATACTGGTTCCACACCACAGGGTCCACATTCACCGAAGGGGCCAGGATTTCCTTGGGAAAGATTTCTGAGACTCTTTTTCCGTCCGTACCTAACAGAGCCATGGTGTTCTCGATGGCCAGCTTCCTTCCACGGCGGGCTGAGTTATTGTTCGCCCCGTGTGTCATGTAGTGAACCTACGGGAACAGGACAGAGAGGTTTTTATCAAAATAGAGATTTGAAGCTCACTGGCAAGCCAAGAATCAATCTGCATATGGATTTCATTCTACCCAGTGTTTTAACATATAGATGATCCTCGACTTACAGTGGGGTTATGCCCGGATAAACTCACTGAAAGTAGAAAATATTCTCAGTCTAAAATGCTTTTAATACACCTAACCAGCCAAACATCATAGCTCAGTTTAGCCTACCTCAAACACACTCAGAACATTTGCATTAGCTTACAGTTAGGCAAAATCATCTAATGCAAAGACTGTTTTATAATAAAGCATTGAAATAGCTCATGTAGGCATGGCACAGTGGCTCACGCCTGTAATCCCAGCACTTTGGGATGCCGAGGTGGGCAGATCACTTGAGGTCAGGAGTTCAAGACCAGCCTGGCCAACATGGTGAAACCCTGTCTATGAAAAATACAAAAATTAGCCGGGCATGGTGGCACATGCCTGTAATTCCAGCTACTCGGGAGGCTGAGGCACGAGAATCGCTTGAACCTAGGAGGCAAAGGTTGCAGTGAGCCAAGATCATGCCACTGCACTCCAGCCTGGGTGACAGAGCAAAAGACTCCGTCTCAAAAAAAAAAAAAAAAATTAGCTCATAGCTCATGTGATTGAATACTGTACTGAAAACTAGAAACAGAATGGTTGTATGGGTACCCAAAGTCTGATATCTATTGAATGCATCTCACTTTTGTACCATTCTAAATCAAACCATCTTAAGTCTGCACTTTATATTTAGAAAATCAGATTTCTTATATCACCTAATGAGCATTCCTCCCCAGAGCAACCAAGATGGGGTTATAGTCTCCAACTGTCTCTGCTCCACCAATCATGGGTGTACCTATGTGAAAACCTACTATATGCTGGGCATTGATCCAAGTGCCAGGGTTAACTTTTTTTTTTTTCCTTGAGTCTTAATCTGTCACCTAGGCTACAGTGCAGTGGCACGGTTCACTGCAGCCTCAACCTCCCAGGCTCAAGCGACCCACCCACCTCAGCTTCCTGAGTACCTGGGACTACAGGTGCACACCACCATGCCCTGCTAATTTATTTTTATTTGTAGAGACTGGATCTCCTTATGTTGCCCAAGCTGGTCTCGAACTCCTGGCCTCATGTGATCCTCCCACCTTGTCCTCCCAAAATGCTGGGATTACAGGCATGAGCCACCACACCCAGCCTAGAGTTCACATTTTTAAAATGCACAAACCTACACAGGTAATAAAACTGTAGAGTACACAACATGCACACCTGAGTAGAAGTAAAACGGGAAAATCTGAATATGCTGATTGTAACAATGTCAATATCTTGATTATGCTACAGTTTTGCAAAGTGCTACCAATGAGGAAAACTGGGCAAAGCATACAAGGACATCTCTGTATTACTTTTCAAAAGTACAGTGAAAATCTATACTTATTTAAGTAAAAATTTCAGTTAAAAACAATTTGTGGGCAGGGCGCAGTGGCTCACGCCTGTAATCCCAGTACTTGGGGAGGCCGAGGGGGGCAGATCACCTGAGGTCAGGAGTTCAAGACGAGCCTGGCCAACATGGTGAAACCCCATCTCTGCTAAAAAATATATAAAAATTAGCCGGGCATGATGGCGGGTGCCTGTAATTCCAGCTACTCGGGAGGCTGAAGCAGGAGAATTGCTTGAACTCGGGAGGCAGAGGGTTGCAATGAGCCGAGATTGTGCCATTGCACTCCAGCCTGCGTGACAGAGCAAAACAGACCATACCCTGATGCAGTTGATATCTAAATATATAGAACATCAATGTCTAATAATTGCTACAGAGAAAAATGTATCTGGCTGGGAAAGCTACAGAAGGCCATGGTGGAAATAGGATGCTATTTAATCTAGGGTGGTAGGCGAGGCTTCCGCTAAAGAAGGGACCTTATTAGCATCTGGCTGCTTTCCTTAATTATTTTTCCTGTCTGGCTTTCAAGTTCTGAAATCCTTTTCAGCTTCTTTTTTTTTTATTTATATGAATTTAATTTTTGTAGAGATGGCATCTTGCTATGTTGCCCAGGCTGGTCTTCAACTCCTGGGGTCAAGTGATCCTCCCACCACCACCTCCCAAAGTGCTGGGAGTACAGGCGTGAGCCACTGTGCCTAGCCCTTTTCAGCTTCGTAAGAGTTTAAAACTCTTAAGAGACAGGGTCTTACTCTCTTGCCCAGGCTAGAGTGCAGTGGTGTGATCACAGCTCACATTGCACCCTCGACATCGCAGGTTCAAGCAATCCTCCCACTTCAGCCTCCCAAGTAGCTGGGCCTACAGGCGCATGCCACCACGCCCAGCTAATTTTTATTTTGTAGTGACAGGGTCTCCTTATGTTACCTCCTCCCCGCTCAGCCTCCCAATTAGCTGGGACCCAAGCATGCAACACCACGCCCAACTGATTTTTGTTTTTTCTGTAAAGACATTGTCTCCCTGTTGCCCAGGCTGGTCTCAAACTCGTGGACTCAAGCAATCCTCCCACCTCGGCCTCCCAAAGGAGGAATGGAAGGATGGAAGAACTCATCACGGATTGTGCCAATAAGGAGAAGACACTCGGCGCCCAGCCCCCATCCTGCTGAAAGCCCACACAAACCCACCTTTAAGTTGCCTTTGGTGGTAAAAGCTCGCCCACAAATGTTGCACACAAAAGGCTTCTCTCCAGTGTGAGTCCGCTCGTGGATCTGAAGAGCGCTAGCAGACGAGAAGTTCTTCCCACACCGTGTGCAGCCATGTTGCTTGGCCTGTCGGCGTGGCTGGGCTGCTAACAAAGGGGTCATCCCTGGGGACAATGTTGAGGGTCCCACAAACGTGCCAGGAACTTCAACCTTGACATAGGTTGGCTGGGCTCGGATAAACGTGGAAGGGAGACTGCTCCGACCTAGTACACAGAGGGGAAAAAAGCCAGACCTTCATCATCCAACATTCATTCTTTCTCTTCAAAGCCAAAGAGATCTTTACAGATAACTGCCTGCTAGTTTGAGAGTCTGGAGCTGGCTTTGTAAGAAATTAACACCTTGAAAGCACCTTAACAGAAATTAACACCTTCCTTTGAATTGTTTATCTGCACAAAGAAGAAAGCCTCAAATGCTTGGGAAAAGGTACCACTTTGGGTTTTTTTTTAAGGTATGGGCAACATATAAACACATATCTAATTTAAGTTCAAATTTCTACATAAGAAACTACCTTTAAAGTATATGCCCAGACACCATCTTTCTTTGATTCTATGATACAGCTTTTCCCTTATTTTACCATTAATGACATCAACAGTCACCTCTCAGTAGATACGGGCATTTAAAATGGGTTCATCTTTCCCTGCTTCAAGAGCGGTTAATTTGTGAATATTACATCAGGCAGTGGGGCCTCAGAGTCAGGGAACCATGGCTTATTTCAGTGGTCAAAAAGCAGTGGCCACTTCCTCAAACATACTCTTAAGACACCCGTATACAGAATCAGTGTGGAGAAACAAAAAGAAAAAAACTATAACAAAATAGAAAGACTACCCCTACGTCCCAAGGGGCTCAAAGACAAAAATAAAAACCAACAAAAAAGGTATGCTGTCCATACCCATTTTGCATTGACCACCATAAACAAAAAGCATGTTCGTTACTAGGATAGTGGCAGTTACTATTGCCCTCTCCCCAGAAGCACAGAAAAGCTAATTGCCCTATAGAAGGGGCTGCTTCAAGTCATACTCTCCGTTTGTAAAGTTCAACCCAGGTTCCTTTTTGATGACCTTGAGCCCAAAATGGACATAAGTTAAATCCAAAGCTCTATCACCTTCCATCTCAGTGCGGCTGTTCTCGGAGCTCTCTGCTTTGCTCCCAGCATCGGGAGACTTTGACTTGATGCTTTCGGCTTGACTATTGGCCGGGGAGAGTGCCTGGAAGGATGTGGTTTCCAGGATGTCTGGGCTTCGGCTCTGATACTCCTGGTCTCCCATCAGCGAGGACGAGTCGTTGGTCAAGCCGTCGCTCTCCACGGAACCATTTTCTCTGCTGCCCTGGCGCTGCAGGTTAAAAGGGGCAGGACCCACTTTCCCTGGGGCATCTAAGGAAGCCATCATGGCAAACCCTAGCGTGGGTGATGCCGAGTGGATGCTGGGAAGAGGCGTGGGGACCTTCGAGGAGCTGCTGGGAGCCTCCTGGGAGCTGACTTCCTCTAAATCGATGCTTTCGATGACATCATCATGGCAGATGGCGCCGATGCTGCCGTTCTCACCCACCGTCATTGGCTCAGAACCCGGAAAGTCACAGGGATTCTCTGGCAGGGGCGTGTTGGGAATCTGACCGCCCATGTGCATCCGAATATGCTGCTGCAGCATCACGGCGTTGGTGAACTTCTTCTGGCAGATGGGGCATGAATGCTGCGTCTTAATGGACGTGTTGGTTCGGTGAACCCCGAGGTGTGTCTTCAGGTTACCTTTGGTAGAAAAAGCTCGGCCACAGATCTTACACTGGAACGGTCTCTCCCCGGTGTGGGTGCGATAATGCATCTTGAGGGAGCTCTGGCAGCTTAAGACTCGGTGGCAAATGAGACATTCGTTGGGATCAGTGGTGGCCTTGTCAATGTTCTCCACCAGCTGCTGCAATTTCAGAGTCTCTGACCCTGGCTCAGGGGTCCCACTCCCTTGGAAGCCACCAGCCCTTGGGGAATTATGGTTTGGTCCCACCCCAGGGAGTGTGGGTCCACCCTCACTTTCTGGAGAAGGCCCAGGCTGCAGGTCACCGGGCAAGGGGCCACCCGTGAGGTCCTTGGGATTAGTCCCCGAAGAGAGATTCTGAGGTAGCCCTACAGAGGTGGTTACAAGGACAGG